>NC_047057.1:32774575-33088660 GCF_000738735.6 Corvus cornix cornix
TTATATTCAGCTTTAATTTTGAAGCACAAACCTACAGACATACAGTAAATCTATAACCAAATTACATTAAAAATGAACGTGTGCAGCACGTTGTGCCAGCAGCAGTCTCCAGGAAATAGTGCATTACCTTCCCAAAGCTCAGCTGCACCAGCACAGCAACGCCCTCCCTCACACACTTCCCTCACAGTACTGTGTGGGTCCTGCTTGCCTCTGCACATTCCCAGCATCTGGAAAAGAACATAAAGCAAATTACAACAAATTTTACAGGTTGAAGTATTCTAAACAAAACAGGGAATGACTGTACAGTGCAATGGACGATAGTGAGAAGAATCGAGAAGAAATATTGCTGAAATACACAAAGAGACGTTCTTTTCCATGTAACAATGCAGGAAAACATTTATTTACATTGTATATATTGTAGAATTAAACAAGAACTAACCAGATGTGAACAAACGTGCTTTGGAACAGTTGTTTTCTTCCTCAAAATCCAGGATATGTTTCATTGGAGCTATTGCTAAGAAGAAACCTTCCTACTCCTTACATCTTAAGGGGAGAAATCCAATTATTCTCCAATAATAGTCATTAATAGATCATTAAGTCTGATAACAGATGTATTTCACATCAGTTTGAATACTAGTTTTTCAATTTCTACCTTTCAAAGGGAGGCAAGGTGTTGGAAGTTGCAGACTGCCAATCACTGTTTAATTTTTAGTCCTTTCTTTTTGTGTATGTGCAGCTGCTGAGAATCAAAAGTTTTTTTAGAAAGTTCACAAATATAGCCACTTATTTGGATTAGGGGGGGATGAACAGCTGAGCTGGAAATCAGAAGTATTGTGCTAGTTTTGCTGGTTTAAAGTCAAATACAGCAGTTTTTAGTTTCTTTTCTTTCAGTAGCTGTGTTCTTTATAAACTTCCGAGCAACTGCATAGGCTTGTCACACATCATGATGTTATAAATTATGTTTTGATATGAAATTGGTGTTGCTGTGTCTTGACAGTGTTGCGGTAATGCAGTAGTGCTGAATCTCAGGGACTAGTTAGGCAGGATCCTTTTTTGATAGTTGGATAAATGTTACTCTGGCATACAGCTGAACAGAGTTTAAGGAAGGATGCAGCTTTTGTTCATAATTTCTAGGTAAATATGTTTCATACATTCCATTCTTTCAGTGCATGGGTACAGTGTTTTTCTTCATAATGCAGTTCTAGATTGTGAAAATCTTGTAGTCTGTTTCAGATCTCTGTCAGGCAAAAAAAAAAAAAAAAAAAAAAAAAAAAAAAAAAAAAAAAGAAAAGTGAAACAGTTTATGGAGGTCCGGAAATCTCTTCCTTCTTCTCTGGAAACTCAAGGTCCATTGATATGGAAAATACCCTTGTGAAGGCTGGCTTGTGAATACTTCTCCATACTGAACTCTGCCTGTGGGTGTGGCATATAGCCTAGTGACATACATCTGCATTGGGACAGGTTGGAAAGACACCACCTTCTTTTCCAAATACATTATTGCCTACAAAGAACGCAAAACCTCATTTTGAGCCCAGTTTGTAGCCCAGAAACGCCCAAAGAGGGACATTTGCTAATGCAGACAAGCAGATATTCCATAATACACTCAGCTTTTCCTACACACAGCTCCTACTGTGAGTAGGTGTGTGAGGATCCTTGCTTCTGAAACAAGACTAAGCGGAGAAGTTCCAGTTGAAGTCAAAACAAATGAAATCCTTTACTTATCCCAGCCATTTGTTACCTGAGAGCTGGGGGGAGTTGAAATGGCAGTAAGTCCTCACTGAGGGAAAATGCTCTTCCGCTCTGGAGCAGAGAGTTCTCCATCTGCCCCACATCTGCCCCACATCTGGCACCACTGTCGGTGCTCCTTCTGATTATTAGACTTCATTTTTATGGCATCTCAGCACTGCTGTGTTGTGCTCAAAAATGCTTGTTAGCAAAGAATTTGCTTTTAAAGTATATAAACTCAGAGAGTATTTCCAGTCAAACACTGCTGGTTTTTTACACTTCATTATTTAAGCGTATTTTATGTAGCAGTGAAGGTTTGTGTGGGGTGTTTTTAGCTCTGTCAATGGGCATGGGAGGGCTGCAGTAAGGCAGCCACCAGGTCTCTGTGCATCCCCCTCTGTTCAGAGCTGGTCCGTTGAGCTCTGTAGGTCAGGGTAGATGGGGGCATGTCTAAACTGCTGGAAGTTTCATGCACCCCTTTGCTTTCCAACCGGTGTGCACAGGTTTCCATGCAGGAAGTGGGCTGGGAGGCAGATGTAGAGAGCAGCGTGGTGTGCCCAGCTCTCCTGCCAAGGTGGTGACTTGCTGCGCCAGGCACCACACACATGAAGAGTGTGTGGGCATTTCTGCCCTGCACAGGGGCCCGCTGAGGGCTGACCTTTGCATTGCTGTGGGGAGCTAGGAGGTCAGAGGCTGCCTGCATAGCAGAGGGGACAGCTGCTCACCTCCCTTCCCAGGCAGGTGGGACAGCAATGAAGGCAGCAGTCATTCCCTCCCCTCCTCCAGACACTGCTTAGATGAGCAGAGTATGACCTGGGGGTTGAAGTCTGTTGCAGTAAAAAGCCTTACATGGCTTTTTTCCTTAAAGGGACGCAGGGATCAAGAGTCTGAGTCTGCTCACATTTCAGGTCCTTTTGTCCTCCTGGAAAGTATCTCTGTGCAGTCTCTCTTCGTCAGAGTAGATTGAAAGGTACATATGTAGCCCTGTGTAGTACCTTTCTAATACAGTGAGTTCTTAGCTTTAGTAATGCATTGGTATAATGTGAGGAATCAGAGTTGCCTTAGGAGGAGCCTGTAGACTTTCTCAAGCCCAGCTGATGCAGGCTGAGAGCAGTGCATTGCTGTGCAGAGCACAGTGGCTCATATTCTAAAGTTAGCAGTTCAGGTTGAGAGGAACCCCCGTCATCATCGCACACCCCTCATACCAGAGCTGTGGGAGACAGGTTGTTGTTCACTGGCTTTACATTTTGGCCTAACAATCGCCTAAAAATGTAAAGTGATGGAGAAATTGTGAAATTACTGGATTCTAACTACCACTGCTGTTCAGTTTATCTTGAATTCAGGTCTGTATTCTGCTTGAATTCAGGTCTGTATTCTCATCTGTATTACCTGGTTTGTTGCATAGTATAATTGTCAGATGTTGCATAGTATAACTGTCACATTCATCTCAATGACTTTTTTTGTGTAGAGTAAATTCTGTTTGCTTTAAAATAATACACAGTGTTTTATGCTCTTGCCTATTTTTGTTTCACTAAACATTGTAAGGTATAAACTTCCACAGGTTTGTTATTCTCATCAGCAAAGTCAGATATCCCCTTATGTTGTTCCAACTGGATATGTTTTACTGAATATTTTTTTAAGCCTCATAAAATACCAGTATAAAGATCCTGTATCTGCTTTTTCTGTTAAGCAAAAAAAAAAATTCCTGTGCCCTTCGCATCCTGCTAAAGGACATATATATCTATATGGATTCTTTGACAAATTGCAAAACTGGTCAATTTATTACATACTTACTTATGGTGTGAAATAGAACAGGGTTTTTTATGCTGCTTCGATTTTCATTAAATTTTATATGTATAAATTTTAGGAAAAAAAGAAGTAATTCTTTGATCTTGTATTTGGCAGATGCCAATACACATTCAGACCCCTGCTATTTCCTGAGAGAAGCAAGTTGTCTGTCGGGCCTTTAACTCTGCTCCTTGCCTGTTCTGAATTGGGTGACAGACCTCCTACTTGTGCTAAAACCGTCACTTTGCTACTAAATTCCTTCTGGTATGACAGGGTGGAGCTCAAACAAGAGGCAAAATCCAGTGGCCTGCCTTCTGCTCTTTTCATTGACACTGGCTAAAGAATTGTGACAGATACGGTATAAATGGAAATGTTTATTTGTTTTCAGAGACATACTGAGAACAGGAAATGCAATCAGAAACCAGTAGCTCAGTCCTGAGAAGCAGCAGTATGTTTAAAAAGTCAGATGCATAAAATGTGGTTAAATACTTCACATATTTTAGCATAGAAAAATACATTGTGAATTCTAGAAGATTTATTAACTGTATGCTGTGAACATAGCTGGTGCAACAAAGCCCTTCCTTTCTGTAGTTTAAAGGCTGATACAATAGGATCTTTGTCTTGTAATGACATTAGTCTTGATTCTCCAGGGATTTCGGCCATTCAGATCTAGCAGAAGAAAAAAAATCAAATCAAATGTGAGAAGCTGGACACATAGTCAAGGAAATCAAACCAGGCTTGGGAAACGGTTACGAAGTCTTGCTGTTTAAAAGTGTATACTAGAAATCATGCTAAATGTTGCACAGGGCATATATTAGTTAATAGCATCTCTGGATTTACAATTTAATATGTACCATGACTGGAGCATGTCTGGTCTACCTACTGAGATGCTGTTAATTTCTTTGGATAGTGATATATTGATAGATGCTCAATTTTTAAGTAAACTGTGGCAGTGAATGACTTCACTCTTATGTTTGCCTTAAAATTCATTAAGAAGAAGTCGCATTTTGAACACCATGTGTATCCATAGAAATCTGTTAAATTTATTGCTCAGAACCTTCAGAAGAAAGTCTTTCAGAGATACTCTCTCTAGCAAAAATTCCGTTGATTTACATTAAGGGATTTTGAAAGAGGACTTGTCGCTATCAGTTTTGGTGTTTATTTGTTTTCAGCCTGGAAAAGGTAGCTAGAGATGAACAAAGGAGCCCTTCAAAGCCTTCCTGCAGAAAACATGTCTTAACATCATTGGAAACACAGTAACAGGTTAAGACTCTGAAGCACTGGTCTTTCTTTAGCTGGAGCATCTATTAATATAGCTGCTTCTTGTCATAAAGAGGGAGGTCTGGAGGGCTCCGAGCAGAGTGACGGAGAGGGAGGGGATTTAGGACTAACAGGTGGTCCTAAGACGCTCTGGCTGACGCTGAGCTCAGAGCGAGCGCACTCGCTGTGGGTGTTCGTGGGCTTTCCTCTCTCCATCTGGATACATGTGCCTCTTGTTCCTGGAGTAGCTGTGGAGCCCTTTCAGCCATGGCAGTAAGAAATGATCTGAGCAAAACCATCAGGAGGATAGTGCGGTTTTTTTACTGGTTTCCTAAATCATTGAGCAGTTCGAGGAGAAGAACAGTAAAGCTTCTCTGGAAATCTCCTGGTAAGTCTGTGGCTGTGTTTCTTCAGGCTTTTTGTCCTGCTAAAAAAACCAACAAAAAACAAAGGGAAAAAAAGAATTTGTTTCCACTGAACTGGTTAACTTTTCCAGGCCAGAATTGTTTGCATTTTTTCATTCTTGGAGGCTCATTAGACAAAACTGTAAAAATATTCTGGTAGGTTCATCAGGCTTGTTCAGACAAAGAGTTCCCTTGCAGCTGTATAATTTATCCACGTCAATGATATTTGGTATCTTGCTTTTGCCATGTTTATCCCTTAGGAATGTATATAGGAGCTCTAATATGACTGAGATAACTGCCTGAAAATTATGTGGAATTGCCTTGAGCTGTTAGTTGATCTAGAAGGCTGTGCAAGGACTGAACTGACTAAAGACTTTAACTCATTGTACCAGTGTTCACACAAAGTGATGAGCTGCTTAGAGAGGCTTGTGTTCAGCAGTGATGCACTGGCCTCCTCTTCCATTTTATCAGCTGCAATACAGTACAGCTCAGCTCACCAGTTAGTAAAAGGCATCGCTCCTCACAACAACTCAGTGCTCTGATCCTTGTCCAGGCCTGTCAGGAAAGTGTTTGCCTCTCTCATATTAACATTCTCATAAACACCCTTAAAGCCCAGATACGGTTTTGTCCTTTTAGCATGGTCTGTCAAGGCTGGGGCTGAGGTGTGTTCTCAGGGCTTTGGAAGAACATGCACTGCCATAGCATAGGAAGCCGAGTTCTCTCTGTTGTTCTAAAGGGACTAAAGGTACAAGGTCCATTTTCTCTTGATTGGGACTCTTTGGAACAGAATGGTGAACTTGTCAATTCTGCAACATTAGAAGCAAATTTGTATTTGGATGGGGTAGAATTTGGGTCAGTTCCACAGCTGAGCAGTTTAGTGTTGTACTTCAGATAACAGATCTGTGACTCTTGAAAGGGGTTGTACCATCTGAAATCTGCCACAGAAATGTTGTTAGGCCCCATGTCTAAATGACACATGACTTCTTCCTGTGTGAAGGAGTCCACAGATTTCAAATATTCAGGAGGAAATCCCAGCACATTGAAGTCTGTATGAAACATTTTTTGATGAACCTGGAGTTTTGATTAACCTCTCTTTGAATACTGGTAATCTCAGGTCCTCCTAATACATCAAGTCACCACAGGGCTCATAACACATCAGATCATTCCTGCATCTCTTTTATTACTGTAAAAACTATCAACAAATGTTATTGAGAGCTTTAATTTCCAGCTGGTTACATACATGTGAAAATGTTTGCATGCCAGTTATCTTTCCCCCTAGTACTGCAAGAAAATAATTGCATCCATGACATGTAACAAGAAACAAGGTGAACTCTGAGTGCTTTAAAAATAATACTTTTTGTGGGTTGCCTTCCTTCTCCCTCTACATCTAGTGGTTTGAATAAGATTTGCCTTTTTACTACCGTTTTAATGTACGTTTAGCATCTCTTTTCAACTGAATTTGTAAATAGTGTCTGAAGTGTCCTATATGTCCTTTGCTACCTGTGCAATGAGATATTTGTCACAAAATTGTGGGTTTGATGGAAATTTGTCATTTTAGCAGAAGGTTGACTCCAAGCAGAAAAAAATCTCAGTGTGAAAATTCAACTAAAAATTCTTGTAAGTTTGCAGAAGCCAGTCTCATAAACTAGAAGCTAAAGTCCTGATGGTCCTCTCACAGGGGAGGAGATACAGCTCCTGATTGCTCTTTAGTCTGTTCAAAGACAGCAAGTGGCACGAAACCTTAGCTACCCTGAAGTCCATGAACATTTCTGCCTTTTTCTTCAGTGTCCGGAATTTCCCTTTAGTTTTTGATGAATTACAAAATTACCCACATGCTTCCTCAACTCCGAAACACCACTTTTTGGTAATTCTTTACCAAGTTGCCCTTCTGTCCTTCTGAGAGAGTTGTTCAACACATAAGCTTACCCTGAGCAGTACTGACCATCTAGTACCATCCCTTGGTACACACAGATTCGCCCTTGCCTCCAGCATACTAGAATCCAACTTTTTCTCTGCCTCTGTCTTTCTGATGGGTTTTACTTCAGGATTGACACTAACAGAATTTTTTATTCATGATGAGCCAGGACCCAGGATGTCCCAGCAGAACAATTCTGTGTCACTAGGCTTGTTCCACAGATGAATAACCCAGCTGGCAATTAAAGCTCTCAGTAGTACTTACTGACAGTTTTTAACCGCTTGTGCTGTAATAGATAAAGTAACAATTTAACAATGGCAAAAGAGAAAATTTCATAATTTGGACATGTTAGGAAGATAAGAGATTATGTTCTCTATTATGCTTTGTCATAGATTTTGTGTGTTATCATTCATCACGTGAACCAAGAGATGGGCACTGTGCCTCTGCACGGTACCCTCAGACTTATTGGTTTTGTTCTGCTTCTGTCACTCCATGTCTCAGCATGCCTTGTCCTCTCTGCTTGACCCAGAAACAAAATCTGCCAAAACACAAAATTAGTTTCTAAGTATAACAATGAATTTGGTACTGCTGTAGGTCACTGTGTTCAGAAAGGTACATTTGACACAATTTTAGAAAGGGCTGTCAAAGCATAATTAGGTTGCTGTTCCTAAAATTCTTAGCTTTTCAGCCTGTCGTTGGATGGATACTTTGGGATTGTTGACCACAGACTTTTGCTTACAGCTAACGTGCTCCTTTCTAAGTTCTAAAAGAAGGAAGAAAATTTGTGGGTGTTCTTCGGTACCTGATTTTGATTAAATTACTTACTGAAGGATTAAAAAAATACCTTAGACATGATTCAGAATATACTAAATGTAGCTGATAACCTTTTAACAGCATTTAGTTTAATCAAGCATGCATACCATTTTATAAGAGGTTTAAGCTGAGGGATACGATGTTTAGGGTTCTGGAGCCTTTATTTCTTTGAAATATGTTTGAATATTTTCCTACAACATCTTAGGGGAATTTATGTTGGCACATCATGTGACTAGAAATTTTATCATGATAAAGTACATATGTACGGGGAGAGATATTGAAAGACAAAGGAATTGGAAAAAACTTCATGGAGGGCCATGGTAAGACTATAGAAAGCAGTGACGCAAAATTCAAAATAGACAAGTAACTCTTGTTTTCTCTGTCTCACAGCAGAGGAATAAGGTGAGGGGTGACAAATGTAAAGCAGATAAAAGGATTTTTCAAAATTATTTTAAATTCAGCATGTAATTAAATTGTAGAACTCATTACCAGAGGATGCTGCTGAGGTCAGGAATGTAACAAGATTTAAAGAGGGTCTGGAAAAGTAAGAATATTCAATATTATGATAATTGAAGCTACAATAAAAGCTTTGAAAAGACACATAAATCTTCTTCCTTCAGGGTTTAAGATAATTTTTAACAATTAGGGATTAGTCTGAGATAATTTTGTGGCTCAGATCTCACAACTGTTACTGTGTCATGCAGTTTCTCCTTACGCGACTAATGCACCCCCCTGGAAGAGATTATTTTATGATCTGCACTGATTTAAACTTTTATGTTATTTTTCAGGCTTACACAAAACAAAACCAGATTTTAGACCTGCTCAGAAAAGAATCCCATAATATCCTGTTGAAAACATAAAAAGCATAATTCTTGCTGTCTTTTTTTTTTTTTTTAACTTTGCAAAACTGCCCCAGTGGCAAACCCTGCTTGTTCTGCAGCCTTTATAGTAAGTAAATCACTACAGGAATCAAGTCTGTCTGAGATGGGTGATTTTGTGTCATGTTTGTTGCCAAATTCTGCTGGCTTATGAAGACCTTTATTCCTAGCTCTCGTCTGGTGAAAATTCTCATCATTTTGAGCTACTGTTTCTACTAGGTACATTGCAAGGTTCTTTCAGAGGGCAGAAAGTGAGAATTTATTGACAAAATCTTTAACTGTATTTCAGGCAGCTGGAAGTTGATTTTTACCCATTGCTGTTGGTTGACATTTTTTGCAACTTTTCTGCTCTATTGAGTTATTCCTTTAATCCCCCTGTAATGTTAAAGTTGGAATATTTTTATTGATTTCAAAGGACTTTTGGTCAGAATGGTCAAGCACCCAATATAAAATTACATTTATGCATATGTGTTATGCAAAATAAGTGGAAATCGTTACATGGGTATGATGATATGCTTTAAACTTGCTACCTCCTCAAATAAGTAACATATTAAGCTTTAACTGATCATACAGTACGAAAAGTCAACCTTTCATCTCCCTCTCCAAAATATATCCAGCTGACAAAATAGATCTATAACACATATGGGATGGGAGGACAATGTTAGCTCAGTATGTCAACTTAGATTGTCTTAGGTTAAAATATTTGTAAATTAACTTTTTTTTCATATTTGGCCAACTAACATATGATGGCTTATGCTGTCAGTGCCCACATCCTTCTGTGACCTCTTTAACTGGATTATTCTGGGAATAATTTGGGTATGTAGAGGCAGCATACCTTCATTTGGGAGACTACATAGCCAGGAAACTAATGAACAGATAATGTCACTGTATTTCAGTGCTCTTGTCAAAAGCCAGTTGGTGAGAGCCATTGCCTCCCTGTCTCCCTCAGGGCCGCGGTGTGCCACAACTAT
This sequence comes from Corvus cornix cornix, assembly GCF_000738735.6. Classification (NCBI taxonomy): domain Eukaryota; kingdom Metazoa; phylum Chordata; class Aves; order Passeriformes; family Corvidae; genus Corvus; species Corvus cornix. The sequence goes on from NC_047057.1 coordinate 32,784,330, forward strand.
GCAGTCCCTATGGTCAGATCTGTGTGTCCTGCATGGATACTGTAACTTTCCAGTGAGCACCTATGAGTCTCCTGTGTTTTTAGCAGACGGAAGTTCACCTGGTCATCCCCACAGTTCACTGAAGCCCTTGCAGTACCTGGGTTCAGTGCGGCCCTTGCAGGCCAAGCTTGCAGAGGGGTACTCAGAGGGAGAGTGGCCATCTCTGGGAATGATGGACAGAGTTTTGGCCTAACACAGATGATAAATAGAGTGTAGAGACATTTGGGAACTGTATCTCTGAAGCATTCAAGCTCACATGTTGACAAGATGGTTGCCCCCAAGGGAATATAATTTGAAGGCTTAATTAGCTGTGTTTGGGAGAGGGAGCAGAAGGACACTGTCTCAGTGGAAGCCAGCTTGGATATAAATCAGTTATATTTAAACTTAATGCAGTAGCAGACAAAATGAGATTATGACTGCAGGTGGCTGTTCTGGGGCGTGAATCCAGCAATGAAAAGTCTCATCTTGCTGAGACCTGCTGGGGTGGGTAACCAGGACTTCAGATCTAACTTCTTCAGACTGCTTTTTGTTTCCTGAACATCTGTTTCATGGATATGATTTACATAGTGCTAGAGGGGGGTGGGATGCTGCAGAAGACTGGAAGCAGATAGGAGACGATGGCATTTTACCATCAGACCGTCAGTGTGCAGACCTTTCAACTCATATTGTTTAATCTGCTTCAGATATTTCAACCCATTTGATTGTTTTTGATCATCATTGAAAAGCCTATGTCCAATCTTCGTTCTGTGTAAGAACACATGGATTATTGATGAAAGTGTGCCATGAAAAGATCCTTTGTGTTGTGAAAGCATGATTTTAGTTTCTAGTCTCCTTTCAAGAGCATCTCTACATGTACTTTCCTATCTCTTTTCATTTTAATTTAATTTGCCTTGTATGATTTGCTTAGAAGTCCACTTATGTAGTTAGAAAATAAGCTGTGCCAGCATCTGTAATATAAAAACATCTGTTAACAAAATAAAAAAGATGGGTGTGGGATGTCAGTGTTGCCAGGTCATCAGGATCACTTAAAGTGAATTGTAGAATGCAGTAGAAGAAACACATCATACTGAGTAAATATAGTAAAACATAGCTCAGTGTGGATGAATATGATCTAAACCATGTGGGGAAAATGCTGACTGCAGGTATAGAGCAGTGGCTTCTACTTTAATTTTTATCACTCGGAAAACAGAGTTAATCAGGTGGACATTTCTCTGAAGAGACTTACCTTCAATGTTCAAAAAACAAAGTAAAACACCAGAAAACTGTGCTGTGCATATGCACATCATATGAAGCAGTTTGGTCATCCTGCCCTCTTAAAAAGGGTATAATAGTATTTGAAGATAAAAGCAAACATTTTGAATTATTGAAGAGGTTAGTAAACTCCTACAGGGCTTCTTCCCTTGATAAGAGGCAGCTTCAATAGAATATATTTTCCTACTAATAAGAGCAGTGTGGAGAATTGCAAACAGCAAAGTTATTTACCATTTCTTATAGTGTAAAAGCCAGGGCTACATCATGAAATGGCCAAGCAAGTGACTCTTTCATGTACATGTGCAAGTACATAACTCAGTAGTGGAACTGACTGGCACAGGATGTTTAGAAACTAGAAGACTTGTATTTGTTCAAGAAGGGATTAGATAAATTCATGGAGGAAATAGCCATCAAGGGATATTAAATAAAAAGGTGCAAAAACAGCCTCTGGTTTGTTTATTTGCTTTAAGTTGCAGATTGCCAGAGAATAGAAAGGCACAGAGAGAATAGAAAGGGGGAAATATCACTCCTAAGGTGCCCTTTTTCTTGCAGATGTGTTCCCTAAACGTCTTCTGGCAGGCTCTTCCCAAGACAGGCTACTGGCCTAGGTAGATCTTTGATCTAACTCAGTCCATCTGTTCTTGTGTTTTTCAAGTGCAATGCTGATGAAACCTAGGGAATATGAATGCCTCTCTTGCTGTTGTTGATTCCTGTGTAGTTCTCCACCCCTTAAATAACTGTTTAGTTTTTCTGTTACTTGTGAGTCTGAACTTTTCCAAGGGAAGTGCATTCTGTTAGCGTCCAATAGTCCACAGCATGTTTGTCTGTATAGTGGTTTTCATTCACAGCCAGTCATGTGGCTTTTGCAAATTGCATCATGTTGATTTATTCCATTTCTCAGATACCTAGATGAGATGAATACGGTGTCATCCCAGTAAATTTCTTTCTCCTTGGTTCTACCAGTTTTAAATTAGACAAGACAAATCTCTGTCTAATCTGTCTCCCATCCAAAGGAAAATCCTGATTTGTACCTGTAAAGCTATTAAGAATTTTCATAAGTCTGTAACAAAGATAAGAAAAAAAAGTCTGTCCAGAGATTGAATTACATCTCATGGGCTCAATTGCTGCATGGATGAAGGTTACCAAAGTGAATGTAACACATGCAGAATTTCAGTATCACCAGGAGATAGTTGCTAATACCCTCTATGTCTATTGCGGGCTTCTTCTTCTGAACTATTTCAGAAGATTTCACTTCTGCTACATTTCTTGTTTCTTTCGCCAATGCCAAAAAAAAGCAGTTGGAAGATGCTGTTTCTCTCTGCTGTACCTCTTTGCTGCCCTCAGTGCTAGTAGGAAGACAAGCGGAAGAAAAGACAATGACCAACTGTTGCGCATTAAAGTAAGCGTGTCTCCAGTACAGCTGCTTCAAGATCCACTATCAGGGCTGGCATGATGACCTATAACACTTGAAATAAAAGCTGTGGATTGGTCATTTATGAAGAGTAACATTAATAAATTAGTAGTGTGGAATTACCTGTTTTAAAGAGATAATGTAACATAAGAGCTTGATAAGTAAACATAGACCAAGCTTGGATGCAGCATACAAAAGCATGTTTAGAATTGAGCTGTACCCAGTGTTAGAGGTGATCTGCCCAAGTGCAACTATTTTTGTATTAAGCTTCATTTAATTTGATGGGTTTGGTTCAACTTTTTTCTCCTCTCACATTTAAACAGAAGAGACTACAGGTTTTGTTTGGCGGGAAGTCCAAGCTTTGAAATTTCATGTGATCTGTCAGTTAAAGTTCTGGCTTCTGTTCTGCTGGGATATAACTGCTGTTTAACTCCTCTAATGGAGTGATCATTGATCCTTCAGCAGCTCTTCAGCATTAACTCCCACTCCCAGTGTTGTGGCCAGGTAAAGCAGGGAGCTCTTCCGAGTTCTCAGAACTGTTTTGCTATGATCCATCTCCTCTGTGAATTTGAACTCTTGTTTGTTACTAATTCCAGCAAGAAGGGGGAGTTTGGTAACTCAGGTCTGGTCAGGAACTCACAGTTCTGGGAGTGTAGAAATGGACAGACCTAAACTATACTTTTCTTTCCTGTTCTTGTGGGTTTTTTGTGTTTCTCCTAAAGGGAAAACAAAGTGCTGCTTTGTGGGTATCTGTAATGCTGGCTATTTTGGGGATTCAGCAATAGAGGGCACTAGAGTAAATGCTTTCAAAAAGCAGTATTTTTATTGCATTTGCATATAAAAGTGAAAGCTCACTTTTGGTTTTTTATGTGGGAGGGATATTCTACCCATTTGTTTAGGTTTTTAACGTTGGAAAGGGGATAACAGTCAAAGCAACTGGAAGCCCCAAGATACCAGCATGACACATGGTGGAACTGCATAAATACTTTGCACGAATTTTTTTACTTTTTAAACAGAAATTCTGCTATTTCTTTTCATCACATTTGCAGTGCAGAAGTGTATGCAGCAATGTGTTCCCGAGCCAGGTGTTTATTGAATGTAATATGTAATGCCTTTGATTCTGTCAAAGGTGGATTTCAAATGCATTTTATGAAGCCACCACAAAAGGAAAACCAGGTGTGAGAATCTGTGTAGACCCACATCTCCATTCTCATTCAGGCTCTGTTCCCTCAGAAGTTGGGAATTCAGCGTGTGCTCTGGGCTGCTGCATTTTGTGGTTTCCATATGAAAACTGAATTTAATTTAAAGACAACCTGAGCTGCTTTTAGACTATTGGTAGAATTTACCGGGTCTGGTGGATTAGGTTGGTAGCTGGGATTCAAATGCCTGTGGACAGGTTTGTCAGAGGAAAGAGGCCATAGCTGCCCTTTTACCATTCTAGCCACTCTGCTGCCACATCGCTGCTGCAAGTGTAGCTCAGTGCAATGCCAGGACACTGCTTGGCCTTATGGAGCAGGTGGGAAAAGGTGGAGCAGCCAGAACTCGTTGGGGAGCTGCTGTGTGGTACAGCTGGGTGCTGGCCAGGGGCTCAGCCCTCTGCTTTTCCCCTGTGCTGCTTAATGATTTGTAGAAATACCTAACAACTATTGCAGTCTTGCGTAAGTAAGCTTAAATCAATAGTTCTGTAGGAAATTAAATGTAAATAAATTATTGTAAGCTGATATCTAGGGCAGGTCAAATCTAGGATTTTATCTACAGGGCACTTGTTCGTGTGTGTGGCATAACTTCACTGCAGTTCAGAAATGAAGAATAAGATTTGTTTTCTGTTCCAGAAATGCAATCTGTTTGCTCTTGAACCGAAGAATAAATACAGTTCCTATGTGATATTCTGGTTTTTTCACTGGTACCTGTGGTCAGTAAAACCTGTCACTATCCGGGTCCATCAGATTTTCTGTAGCTTATGAGCCTGTGTGGGATGGGCGTGTGGTTCACTGGGCCAATTGTACAAAAAGCACTCTCAGAAATTTGTCACGAAAGGATAGACATGGTGATACCTTAAGGCACCTGCCAAGTTTCGTCTCTAATTCGTTGTTCAAAGTTACTGCACAGAGGAATTTGGCCTCTCCACCCCTATGTGGCACAGAGAGTAGGAGCCATCGGCTCTGTCTGCTGGCCATAAAGAGCAGTTGTCTCTCTGAGGTCTCTTCTCTGGAAAGAGAGAAGAGCAGGAGTTGAGCACTTAGTCATTCCCTTTGCCTTTGCTGCCAAGTGTGGTTATGATTTGTTAGCTTTTGCATTTACTAACAGGTTGAGTCTTACCAGGTCTCACCACCCTCATGTGTGGAGCTCCAGCAGACGGTAGGAATTGCAGTGCCACAGGGTATTTAAAAAATCCACCAAATCTTAAGGTTATCTCAAGGTTTTGATCAGATGACAGAGTCCCTAAAAAGGGACCTCAGAAAACTAGCCAGATACATGGGGAGGAGAAGCTTGCTTGCTTGAAACCCTCTTTTCTCAGTTTCATTGTTTCATGTTTAGTCTCAAAGCTCGGGGCAAAAGCAATGTAATCAGCCCAAGGAAATTGCTTCTTAGGCTGTAGCCTGGAAGTTAAAAAAACTAAAGAATGCCATAGATGTGTATATATCAAGAGGACTAAAGGAGAAACGAGGCCTCTCCTTTCCCTCACCCTCACATGCATTTTTGCATGGTGTTCCTGTGCCCATGTACCTTCAGGGGAGTCCTTACATGGAGGAGACTGTAAGGCTTCTGGGGGAGGGGGAGATCAGCTGTGTATCTCTCAGTCTGCCTCCCAGAAACTGGCATATCTAAGAGCTCCCAAAATCACAATAGCCATGGAATAGCCTGAGGAGGGGATGTGGTCCAGCTCTCCAGCTAGGTGCAATGCTGAAATAGATAAAGGAGATTGTGAAAAGTAAATATAACCACTACTTGAATTATCTTGTCTTGGGCTTTTGTTTTTAAAGTATTTCCACTATTGTAAATTTATATTTTAACCCATACCCCAATTGAATGAGGTAAATATTTTCAGCCTTGTTCGCAAACAGATTTTCAGGCCAGTCTGGCAAACACTGGGTGTTCTGTTTCTGTGGGAGTGGTGACTGTAAACAGGACTGTATGCAGAGCAGTATCTGGCCAAAAGAGGTGTAGTAGTTTTCAGGAGCAGAAGCCTGTTTGTAGGCTGGTTATGTAGGATCCCAGGTTTGTGCAAGAGTCTCCTGTGACAAGTCTTAGCTGGATCCTGTTGGCAAGCACTGGAAGGAGGGAGAAAACTCAATTGTCATCAGATTGATAAAAATACAAAAGAGTTTTACTAACCAATTAAATTGATTTTAATTCTTCAATACTCCAGAGTAAATCAATGGGATTTATGCTCCAATGTCACTTAGGGCCAGGTGCTCAGAGGCATTTAAGCGTCTGAGAACCAGTGTAGATTTCAGTAGCTGAATAGTTAACCTTTCTCGTGGTTTTTACAGTCACTGGCACCAAGAGTGGAGAATCCTCCCTTAGTCAGGGACCTTCTCTGTGGCAGGTGCCAGCAACCTTATCTGGCTGACAGTGGTCTCTCGGAGATGCTTCATCCATGCAAACACCTACATCCCAGTTTTTCAACGTGCAGCTAGATGGCAATGTCTCCTTCCACTTCTCGGAAAGGCTGGTGGGCTGCCTTGGGATGGCAGTCCTGGCCAGCCTGCCTCACCACCTCCCCCCCGGCTAAGGATGACCATGACACAGAACGCGTGTGTCCTGGTGTTTATGTTATCTAGCAAACCATCTGCCACAAACCAGGTTAACGTGAGTTCATACCAAAAAGAAGTATTTAAAGGCTCCAAAATAGATGACAGTATTTTTGAGATTTATAAAGGTACCAGCATCAGAAACTGAAAAAAAAAAATCCAGTTTAGGCTGTTTAATCTAAAATACCTGTCATTCTTTCCTGTTTTGCAGTTGGGAAGCTGAATTTATGTATTAACCAATTATTTGCCATCTGGTGCATGAAATCAGAAATATGGTCCCTGAGTTCCCAGGTGGCAAGGACATCAAACAGTCCCAGGTTCATGCAGGTTGCTGATTTTTATACCTCCTTTTCTCCTTTGGGCCTCCCTTGAAGTTCTCACTTAGTGATTCACTCAGGGAAGTGTTTTCTTTTCTTCTCACCAAAAGGCTGATCACTCCCTCCTCCTTTACCAATGTAATGTTCTTCGCATGTGGCAGAGTCAGGTTGTTGCCTGCCTAGATGATAGACAAACTGTTATCTAAAAACTCTGAATCTGAAACTGGTGAGTAATATGGCAATTTTTTTATGCAGTACCCAAATTCCAGCTTGGTAAGACACTTGGCAAACAAAAACACCACAAGCATTTGTGTTGGATCCTGGACTGTTTGATTAAAGCACTTGTCTTCAGTTGAGATCCAAATATATGAACTCATCATGTTGCAGGTCTGTGCCATAGGCTCTCTGGTTAATTTTATCTCAATCACCATGAGTAGCTCCTAATAGAGACTGTTGCAGGAGCTTATCCTATTTCCAGGCCAGGGCTCCTGACCCTGATAGGTCTGCAGTTCAAGTGCTTCTTGGAGAGTTTCCCTAGACAGCAAGTTAAGCCAGCTCTATGGTCTTCCTGTCCTTGGGAAAATGATAAGAGGATCCTCTCCATGGGAAGTGTGTATCCCAAAAAGGGCCTCATGACCTATGGCTGTGAATGGCCATTGTACCTATTGAGAGCAGAGTCTACAGAGACACAGCAGAAGACCTTAAGTGGTACCTGTGGACAGTCGCAGCTTTACAGGAGTTTGGAAGATGTGGGCTTTGCTGGACTTCAATCTGATCTAAGCCTTGTGAAGCTCCACAATGGGGAAGGAGCACAAAATACACACAAAGATCCCTCGAGGGAAAGGACAGCCATAAGGACCTCAGAAATCCTCTCTTATCTGTAATAATAGGGATCCCTTAAAAATCACTAATTGGGAAATATGGTTAAAATTTTATTTTAATCTCAGACTGATGTTAAGTGTAGCTAACAGATAAACAAACAAGCAGAAATAAAGAGTATTTCATGGAGATAAAACAGCAGATCTCCACCTCCTAGTAGCTGTGCTTAGAGCTTTCTGAAGGCTGTTTATTCAAATAGGTTTCTCATTCCGTTACAGATTCGAGTGAAACTGTTGAAAAAGATCTTTGTAGTAACTTTAGCATCAAACTAGAATGTAGACATTTGAGCATCAGCAAAAAAGAGAGCAACACAACATACATTAAGCAAAAACTGAAATGTGACATGCTGATAATCAATGTATTGTAGAAAAAACACAGTTCAATTCTTTCTTGCAGGAGAAATATTGCTGAACTTCATTGTCCTTCCTTTTGTTACCTGCTGGCTGAAAATGGATTAAAAACTAAAGCACTAAGCACCTTACATAGCTTGAATAATTTTTCCAAGAAGCTTTACAGGCATACTTTCCATAGAGCAAGTACAGCAATAAACTCTTCTGATTGCTGGGAGCCAAGCCACAGGTTCTCATGTAAAGCTGATTTTACTTGCTAAGTTCCCAACACAGTAGTAGGATCAAGTTGTATATCCCCTCACACTTTTCTAAAGACTTCTTCAGTCTTACTGTGGTTAATAAATAATGCAAAGGTAATACAAATTTGGCTTTGAACTTTCCATGTGCTTCAGTTGCTCAGGCACAACATACATTCTGCATATCCATTTGGAAGTTAAATTTGTCTGGGCCATCATAGAAATGAAATCACACATTTCCTAGGCAGGGGAGACCAGAGCAGGATAGAGAGATTTTGCTACTGAGCCTCTGCCTGCCTCTGCTGGATTGACTAACACTTAGTTACTAGGGTCTGATGTTGGAGCATCTGTTGGGTTCCTGCCTGTTCCTTCACTTATTTTCTGCTGCACTGCCCTGGAGCAAATCAGTTATGGTAACAGCTATTTACAAGCTTTCAGGCAAAATCAAGTTTTGGGTGAAGAAAACCCAAATATCAGGTGGGGTCCATTCATATAAAATGAACATGTTGAAGCCTCACAATTCACCCCTATGAGGGCAAGATAGGAGGAGTGTTGACTTCTTGCAATAGTATAAGTTACTTTTTTCTATGACTCCAGTCAAGCCATTGTTGCTATAGAATAATAAATCATAAGGTGCTTCATTATGTCTCAGTAGTTGACAACTAAACTTCTAAAGCATAATATTTATATGTTTAATAAATAGATACTTTGCATTTCCTAATAATTCAGGACAATTATGCATATTCAGTATGCATTGATGCATCACTTTCATAAATGAAGTCAGCGTACATGACAGTCTGAGCATCAGTAAAATAAAACTATTAGTTTTTCTAGGTGTCAGTGAATGCTTTTATCAAATGTGCTAAGTTAAAGCTCCCAGAGCTCTGATTTCAAAGAACAGGATTCATTTCAGACCACATCAGGAAAGAGCACCTGGTTCTGATTGCTTTCCAAGCAGAAATGATATGGCAATCCATGATCTAATGACCAAAACAGTCTTTCCAGAATTATAGCTACTTTTTGAACTCATGGAAATTTTGGGAGTGCTCCAGTAAAGGATTACCAGAAAAAGGTATTTTTAAAATTTGATGCTGTCTAGACCTTTGTGAAACACTGTATGCCACAATTGGAATGAAATAATGTATTTAAAGCTAAAACACATATGAAAAATAGATCATATATAGATCCACTGTTTTAGAAAAAAACCCATCCTTTTTCTAATCTTTCTTATTAAACTTATAAACTTATAAACAGTATGTTAAAATCTATCTTAAGGTTGAAAGAATTTTAGAGATGAAGATTTATTAGAGACAAAGCTTTCAGATTTTTTGTAACTATGCCTATAATAGCCAGGTGGAAATTATGGACTTGTCTTGCAAATGACATTATGGACTCACAAATGAAAATTAATATAAATGAAAAACAAAATAGCATTAAGAGATAATGTTTCCTAACTTAATAAGTAATCCTGCTTCAGAACACTGTTTAGCTAACAGATTTTTTCCTAATACTCTTTGTGAATGCTCAGTACATGCATTTGCATAGTCATAGGAAGTTGGGAAATTAGCGAACCCTGGTGTCCTACAGATTTGTGCCCCATTCCCCATAACCTCCTCACCACACAGGTGATATGCAGTAGCTGGTTGTCCAGACATTGACAGACAATGGTGTAATGGCTGAATTTTGCCAGCTTTGCCCTGAGAGTGGGTGTTAGTTTGGATCTCCCTCCTTTAGCCAGGAGATAATTTTCATAAAACTTAATTAGCTTTTAGACCATATGTAGTTGAAATGCTCAGCTTTGTCAGAACTACAGGGGGTGAATTGAAAGGTGGACATACAGTGCAATCTCATAAGCATTTTTTCTAAAGAAGATAACTGAGCTTGCAAAGTAAAGAACACTGAAATTAAGGAAAAAAAATTCAAATATTACTTTCATTTGATCTTCTTTATGCCCTGTAATGTAATTTTTAATTAAGTGCTCCCATCCCGGCTTTTTGGAGCTGCCTGTTCCCTCACCTGATGAACAATGGCTCCAAATTTTATTTATTCCTGTTGGCTTTTCCACTGTGTCTTACAGGGTCCCTTCACAAAGACAAAATACTTCTTTTCTCAAGGGGTCCATGGAAAGGAGTGTTCTGTCTCCTCCAGAATTTCATGAGATGCCTGAGTCATCTGAAAAATAATCCCAGCTATGTAAGCATAGAACAGAGCCCTGCGAAAACCTCATTTGAGTCAAAAGCACAGCTCTCCCTGACTTCAGTTGCAGTTGGGAATACTCCATGTTTACTGACAATTGGATAAAGGAACTCAAATGCAGAACCCAGGAGAAACTGGACAGCAACTGGAGCAAGCCTGACATGGCCTGCCAGCACCAAACAAGGATGTAGGGACAGCTGTCATTTCTCTTGGGCACCATACAGCTGCCTTAACCATTCTTTTTTTATTTTTCCCCATAGTCTTCTGCCTGTTTTGCTTTATGTGTTTCAAATTCTGCATTAAATACAGTGACCATTTTAGAGAGTTTGAGTCTTTTTTCAGTGCTTTGATTTATACTGCAACAGGGTCCTTTGTAACCCATAATTAGCTGGAAGATATTTGCTGATGTCTCAAGAGGAGTGCGACTTGAGATACAGTGATATTGTTGTGATATAGTTGTTGTGATGTAGTCAGTCTGTTTTAAGATCAGAAATACCCCAGTTATCTGCCTCAGAGTGCTGATCCAGGATGGACTCACTATGCTGGGTTGCTGGTGTTGAAAAAGTTTTGACAGGTTAACTTTGTGCCAAATAAATACAATTAATCTTGCCTTAATGCAAGTGTAGCATAAATTCTGTATCAGGCACAGGAATGTGATTGCAGGTTTACACCTTATCCACATTATAATTTTCACTTTTAAATGGTCTGATGGTACAGGGATCTTACGTTAAAGATCCAAACCCTAGCCAAGAGGAACAGCATTTCAGGGAACACGCTGCTGTCTTCCTCCTTAACACCACTGATGGGTATGGATTGGAAATGGGAAAGTTAAAGAATTTATTTTTCAGGAATTGCAACAGGAATTTAATCAAACATAAGGGAAACTGAAATTTTTGAGAGACTGATAAGGGAGCAGAAAAGCCCATCCCGAATTCATCTTTTGCTATAAATCTTGAAAGTGTAAAGCTTTGTAACAACAACGAAAAAAGAAAGTGTAGTTTAGTTAGAAAAAATGAAAGCATTTTCTCTAAAAGTCATTCTTGGAAATGGCTGAATTGTTTTAGCCGAAATGTCCTAAAACAAACAGCATAATGTTCCCCAGCATGGAAACTTGAAGTAGAAGTGGTTACTCTTTGGCAAAATTATAAGCAATATAAAACCTAAAAATAGAAAGTAACATTCAGTACTAGACAAAGATGGCATCATGAACTCTGCCCAGCTTACACAGAAAACGAGCAAACACAACAGGGCTTCAAAGCAAATACAGCCTGGTTTTGCAAATATTCTTAAAGTGATTCTTTCTTTGAGATTAGAGGGTGCATGAATCACCTATTTCTTACTAGAGATGGGGCCATCTGCCTCTGTTATAATGAATTTAGATTTCTAATAGCTGTCTTAGTTGACTTTGATAGCCAGCAAGTGAAATTTCTGAATTGTTACTGAAGGCAACTATGGGATTTACCAGGTTCAGATAAGCCACTCATTCTGCTTTCAATATTCATGTGCATATTCTTATGAGCACCTAGAGCTTAAAACATGAAAAACCATGTAGCAGTAATTCTATTTGGGTAGAACTTTTTTGTCTGTAAGTCAAAAATGTTGTGTCTTTTCTGAGAACTGCCCCTTTTGTGCTTACATTGCAACAGCTAATACCTAGTTTGCGGCACGGACCTTTTGCAGGACCATCTCACTGAGGCAGCCCTGATCTAAGTAAAGAGCTGCTCCACTGCAGGCCTGTCAGTGTGACACTGGGAGGTGTGCTGCACTGTCTGTCACCTTCGCTCCGGTGAATTTACATCTCCAGCACTGTGTAGCTATTATTATCTTTGATACGGGTGGGGAAATTCACTTGAGACATGCTTATTTCTCTGAGGTCACATAGCAAATCAGAATGTGTCTCACTACTAAGTTCTGCCTGCAGAAACCTCATTTCTAAACAACATTTTCATTTCTTCTTCTTCCGCCCCCCCCCTCTTTTTTTTTCTCTTTTTTTTCCTGGTGTCTGTGTGTGGGTTTTTAAGATTGCAAGTACACCTGCCATGCTCACTGCCGAGACCTGGTGCACCTGGGCTGCCGGCGGAATGGAAAATTAATGGACTGCCTCGCTCCACATGACACCTTAGATTCATCTTACAGCAGCGGTCAGGTAATAGATCTCGTGTTTGTGTAATTACTGCTTTCTCTCGTCAGCTCTGTAACAAAGTGTGGTCTGCCTGCCTCACCTGGCTGCTCAGGAAGAATGTCTCACTTAGGCATCACCAGCAAAGCTGGATTTTCCAGCCAGTGCTGTGATTTCACAGAACAGCTGGGTCGAGGTGCAGCTGGCTGCTGCCAGCTGGATCACTCCTGCCCCCATTAATTTGCAGCTAAACTGACTGACAAGTAATCCCACAAAACAGTGTTTTTCCCATTGGTTTGGGCCACTGTGGGGTCATTTACACCTAACCAGTAGAAAACTGTGAGATGGCACCTGCGATAGCATAGACACTCTCCTTTTTTAATTTTTAGGGGGGAGGGAGGATGAAGAATTGTGTCAAGTTTTTTGTGTGTACATTCATTTTTTCAAACCTTTTATTTAAGCACCAAACCCCCCCTTCATTAACCTAGGTCTGGTTTAAACTTAGAGTTTTACTGGTTTAACTGAAAAGTGTTATTCAAAACATAATTAGTGAAAACAAATTGGTATATGCATGTCCACAGTGGTCAATTTAACCTTTTTACTATCTTTAGAACTCATACTGAAGAATGAGAGGGATAAAACCCAAACAATCCCACATCCAGCTATCATTGGTCATGGTCATGTTATTCATTGTAAGAATTTATGTTGTTCACTTTAAGAATCAAGAGAGATTCATAGAAGAGTCACACCTACCCTGGCTTTCATTAGCCACAGAATTGCCAAGCACAGGCTGCGCCATGCTCCAAGCTATCAGCTGTAAAATTTGTGACCACCCAAAATTCTTCTGTCTCCAAGAAATGCCCCCCTTCCTTCTGCCCCACCATAAGATGCATAAATGCATAAAACTAATGTTCTGACACACATCAGTTGTACACCCTGTGTCACTTTTCCTACCCAAAGGATATCACGTTAGCAGATTTGTGGGGTGGGTTGTTTGGGTCTGTTTTGTTTTTTTTTTTTAATAATGTTGTACAGAATAAACATTTTCAATTTAAGTTAAGCATATTTTGGTATCTTACAAATATTTATGCTGAGGCCTTAAAAGACTATTTCCTATGGCAAGAAACTAGAATTCTTTGGTATTTTTTCTTGCAGTATTGTCCATTATATATAGTGGAGGCACTATAACTGCCCTCACAAGCTGCCCAATTATGTGCATGAAAGATTGCTCCACAAATGTATTAACACACTACAGCAGATACCCCTTTTAGACAGCAACTTCTGCTTTAAATTTTTCTTTACTGAAATCAGTCTGGTCTAAGGAATCAAACAGATACCACTTGTCTTCAAAGTCATTACTATCTTCCTACTTTAACTTACCTACTTGTCTGATACGCAGTCACAGGTGATTGTAGCCATAGCCCTATTTAAGGGCAGATACTGAACAATACTAAGGAGGGCAAGGGAATCCTCCTTGAGGATTGCAAAAATTTATTCTGAGTCAGCTCTGAAGTCCAGCAACACAATCATTAACTAATGATGATGTACTGCCATTTCACTGAAATAGTCTGAGGACACACAAAGCAAAGCAAGCTTAACTTGGTGGAAAAAGCAGCAAGAAATATTAACATATAGGTGAGATAAAACCCAGTGCTTACATTCCTCTGTGATGATCGCTCACTCACCTGTGAATCAAACAAAAGAAGTATTTTCTCAGAGGATTCCAAATTAAAAGATAGTGCACCACTTTTCCTTCCCAGATTCCTGTTAAGCAAAATTCTTATAGAATATACAGAAGGCCTAAAATGTAGCTGGGAAACATTTGTGATGGACAAAGTTAGACTTTATCCTCAACCCTTGCCATAGATATGTCAGACAGATTCCAGGAAGCATTTTTATAATTTTATTTTTTTAGCAGGAAAAAAATGGAACTTGCTACAGACTTAGGTCAAAACCAATTTTTATGAAATCCTAATTCTACCAAAAAGTAAAATAATCCAGGTAAGTAAAAAACAATATTTGGTCACACAAAGACGTGTAATGACTTCTAGTGACTAGAGTGATTTTTCAGCATAGCCCTGGAACAGGCTGCCCAGGGAGGGGGTGAGGTCACCATCCATAGAAGTATTCAGAAAATGAATAGATGTGGTACTTCATGATATGGTTTAGCAGCTTTGCTAGTATTTGGTTGAAGGTTGGAACTGATGATCTTGGAGGACTTTTCCAACCTTAATGATTGTATGATTTTAAAATTTCTGAACACCCTTGCTGAGCTTGCTGCGTGTTCTCCAGGTCATCACTGAATTTTCTCTTCAAGTGCAACATTTTATCTTGTAGAAGAGCTACTGCTCCAGCCTCCCAAACTGTGACTGAGGACATAGTGTCTCTTGTGAGCGCCTGTGTCTTGCTGTTGGAGAGAGTGAAGGGGAATAATTCAGATGCTGACAGGCAGAGTAGCAGGGATGGAGAGGAGGAAGGACATGGCAACACAAGTTTTGGAAGTGTGGGTGACTGTCAGCAAGAAAATACCATAGGAGCAGAGAGAGAAAGGCATTAAAAATAATTTTTACTCGAAACGACATATACAGCTTGCCTGCGAGAGATCTAAAAAAGCGCTAATGCTGTCCTGGGTATGAATACTGAGCAAGGAAACTGTTTCGTGTTCTTTGAGCCTTACAGTACTTAGGGGAGCCAAATTTCATGTGCATTTGTTTGTGTGCAACAGGATCGCATCAAAGAAGTACTGTTTTTTCCCTACTGATTTCCTTCCTCTTGGAAGAAGTCACACTTTGGCTGCTTGCAGTGGATGACAGTTGTTGCAAATCTCTTTCCTCACTAGCTGTTCGGGTCAGTGTGTGCCTGACAACTGGTACACGAAAGATGAGGATTCAGTTGCTATTTTCAGCATTCATCATCCATTGGTTTTGAAGCAGCAATCATTTACGTGCAGAAAACCTGGAATGTTTCCTGTTGGGTCATTTTCTTTACGCACAGCTGTCCCATATGCACAGTGCTGACGGAGCTACCACAGGAATCTGCAAGGTTTGAATTCACTCCTTCCTCTGCTACTGACCTGCTCAGACCACTTTGTCTTTCTAGGACTTGTCGACTTTTTTTGTAGGTAAAAAAGGAATTAGAATTTAAAAAAATAATTTTAATATCTCTGAATGGGAACATTGTTGCAAAAGCTGGCATTAGGTTACTATTTAATTAAACACAACACCCATCTCAGCTGCCTTCTCAAAATTACTCTTTCCTTCCATGCTAAAATTTTCTGGACTTTATCAGCCTTAAGGTGATTTTCAACTTTCTGTTTAAAGTTTGAACTTGCATCTCACATATAAAACTGAACAGGTGTTTAGTATAAGATTGTGAAGGGGTCAGAGGATGGAAAAAAGACTGAACCTATTTTCCTTGCAAAATTATTCTTGCATTCTTATTCCGTGGATGGTGTCTAGTCTGCAGTGTTTTAGTTAGATGCAGGACTGTGCTTTTGAAACAAATCTTTCAATTGTCTTCACTTCCCTTGATTTGACTGATACAAGGGAGTAGTCTTAACATACATAAAATCAATTCCACTTCAGGTGAAAATTAAGCTGCTTCCTGAAGCCAGTGAGAAGAGGCACTCCAGGAGCCTACCTAACACACTCAGTCCACCGGATCAAAGCAGAGATTTTCTTAAGTAAACATTATGAAGGGTTTGTATTGAGGACTTTGGATTCTCAGCACCACTTGCTGACCTTTACAGAGCTGTTTGCTGCACTACATTATTTGCTAAAATAGGCATTAGGTTCTTGGCACAGAAGTTTCCCCAGCAAGAAGCAAACTGATAAGTGTTCCAGTGATGCCCGCTTTTGCTTTATCTACATTGTGACTTTGAAAATCACATGGCATGCAAAGCCAGTTAATTTTGCATGAGCTATGCTAGTCAAATGCAGAGCTGCAAAGATCACACATGTATTTGGGAATGTCTCACCCATACTGTGAACATCAATTTAAAATGTGAAGGTATTTTGCAGGAGTGCTCAAACTTTGTAGTATTTATAGAGAGGGATGACTTGCTAACAGATCATAGTCTTGGGCTTTGTGCCTTTTCTTCTTACTGGGATAACTGTTTTATTTGAAGTACATTTTGGTTTTTTTTAAACACTAAAGCTCTAGTTTGAAGTCATTATATTGTCACTCTTGTGCTGGTACAGGTTAGATCTTTTCTTGTAAAGAATCATGACACCTCTGTATTTGCATAAATTCCTTCACACAGGGAGATGATTACTTTGTGATGACGGTAGAAGATGCTTTGAACTCTAACTCTCTAACCATTTTAGATTGGTCAGGCAATGTGAATATATCTCCTGCTTGATAAGGTGAAATAAACTGCACTTCATTCTGCTTCAGTGACCTGTGGTGCCCTGAGTGCAGCAGACCTCGGCGCCCAGCTGTAGTCTGTGGTCCTGAATGCTTGTCCATGCCCATACACTTTTGCATGTTCCCCCTGCTCTTCCACTCCCAGTGGCACCAGGACTGCTGGTTTTGGCCAATGCACTTTTAAAATGAGTCAGGAAAATGTTGCAGCTTCTAATGTTTGCCCTTGCAATCATTCAGCGCTTCAGTTCTCAACACAGCCCATGAACAGTGCTGTCAGCACAACAGGGGCTGGGTGTTTTGATGTGGCTGGAACACCTTAAACTCCAAATAACCCTGAACAAAATGTCTCGTTGAGCTACAGTTTGAGAATCTAGGCTTAAGATTTCCCTTATGAGAAAAAAGAATTTCTTACAGGCTCTTAACTGCTGATTTTGCAAAGAGAGTCAACAGATTTCCAGTGGATTTCCCTCCTGTGTGATTCTGCCAGGAACTGGAGCACTTGGGTGCACACATGAGTGGTCAAACAGTCTCAGAATCTGGAATATAGTCATGCAGCTTGACTTTGTTAACAAGTCACTGGAGCTCAAAAGGCCTAATTTTTGAGCTGCTTTCTCTGTATGTGTTTATATACACACATATATATTTCATTATAAAAAGGTCTAGGAAATTCCATGATGTAGCTGTTCTTACAGATCACTAAGGCTGAGGGGTTAAATACCGAATAATGAAACTCACGATGTCAAACATACTGCAAGTATCCAATGGCAGAAATATACGGCTCAGGTGAAAATTGTGTGGCCCTAGATGTTTCCCTCCTGAACAGACTTCCTACAGAGATTAAAGAGGAAATGATCTATATAGGTTCTCTGTGGTCTTGTAACAGAGCACTCAGAGAAAGCTGGGGAAAGAGTTGCCAGTTTCTTCCATGAACAAGCAGAGTGGGATGAATAATGCTCCTTTCCAGCAATCCTCTCCTGTGCTACCACATTGCTGATTACAGGCACAACACCTCTGACTGACATGCCAAGGCCTTCTCAAAAGTATAAGAAGTATCAAAACCATTATGCGGATTTTAATGTTATCTTGTTTTTCTATCATCCTAGATGAATCAAAATGTAACATTTTTTTATGTATAAGCCACAGATAGAATTTCTTTTCTTCTTTAAGTTGACAAGCCTTCCCAAAGAGGTCTTTCTACGCTCAAATTTTCTCAAAGACAGAGGGCACTCAGAGTTGAGGTTTGTACAAGACCTAAGGCACTTGGTAAAGTATAGAAAGGGATATAGGGTTTTGCAAATGACTTGCATAACAACACCTCCCAGAGTGCTTCAAATTGCATGAATGCCATGGAGAAGAATGAGAGGATCTCACAGTGCTAATACAGAAACTTCTGGACATGGAAGGGCACTGAGGTTGTCACCTAAATATACCTGAAACTGAAAGTGGTTTCAGTTCTTTCCCTTAAAAGGTGTGGTAGTTGAACATCTCTTCAAAAATAACCCATGGAGAAAAAATTGACAACACAGAGCAGAATATCATAATGTAGGTGTGTGCAGTTCTTGATTAATAATGAAAGCTACCTTTGAGTAATTGATTGCTCTCCTCTACTAACTCTGTACAATGGGCATGGGTTTTATGGCTCACATATTTCAAATCTGTTAAACCTGGTTATGCTTGGTAGTAGTTGAAAAGAAAAGAGGAAAACAGAATTATGTTTGCTTTGGCAGGCAAAGCGAGATTTAAATTTTGACAGTAACTGCAAAAACTTTTAAACCAAAACTGAAGCTGATTTCAGTTCTAATTGTGTATATTGCTCAAGTTACTATTAGGGAATTCTATTTGGCAAAAATAAAAGGTTTAACCGATTAAATGAACTAGAAATTAGTTCCAAGCTTTCAGAAAATAATTTGAGAGTATCCACAACAGTTCCTGGGGCACTACCATTTGCAACCATGCCTCACAAGGATATTATTAAAACAGGCTTTGCACAGTACTGACTTAAGATCTTTAAGTCATAAATTAATTGCCACATTTTATAGAGTCGAATTTACTCTATCAGATATTTGGACTTCTTTAGTATTCTCTGGCATAAACACTGGAATATTTTCTTGGGTTTGCTTGAGCTCACTGAACAAATCCTTGGGTCGATGGTGACTGAGGCAGTAGTTGAATATTGCAAGTAGGACAAATCCAAAAGACACATTTAAACAAGGAGAGAGTTTTAGAACTCAGAGTAGGCCTCGAACCCAGGAAGTAAAGACTGGACGGGGCACGTGGTGAGGGAACTTGTATCATCATACCACCAAATAGAGCTAGTACTAGAACTGATATTTTTGACAGAGAGAACATCAGCTTCCTGGTGGAAATACTCAGCCCACAGAGGCAATCTGAATTGTGTTCATACGCCATTATATTTTTTAAACTTCTTTTAAAAACCCACACATTTTGATCAGTAAATCTGTCTTCAAACTTTTTTCTTAAGTTGGGGTTGTTGGGGTTTTTTCCATTTTAAGTACTTGGATAATATTCAGGCCTGACCTTTCAAACAGAAGGGTAGCAAACTCACTGCTTAAAGCGCACATTACTGAAACCCAGAGAACATCAATTATCAGTTGTTTAGCAACCAGATCAATATAGTCAAACAGCTTTGATTTTCTAGTTCTGTAGAAGAAGCAGACAAGGTTTCAAATTACAGGAAGATTCTCCTGTTAGACAAGGGGAACATTTAAAATGGACTTTTGATTTTTTGCACAGTTAGGTGTTTTCATATTCAAGAGGTTTGTATTGTCTTCCTAGAAAATACATTTTCCTAAAAATGTAGCCAGCCTCAACCTGCCATTTCGTCAGCTGCCATTGTAAGATCAATGTTCTTTTTTCACTATTTATTTCTAATACACACATTTTTCCACAATCCTTTCCAGTTCCTGCTGTCAGTGTAGTGCCAGGTGTAGGATGTAAAATACCTACTGTATTTTTTTTATTGTGCCAGTTTTCTTCCTAATTCAAAGTTATTAATATTTTCCCAGTATCTCAGCAGGCTCAGAAGAGCACAGATGATTGCATTACAAATTTAATACAGGTAATACAGGCTTGCAGGTCCTGTAGGTTCCAGGTGGTTCTCCAGTATTCAAATAGCATTGCTTAATCATGTTGGAGAAAAATTTCAAGGAGAATTGATCCTCTAAAATGTTAAGTTCTATGTGGAGCCTGAGGGTTGGGCTCGTGACGGTTTGCAGCAGAGGGATCAGAGAACATTTCTGTCTTTTCTTCAGTGTAGATTTTTCAACATGCATATCAGGACAGCAATCACTAGGACAGTTGGTTTTGATGTGGCATGTGAAGGCAAATGGGTGTTGCATCAAATCGTGCATGCTTGAAGATGTGTATTTGGCTGTTTTGTGTTGTAGATTACGATTGTACATGGAAGCTGCACAGTTACTGGGTGATAAATCACTGACCATGATGATAGTGTCCTGAGTGTCTTACTCAACCCTCAAAACATGCAAAAGAAAATGAGCACTGGTAGGGAAATGGTTAAATGGGGTGTAAATGCTAGGCCCTGCAATTTCTGTCTCAGTGAAGTCCTAACACTGATTTTTCTCAGAAGTCCATATGCTGTAGATGACAGATGGAGTACTGAACTTTGCCTATCAGTTAGAGACAAGCTGGCAAACAGAGTGACAGTGGCTTTCATTCTACCCCTCATGGCCTGATTATGTTTTTCATATCCATTAAACACCTCAATCTAAATAGAATTACCAGCAGCCATGTCAGGTCTGTCCTAATCTATTAATCCACAGGGGTAAAGCGGTGACTGGCTTTCAAGTAGAACAAGGGTCTCAAGAGATATTTAATATCACACACTTTCTAGTGCATTTATTCAAGAGGCTGATTTTATTTTGCATTTGAATATTCAGGAAGGTAGCCGGGCTGGTGACATGATGCAGACTACTTAATTCATCCCATGTAGACCTGCCCTGAGCAAATAATGAGATGGCAGTGAGAACCGATTAGAAAAGAAAGTCGGAACTGTTCGGAAACTCACATCCCATGTTCTCAAATACTCTTCCAGCTTCACATTATCTGGGTTTTTTTTAATAGAGTTTCAGCCTTTTTGTTTGACTTATGGCATTAGCAGCTGTTGGAAATATACACAGAAGAGATTGCTGCTGCCTTTTGACTCAGTGCAGGAAGGGCATGATGCAAAACCTTCCCTGGTGGGGAAGGAAGGTGGGGAGTGGTTTTTGATTATTTTCAATGATAACATTGCTGGGTGAAGATAGGAAAATATTTGTTCCCAGTCTTTGATCCAAGTAGCATGCCAACCAGCAGCAACAAAGACAACTGTTAGGAAAACAGGTAGGCGACAGAGCCCTATGTTGTTCTGTTTATCTTACAGGAATGAAAAGTCTTGTTTCCCAGAGAGCAGGAATCAAATGACAGAAGGCAGCATTTTTTCATAGTGATTCATGGCTTCCTCTAACTGGTGACACTGCCTAAAAGCTGCCCTCCAGACTCTTCCTCAGTGCAGAAGAGCCTGCTTGTTCATGGGAGCTCAGTTTCTCCCCAGCTATGTGCATGTGCTGCACTCTGCGTTTCTCTTCTCAAAGAGACCTCATTCTACAGTGAAGCTCCATTCTTGTATGTGCTGTCTCATATCAGTGTGCTCCACAGGAACTGGAGATAAGAACTTAAACCTTCCCCGTTTACTCTGCAAGTAGTGTGTGTAAGTGATGTAGTGTTAATGCTTCAATATCCTCACTGGGAAAGGGGAAACTGTCACCAGTTACATGCCATTTCAATGCAACAACAGTGAAGTCCTACTAGTTAACCTTCTGGGGAGTAGTGCTGTTCCTACCCAAAGCATGAAGAAGTAGCTCGCTTCCCCAGATCAAAACACGTTAGGTTGTCTTAGCACTTGTGGGAGATCTCAAGCAATAGCCAGTTTGTCATGTTCCCTCCTCCCTTTTCATTTAAGCTATGGTAAGCCTCCATTCCTGCAGCATAGGTCCCACTGGGGATTCAGCACTTCTGCTTCCTGAGACCTTACATTCCTTCACTGCCAAGTGAAAGAGGCTGCCTGGATACAAAAGGCTGTTGTATAGTTTCTTGGGAACACAGAGGCAGAGCTACAAAATGTATACTCCTAGAAGGTTTTTAGATCTGGTTTGTTCTACAAATAATATGCTGATGATTTGTTGGGTCAGTTTGTTGGTTTGTTTTTTGGGTTTTTTCTGAATGCTTATTTCATAAATGATGTAACAAACCTTTCAAAAAGTAGATAAAATCCCTTCATCACTTTTTTCAAGATATACACCTTACATTATGGTTGTGAAATCCCAGATGGGATTTTAGATCCAACAGTAGTTTTGCATCTTGATCACCTTTCATCTGTGGCCTTCATATTGCTTATGACTTGAGCTTTGGTTCCTAATCAAGAGGCCCCTCCTATGGATGAGTTTTGGATCACCTCCTAGCCCAGATGACGCTGGAGCCATGATGCTTGGAAGCCGGACAGTTTCCTGAGAAGATAAACCTGGCTGGTCTCTGCATGCCTGCCCTATTTGGATAACCCCTAGAGAAAAATGGAAAAATTACCTCCCCTTTACATTTGAGAAGACAACTTTAATCATGGGATCCAAAGAGATATTCAGACATATATGTTACAATTAGTCTTGTGAACCCATGGAAAGCTGCACATGCCCATTTCAGGTATTTTGCCTGCTGATGTGTTGCAGTAAGATGGATAACTGGATACGATTACTTGATTTGCTGAAGTAATATCCTATGCTTCTCCATCTCTTTCTCTGCTGATACTTGCAAGTGTGTATTGTAGTCATGGTAAATCCCCTTTTAAGGCTTTGTCTTTTCTGACAGAGTGTCTGTTTACAGGAAGGTAAATGCCATCATCGATTATTTTGCTTTACAATCCTAGGTGAGAACAAAGCAGTGATGATGGTTACCATGGGGCAGCAGGATGAGGTCAGTACCGTGCATCCTGCCTGGGCCTAACCTCACCTAGTTGACTTCAGGATAAAAATTATGTTGTCTTAATTTCACTAGGCTTTTCTATCACAATTTCTTATCAGAAAATTATGCAACAGTGTTCTCTGGGGAAGGAAGACCAGTGTATCACAAGGCTGAACACTACTTTTATATTTCTCAGTACTACTGAACTTTTCTTTAGAGGGACATTGCTCAGTCCACACTCCACTCTGTTTTCCATTTGCATTGTTCTCTTCCCTCGACCTTCCTTTTGCCATCCTGAGTAATATTTTCCTCTACAGTAACCTTGAAGAGACATTTCCTTATCTGCATATATGACTAATCAGTAAGGCCTTACGATTATTATAAAGCAGTTTGTTGGAGGTAGGAATTGGAGCATGAAAGGGACCAAGGAAGCCAGATTTGTAGTTCTTGCTCTACTAATGTCTGATTAGATATGGCCTTCAGCAAGTCAATTTGGCCTCAGTTTTCAGATGTGTTGATTTAATTTTTAGTCTTTTGCCTCCAGCTTTCTTTTCTTCGTTGTTTTGGGGGGAGAGAGTTGCCCCTGGCGTGCAAACCTGCTATTTAGTTTTACCTCAAAATATGTCTCAGTCTGGGCAATCAGAAGTAGAAACTGGTTTTGGAAATCGTGATGCTGTGAGTAGTGTTCCTTACCTGTCATCATAATGAGGATGAGCTCTTTCTTGCAAAATGTTATGGGTGGATGAATGCACTAGGTGGGACAGAGTTATGTTCTGAGAACTTGATTGTTTCTTCTTTATGCTTTACCTGTAGCTTCTATGACTATCCCTGAATTTGTTAAAGAATCCATCATTTGGGGAAGGAAAGCAAGGCTGATTTCTTAAAACTGAGGATTACGGATGAAGGTAAATTCAGAGTTAACTCAGTATGAGGGAGTGGGAGGAGTAAAATCTCTGGCACTTGCATTTGTGAACTATGATTTTACTGAGTTCTTTATATTATTTTCCCCACAATTAGGAGATATAGCTAGAGAGAGGAACAATTTATGGGAGTGAATGTATACAAGAAAAAAGAGTTTTGAAAATACCTAGGATCCATATTTTCTGTTGTCATTTGGCAGCTGCTGTCGGTCTGAGAAGTGTCCTTAATGCTACTCTTTGGGGGTAGGTCAGGAGTCCTCTCCTTTGGCTGAACCATTTTTCTGAGATCCCATGCTCCCATCTCCAAGCAGGAACCTTCCAAGCTCAGCTGGGCTGCACACTTCCCACAACTTCCCCTGTCTCAACCCACACCTCAGGCTGCTGGGCTTCACCCCTTTGCTGCCAGGTCCTTCTACCCAGTGCAGGAGCAGCCTGTCAGATATGTACATCCCCCACGATGGGACCAGAGAAAGGAGAGACCTCCACTGCCAGGGAAAGAGGGAGACAGAAAAGGGACAAGAGGGGCTGACATGAGCCATCTGGATTTTTTATTTTTGATTCCCTCTGTGTCCCATCAAGCTGTCTGGACCTCCCAGAGCAGCCCTACTCTTGGGGATTCTTGAGAATCACAGCATTAGGTTAGAGAGAGAAAAGGGTGATGTAGGGTCTAGCAGAGTCAGTAAAAGCAGAGTTTTTTGCAGATCTGTCTGCAACAGATCCAGTTCCACTAACAGTTTGTAAACATCCATTTTCTTTTTTCTTTAAGGTAGCCTCAGCTTGCAGTTTTGAGCCTTCTTTGGACTGAGATTGCCTGATGGGGAGTCGGCACAACATGTCCCTGAGCCATGGGGCCTCTGATGTGAGGGAAGTATGTGTGCCTCCATCCCACCCACCCTCAGGCTATCTGAATTTTAAGATGAGTTGGCCATGGTCCAGCGGCTGGCAGCATTTCATAGACAAGTCCTCTAGACTGTGCTAATGCGCTGTGCATAAGAGCAGTCTTATTTTGCACTCTTCTCCACACTTTCGTTTCTTATAAGTCACCTGTGGGTTTTGGCTTCAGTTAAGAAGAAAAAAAAATTGGGCAGTTCTGCTGTAGTCAGATTTGGCAGTCTCACTGGTTACTTCCAGTAATTATCTCCATGTCACAGATATGCTCTTGGTGCCAGTTTTAGGAAAACCTTCCACCTTTTTGATGTCCGGGTAAGGAAATGGATTCTTTCGGAAATTGCTTTTGTCCGAGAACAACCCCTTCTTTACAAATGCTCTCACTGTGATCTTTCACAAAAGGCTGCATTCAAAATTTGAAATATGCTGATATGCAAATAATTTCAATAGCTGACCTGCAGAATTTGTTGGCAGGGCTGCTAAAGGCAGTTTGCTCTGACTCCAGCTGCCTGCTTAATTTTGGCAGCTGTACACTTTCTGGCCCAGATGCCTGCAGTCTCTTGTCCAAGTTAGGAGCTAGACAAATTCTAGTCACTGTCCTGTAAGTGCACCTCAGCTTATCATCTGCATGAAGAATTAGACCTAAAGCTTGGGCTGCCTTTTGCCTCCCAAAGTTACTCTAAATTGACCCATTAAAGCTGGATCACTGATGTACAGTGGTGGATGTGGCTGCCGGAGCCTCGCCGAGGAGGGGGCCATTGTCGCCTTGCCTTGTAAGGGTATCTGCACGGCCACAGAGCGGTGGCAAGCGCTGCCAGCCATCCTGAGCAATCGCAGGAGGCCTTTGAAAGCAGCCAAGCACACAGGGGCAGGTCCTCTGGAAGAGCAGATGCTGAAGCAGATGTTAAGGCCACATTGAGGACCACGGAGTGCGGCGTGGCAGGGTTGTGGCAGGAGGTTGCTTCCAGGACACAGATGTGAAATTCTTAGGTATGGCTTGCAGTGTTGGTGTGCCTCTGTTTCAAATCCTCACACCTCTGCCACAAAAATAATTTTAAAGTTTTGCAGAATTTTGGTAAGTTAATTTAAAAACAGGTCTTTGAAACAAATGGTTTTTAGAAAAACTTTCAGACCCAAACAGAACGAAGGTAGGTACCCTAATGCATACAACAAGGAGCATGAGCTTTTTAGCATTGGTCTGGTGCTATCATAAGTGATGTTTCTGACATATTTTGAGGTCTGCAAGTAAGACTGCAAGTTCACTTACCACTTACTGACCTTGAGGTCCAACCCATCTTTCAATTATCCTGTGACTCTGCTAATTTGGTCACATGTCAGAGGAGGGGAGAAGCACCCACAGTGTTAAGTTACCTGCACATATGGACATACATCTGTACATCTGTTGAGCCACATGAATATGACCTCTCTTTGTCAATGCTTTGCTGCTGTTGGTCTCCAGGTCTGGCACTCCGGACACTGAGTGCAGGTGGGAATATGTGGTGCTGCCCTGTGATTATGTGGGGGTCTGCCACTGCTCCCGTGGGACGAGAGGTTGATGGTGAATGGTGGAGACAGCATATGACTGATGAGAATAAACACTGACCAGCAGAACTCAAGGACAAGGTGTGAGGAACAAAGATCATCCCTTTTAAAACAAAAGTAATGCACTGTTCATGCCAGATGCAGTTTTTTCACAGTTGGCATTGGTGGGATTGCCTTTGTAATGGCAGCTACCCAGATCTGGGATCCAGTTGATAAATGGCACAAAAGGAAGTGCTTGTTGCTCATGCAGTCTGGCGGTTTGTGCCCCAGAGTACTTTGTGTTCCTGTCCTACATGGAGCTTTCCAAGCTCTGACCAGTGACATCTTATCTTGGTATTGCTACAGTAGCCCCCGCTGCCCCAGTGCCCAGCTTGTTTTCCTCTTGGGAAGCTCCATTTTGCCTGGAGGGATGGCTCAGCTGACGAGGCAGCTGTTCTACTGTGGCAGATTTCAGCCTGGTGCTATTAAGAAAAAAGAATTTAAAAAAAAAAATGGTTCCAGTTTATCCTAACCATCTAAGCCCTAAATTGAGGCGGTTCAGCAGCTGCCTCACAAAGAGCTGAGCTGCCTGTGCAGAAGGACCAGGAACTTCACAGAGAGACGCAGCTCAGAGTGATAGTTAAGGGCAGGAGTAACTACTTGTGCCATACTTCAGTCTCTAGGTGCACAGGTTGCATGGCACGTCTCGACATAGCAAAGGAAACGAGTTGTGGGAGATGTCTTTGTGAGCCTGTAACAAAAGCATTTCTATGTCAGTGACAGAAAAGAGAACATGATGAAACATGTTGCTCAAATGTTGTAGGAAAAAAGCTATATTTAGCTGCTCTAAAAATTGCTAAACATCAGACATGAGGGAAATGTCTGTGGCAACCTACGCTCCTCCAGTTTCACCTGTTGCAGTGTTTCTTAAGTCTAGAAATATCTATGAAATAAGTAACATAGCAGTTAAAACTTTCCCAGAAGAGGTGTAAACAAACTAAACTCACTTGCCCAAACAGCTATTGCTGAACTATGAGTTGACCTTGAGCTGTGTCGATTCACTGTAATGCAAACCATCTGCACACTGAAACAATTAAAGCCTTCACATCTCCTAGGAGTTTCCTTCCTCCGATTATAACTTATGTGCTGTGGTAGAAGCACAGAGGTAAACAGCTAGTTAGTGTGGCCCCTGTGTCTCTGTGTCTGTGTAATTTTATGGTGCAGCACATACAAAACCATTTTCATTTGAACTGGCAGCCAGCTTTCAAGTAGAAAATATAGCATATGCTTGGTACCAAATGCTGGAGTCATAGCTTGTAAGACAGCCTGAGTTAGACACATCTGCTTTGCTCCTCTGCTTCCCTTCCCCCAGCTTCTTCTTTGGCTGTACCAAGTTTTCACGAAGTGTGGGTCATGCTGGAGAGGCAGCGCTTAAATACAGACTGCTCCTGTATAAGGCCCCTCTGCATGTGCTAAACTGAAACCTTCCGTAGGAGCAGTACCTAAGTGCACTGAGTCTGGGCTGTGTCTGAAGTGAAAGCCTTGGATAGCAATTACACATGATTTTGTAAAAATTGTATTTAATTTACAGCTACTTTGGTTTCCAGAAGCTCAGGGTTTACACTCTTTAAAGCCATAAAAAATCAATCTACAGGCATGGCATAAGAGTTTGGATGTTGCCGTGGTGGGAAAATACCAGAGATGTTGTTCTGTAGGATTGCTGTACAATTTGCTGTGTCTCACAACTGGCAAAGTTTCATATTAAAATCTCTGCACTATAAAACCTCTTTTTAACACATTCTTCCACCATTTATGTCCATCCAGATGACAACAGCACTAAAACCTCAGATCCTCCCTCTTCAGATCACAGGAAAGAGTAATCATGCAAGCTCAGTAAAATAAGAAAATAAATTTATTTTGTAGGAATAGGGTTTTTTTCTGTAAAAAAGTTTTAAACACTCATTTTTAGAAAACAATCCTAACATTCTAGAAAATGAAAACATAAGCAATGTAAACATAAGACTGTGAAATTAAAATAATTAAATATTTTGCTTTTAAAGTTAAGTCTGAAAAATAATGAGTAGATGCAGCACAGTTTCTGAGCCAGCCATGCTTATTTGTCTCTGTGGCTAAAGGCTTCCATCCTAGGGAGTGACCTCTGGCCTCTGGCCAGGTACCATAAAGCAACTCGGGTCCACATTTCTCAGAGCTGGCTGTGTCCTACATGCTTGCATGTGTGGACTCAGGATATGGCATGCATATTTTATCAGTTCAAAATGCCTGGAAAATGTGGGGGTGGGGGGCTGAGTGGGTGACACTGGCTGGGATAGTGTAAGAGGATGGTAAAGTGCAGAAAAAGACTGGGGGACTCCACACTAGACCCTGGGGCTGAGCTGGGAAGCAGAACTGTTTGGCAGTGTTGGCTCAAGTCCTATAAATTCTAGGTCATGTGCACATTATGTGTAAAAGACTACCTATAACAAATAGGCAAAAGTATATAAATTGCTAGATTTACAGTTTCCTCTGTGACCTCAGTACTGACCCATGTCTGACCTCTGCTGCAGGCCAGAGAAGTAATGAGGGTCTTGGTCATGCCCTGCATGCAGGCTTTGCAGGAATATGTTAAGCTTGAGGCAGTCAGTCATGAAAGAGGCATTTCCCACCTTTCAAGTAAATGCCTCTGAGACCCAAATATATCTCCTTTGTATTTATTTGTTATAACATTATGGGGGTTTTGTTAATGAAATAGATAAAAATAAGTAATGTAAACTTCCCTGCATCAGCCCAGGGCTCGGGCTCTGACCTCCTCACCCATTGCAGGGACCAGACGTGGCAGCCTGTGAGGGGCATAAATGGCTTCTTTCCCTTGGGCTGGGAATGGTGCTCCTACTGCATTTAAGTGCATATGTTGGGTTTTTTCCCCTCTGGTTACCTCTTTTTTCTCCCCAAAGTGCTGTCACTACATCTGACTGATAAAATACAGGGAGAGGAGAGCAAGAGCCCTACTGAACCAGGACGCCTCTGGCAAGGCTGCAGCCCCATGTGATCTGCAGCTCTGCTGGACTTCTCATTGATGTAAAGCATCCACTTCCTCCCTTTCTTTTCCCTCCATATGTTAAATCTCCTAAACTGAGGATTTGCGATGCTGTGTACACGTCATTCCACAATTTTGAAAGAAAAAGCACCATGTTTTCCTTTTGTTTTCTCTTTTCTAGTTCTCCAGTATCTTCTCAGCCCTGATACATATGCTTTCTTTAGCTGCCTTTCCACATAGATTACTTTTTTCATAATTTTAATTTCTAATTTTTCAGTATTTTTTTTTCTCTAAATCTTCCTTCAAAATGAGAAACATACATCTCAGTTTTCCTAAACATGTGCTCTTTTTCCACCCAGAAACCTCTACAGACATTTGTTTTGGAATTTTATGGAATTCTGGTGAGGAAAAGTTTATTTCTCTTCTAAAATACTATCTTTTAAATTTGGGTTTTACTTTGCTGATTTGCCTATTTCTCACTTCTGACTTTTTCCACTTCCTGCACTCCTGTCTCTTCTTCAAGCTCTCTTACTTCTTTCTCCCACTGCAGCAGTGCTCTCTCAGTGTAGGGAGGAAGAGCATGATAGCAGAGATGGGAATCAGAAAGGTCTTGGGCCAGTGAATGGGACACAGACGAGATATGAAAGGAGTTAGTGAGATTTATCTAAGAGAAAGCTTGATTCATGGCAAAATATTCAAAGGTGGTCACATCCTACTGAGAATGTGAAATGTTCCGTAGCCCTGCAGAAGTACGGGGGCCAAACCCCAATTACCTTGTGCTAGCAGCTGGCAGCTCCTCCCGCTCTGCTGGGCTTGCAGGCTGGGGAGGGAGCGGGCGGGCAGAGCAGGCAAGCAGGGCTGCCCTGCTGCAGCCCCCAGCATTTCAGCGGGCTGGGCTGGCTCCACAGGCACAGGGCACTGCACTTCAAGGCGATTTTTTTCAGGTTTTTCCAGCTAAGGGTGGACTGGATGGATTAGGCAGGCCTTTCAGCAAACAAGTTGTCAGATCTGTTGTCCTATCAAACAGCACTGTTTTTCTGGGATGGTTGTCTTCACAGACTGTTGAGATGATTTACTAGAAAGTCCTAAACTTGTGTGGGCAGCTTCTAGGGGGTTTCTATGATCTATAGCAGTCAGACTTATTAAACAGAGCAAAATGTCATCTCATACACATTATGACAAGACAATTTCAAGTTCTTTGTCTAGGAAATGACAATTGGGATGTGATTCCCAGACCAGAAGGCCCCTTCCCCCACCGATTCACCAGCTGAGGACAGATGCTGGGAATCAGATTGCAGCTACAGCACAGTAGGGCTCACATTTTCATGGTATCCACAAAGCATGCTGAGCTGCCACAGTTGTGGTTTCTATACTTAAAACAGAAGGTCCTAGTTAATTTTTCTGCCCTGAGTATTTTTATACACTGTTAGCAATTAGGAACTGAATTAAAGTAGGAGAATGTCTGTTTTCTGTACATTTTGTTATTGAGTATTTCCTTAAGATTATATTCTCTCATGTATTAGTTCTACTGCTTGCCCTGGCAAGGCATGGGTGCTTCCAGAGAATTGGATGAGAGCACTCCCAGGCCTCTGAAGCTTCCCTTATGCCAACCTTTGCTTATACTTATGTCTGACTATCCACATCAATGGGACTGTGTGAGTAAGGATGTTTATTCACCTCTTTATTGAATTGGGGTTTCTGGGCTACATCTGGGTCCTGACAGACTTTATCTGACATTGTTGGGACTGGCTACAGCATAAGCTAAAAAGGCCATTGCTGCAGGGAATGGGTTGCCAGATGAAACATGGCTCTCACCTTTGAATTCTTACTACTACTGACATATCCCTGATCCAACCTTTGAAATGAGAGTGAAGGGCAGGGCAAGAGTCACTTCTCATTTGCACAGCTCTCTGGAGCCCTCTGATTAAACATATGACAGCCATATGAAATAGTTTTTCATGATTTGTATTGTAAAATCTACTTTTTTGGATCTGTGACAAGAAAGTACCTGTTTAATAATGCAGTCTATAATCAACAGGAGAGGAAGAAAGGAAAATTGCTAACAAGCCTCTCTGTTTTGGAGAGCACTTCTGCCTAACTGGGATGCAAAAAAGTGAAAGAAAAATGCATACCGATACAGCAAAGGACTGCTTTATCAGCTTTATCAAAATCCTTTCAAAGGCAATGGGAGTCTTTCAGTTGGTCCCAGTGGGTTTTGGGGCCGGGCAGGATGTGGGAAGGTGAGTGCTGATACCACCTGATGAGGCCAGACTCCATGTCAGTGTCTTCAAACTGCAGAAATACTCCCTTGGTGAAGGTTGTACTTGTAGTCTTATCCTGGCCAACCTTGAGTCATCTGTCTAAGCTGAATTGATGACATCTGTTTGAGATAAAGGGTATAGAATACTCTGGAAAGCTGTCCAACTCTAACACAAGGATGATGGTAATTCCAAAACTGCCAGAAAGGTACAATTTTATCTTTACGGCTTTAGGTAGCAACCGAGATAAAGAATCCTCCAAACTATGTGCATGTTTGAAATTATGAGTAGCTGTATTGATTGCAGTCACACAGTGCATTTAGGTAGGTGGCCACATGTTTGCAGCATCACAAGAAAGGAGACAAGCACAGTCTTCTTGTTCCATCCACTTTCTCTCTCCCTTCACAGTAGTGTAGGTCTGACTGCTCTGAGCACAACCCTTGGGATGGGAAAGGTGAACTTACTCTGATTTCTGTTATCTTCTGACCAGTCCAAGTATGGTAGATGAAGAACAGAGATCTGGTGAGTGACAGTGTGCCAACATGTAAGAAAGCGATGACATGGGTTATTTTAAATTTCCATCTATCCCTTCCTTTTTGAGGATTTTGGATGAAAAGTTGCCCCAAAGGGGCTTAAGGGTTGGGCAGAATCAAGAATTTTAAGAGCCAGAAAAGGATTACCGACAGTACTGTCTAAGGTTGTGACTGCCGTAACAAGTACCTGTCCCCATGGCATTTCTTCACCAGGAGATGGGGAGAGGCTGTTTACCTGGCTCCTGTTTGTTTTCTGTCTGCACTCATGAGCCTGTGTGGCTGGAATGACCTTGTTTGAATTAACAAGTTGCCGGGGTATGAATCAAAGGATAATTGTCATTGCTGCCAGTGGTACTAAACAGACCTGAGCTATTAATTCAAGACAAATGGGAGAAATGAGTAAACAGAAAGTTTACTGGTGGAAGGGAACTACAGGCCTGAGTAGATATTCTGTGTTGGTTGTATTTCAACTTTATTGCTTTGCTTTGATCATTTGAAATTACTGCTGTTTTCAGCTGGAATGTAAAAAAAACTAAACCCACATGATTAATTATTTATTTAAAGGGACAGTCTGTTACAAACTGTCTCTTTTCCTCTGCAACTTGTTTTTAGGACAAGTTTTTGTTATATGGACATAATTTAAATAACTAACATAATGGAATAATTATATTTCCCTGTTAAATGTGTTACAAAGAAGCCAAATCAAATGTGCTATTTGGTAGGAACCCCTTTGGATTTCAATCCTAAGCATATCTTAAAATTTAGTATTAGATTAGTCCCATAGGGACTAATCATCAATAAGACTGTTTCCACAGTCAGGGACAGGGTTTGCAAAGACCTATGAAAGCAGAAAATGAGAGGGGGAGAGAGAGACTCATAGCACTCCATAAATGACCAAAAAGGTTCCTGAAACAGCCAGGGGCAAGGGGCTTCTGGAAAATTCATAGCAGTTAGAATTAAATACTGCTAGGGCTGTTAATGAGACTCTTCCTGCAAAGCACTGGTGAAACTGGAGGGATGCTAAAGCAGATTTAGAGGGCGTAAGGAAGTTTAGTTCCTGTGACCCTTTCCTTCCCACACCCCGTGTCCTGCTTCCCTTCACTGCTCCCACCCCACGGGAGGCTGCTGCCCGCAGCTGCAGGGCCATCACAGGTCCTGCTTGCCAGAGCATGTAAGCATCCTCGCAGGATTTCACCCAGGGGAGACTGAAGTCAGGGGAAGTAGAAAAGGAGGAATTCTTCTCTTGAGATCTCCACATTACTTTTTAAATTATAATAGAAATGCAATCTTAAATGCTACAGGACCCTCCAACCCATGCCCTACCTTGCTTTTTCCTTTCCTGCTCCTTTGACCCAATGCCTTTTGATGTAGTCTGTCACAAGTCTGGAGAGAAGACCAAGGCTTGCGTGCAGAAGTGAGCATCTTGGTCCCGAGCCTCAAAGCAGGATTATTGGCCATGTGAATGTTTTGCGGCTTTCCCATTTCAATGAGTCCTCCCAGTTTCTCTGTCAGAGGGCTGAGGGGATGTTTTAGAAACATGTAAACATCATGCAGTTGGTAATGGAGTTAATGTAAACTCTATAGGATGTTTTATCAGTTGTCCCTTTGTTTAGTCTGGGAAGCAGAAGAATGAGAGGAAGAAAAAGAGTCCTCAAATACCGAAAAGGTTTCTCTAAAAAACCAGCAATTAACTGTTCTACCTCTGTTTCTTTTGTTAAGAAACAAATGGGCAAGGTTAAGGATTTAAAATGCGATGCTAGTAAAAACTTTCTAACTCAATAAATAACTTAAACACTGGAAGGGATGGCCTATAGTGGAGGTGCTACAGCACCATTTCAGGTTTTAAGAATGATTTAGCTAAAGGACTGTTAGGGATGGCATAAAGCACTTGGTTCTTCTTCAGAGCAGGAGATGAATTGACTGAACTAATAATCTGTGTAGTCCTGTTCAACCATACTTTCCTGTGGTATTGTGATCACTTCAATAAAGTGATATTTTAATACAAATAAAGCAATGAAACTGAAGGACCTTGTGAAACAATCTATCTCTATGCAATTTGATGTCCGGTTCTAAGGGTTATTTCAGTTATGGTAGTTCAAAGTCCTAATTCTTGCCCGATGCATAAAACTATTCACACCTGTTTTGCCATTTAGGAAGTCAGCTTTCACTTCTCTGGAAGCTATGCTTGATATTTCATTTCTCTCAGCTGACTCTCCAAAACCACAAATTGATTTAAAACTGAATTTTGTCCTAGAAAGGAACAGTCATTTAAATTGTTGTTTTTCCTCCTACACAACAAATGACTGTATGTCACACAGGTTATCTTTGTCTGTGATTGCTTTTTATTCTTATTTTATTCATGAGATTCTTCCTTTGAAACAGAGGGCCTATTACTATTTTACATTGTGTTACTTGGGCCACCACTTTTAGCTGGCTACAGTTTAAAAATCCTAATTAATTCTATCTATGTAATCAAACTTTAATTGAAAAAAAAGTTCATTCTCCTTTTCTTCATGGGTGCATTTGTAGCACTACTTGCTACTTGAACTTAATGATTCATGTAGAAAAAAGCATCTCCCTCCTCTCTTCTTGCTGTCTGTGTGATCCTATGATAACTGATTGACAGTTGATTTAATTTCTCATCGGATTGAATTATTTCTCAGAAGGACTTATTGAAAACCTCATAATGCTCCGTGTTTCAGATCTCACTCCTGTGCCATATTCCTTGGCTTTTAAGTTAATTTTTTTTTACCTAATCATTCTTCCATAATTCTTCTTAAGAACAAATATGCTTTCAGAAAACTTATTACTACCTTTATCTTGAGACATGGCTGTTTTTTTTCATTCTGCAGTGCTGTTTGGTTTTTTTTCGGTTGACTATTTAAGAGGCCTGTCAGAATGAACCAAAAGTAGTGCGAGTGTTGTAGCATAGAGGTTTCAGTGCAGCACCTAACAAAGAGCCTTGGATGAATCTTACCTATGTAAGATTAAAAAGTCAGTTTGAGAACGTGGAAGAGTACTTGTCAGGGGACAAGTGAAATCCACAGGAGTACCTTGAAAAATACTTGGTTTTGGGTACATTACTTGCAAGCACCAAACAAAACAAAACTGAAAGGCCTCATATCTGTTTGTACCTTCATGTGAAATGTTTGGTTCAGTGCCACGTCTGAAAAAAAATAAAGTGAAAAATCTCTTGTCAAAATTAGTAGGCTTAAAAACTGAGCTACAGTGGAGGAGTGAACTAATATTGGAAGATCTATCACAGAAAACAGACATGTTTTCTTCATCATTCTTTGTTGCAGAAGGAGAAAATGATACTGTGAATCTTTTGGTGTTACCAATATAAATGGTGCTTTACAGATGAGGTGAATGCCATGCCTTGCTGCCAGGGAATATATAAACTTGAGCCCAGGACTGGCAACTGATCTTGCACAGATGAAGTTGAGCTCTTTTGCAGCAGCTTGTTGTCTCGATGATCCTCTTTGCCAGCTTAATGTTCCACCCATCCACTATCAGGTTTGAGACTGCAGCCAAGCAAACAAGCTATACACACAGTGCCTCTGGTTGCTGGGGAGTCCATCAAGTGTGCCAGCAAATAATATATAAAAATGCTTTCGTAGTTTCAAAACACAAATGCCGTTTTTAAACACACCCGAGCCACTTAAAATCCTTCACCTTAATTGTGATAATGGACAGGGATGTTTTTTCCAACAGTTTTGTAAACTGGAGTTACTGGGTCTTGGACAGGTTCAGAGGCATGCCCAGCAGATCTCTGGTGGGACTTCCTTTTGGCATGGGTCTGGCCTCAGTGTGCCAGGTAACACAAAGCTTGTTTGTCTACAGCAAGCATTTTAGAATGTTTTAGTTGCATTCAAGTAACTTGGCATTCAACTTAAAGCTATCTTGCATACCACACGGCTTTACAGTGCCGACAAGTAGGCTCAAGATCGGACACATCTGCATCTATGCTGTTAAACTCAATTATTTGTTTTTAAAAGCTATGCAGCCTTCTAATCTGCCAGATGCCAAACTCCATACAAAAATCTGGAAGAATCAGTTGATGGAAAAGTAAGTATTTAACACCTCCCAAACTGACTGACCAGTTCTAGTTCTCAGTGTGAGTTGTTTTGCTGGTTTTGAGGTGACTTTGTCAATATGTAAGGCATACCGGTCCAGGAAGAGCACCTACTGGCAGAAACGGACCCAATCGCCGGCTGGGTATGGGGATAGGAACAGCCACGCACAGCAGATGAGGAGTGTGTGAAGGACCAGCGAGATGGGGATCAGGAAGAGGGAAAGGAGATGTTAGCTAATGGTGTCCCAGATACATCTGTGTCTGAGTACTGAGACCACAGGAACTGATGTGTAAATGCGCAACTTCAAATATGTTTAATCTAAGGCTGTGCTGTTGCTGAAAGGTATCGCCTTTCTGATGCCCATGTCTCGGGGGTTTGCTCCGGCAGCAAGTGACTCACTTCCCCCCATGGGACCACCGCCGTGGTACAGGGGACAGCAAGAGCGCCGGGCTAAGGGCGTGGAGGAAAGGCAAGTCTGCTTTTATGGGCAGCTGCATAGCTTTAGGAAGCCGTACCTTAAACCCAGTATCCTGTCGGTGACAGTGATCAGCCTTAGATAAATTAAGGGAAGGCATGAGACTCAGAGGCAGGTAATTACGGAGTGACCTGACCTTCAGGCATTGTCCGTAATTTCCCCCAGTAGTGATGAATCTGATGTTTGCCCTATATCTTATCAGGAATTTTGTGCTTTAAATGTTTTCCAGTTGCAGATCTGGATGTTCCTGCTATCTGCACACATATCTAATCCCTGGTGAGTCTCCTCGCTAGTGCAAGCCTCCCTCCTCGCTACATCCTGGGGCGATGAATTCCATTGACTTAATAGTCCGTGGGCTGGTGATGGTGCGCGGAGCGGCCCCGGCCGGGCACCGCCACAGCTGCGGAACTGGAGGCTGTGACTGCTCAGTGCCGTGCGGCTGCCCCCGGTCGCGAAGCCGGAATTCACGGATTGCTGAAAGAACTGTAAGGGAAAAGCTCTCCCCATTATTTTGCCGTCGGTCATTTTTTTAATGACTGTTCTTACAGTGCGCAGAAGACTGAAATCGGGTAATTATTAGGGAAAAGGTTGGGAACTTCTTACTACAGAAGGCCGCCCTCAGCTGCCTCGTTGCTGGTAATGAGCATGGGGGTGCGGAGGCGCCGGCAGGAGACCGGGACGGGGTCAGGGACTCGTCCGGCCCCGGGCCGGCAAGGAGCCGCCCCCGCCCCTCACCTGCTGCCCGGGCGGGCGGGGGCGGCGCTGCCGGGGAACTCGCGCGGCAGGAAGGGAGCGGAGCGAGGGCGGGAGCGGGGCCGCCAGAGCCGCGGCTCCTCCTCCTCCTCCTCCTGCGCCCCGGACCCCGCGGGCTGGGCGAGGAGCGGCAGCGGCGGGGCCCCATGCGGCGGCCGGGACGGCGCTCTCCGCCGCCCGGCCCCAGCACCACCAGCAGCCCCCGCCGCCGCCGATGACCTGGACCAGCAGCATGAGCAGCGGGTACAGCAGCCTGGAGGAGGAAGAGTCCGAGGAGTTCTTCTTCACCGCGCGCACCTCCTTCTTCAGGAGGCCGCCAGGCAAGAGCCGCGCCGCCCCACAAGTAAGTGCCGTGCGCCGGGCAAGAGGGGCGGCTGCGCCCCGCGGGGCAGCTGCTGCCGGGCCGGGCCGGGCCGGGCCGGCTCCCTCCGGCTCGGCCTCCACGTGTCCGCCGCCCCCTCCCCCACAGGGAAGGACCCGCGGAGCCGCCCGGGCGCCGGGACGGAGCGGGGAGGAGGCGGCCGGCAAGGGCTTCCCTCGGCAGGCTTCCAGCGGGGCTCCTGCGCGGCCGGGGGTCACTGGAGGGGCCCCCGCCGGCGTGCCCCGCTCGGCAGCCGGGCTGAGGGACCCCCATTGCCCGGTGGGCAGGGGACGTGACCAGAAATCGCTTATTTGTGCGGAGAGTAACCGCGCTGTTCGCCCCGCGGTAGCCTCTGCGGGGCACGGCGGGGTCTGCCTCCTCGCTCTTTCGGAGCTCGTTCCGAGGTGAATGACAGCCTCTTCAGCTGGTTTGTTGGCAGGGAAAGGCCCTCTGAAGTGTTTAAGTGGCTTGGTTTAAGCATTCAGGCATATGCAAGTGGAGCTTTGAAGTGAAGAATTGATTAAAACCAAAGCAAAAACCCCGAACCAACCCCTTGTGTGGGCAGCGTTGAAATTTCAATGGAGGACCTGTCCGACGCTGAGCAGTTATTAAACCATATAGGGTAAACGTCACACTTCTTTAGCCAGCCAGTCTATCCCCCCTCATTCCTCTCTTCCCAATGCACAGAGAAGGCTGGCTATGAGCTAGTGAGCCTGTTTTGTTTATGCTAGTTCTTCACCTGCTCCCACCAGCATCAGTGCCTTCTTTCTGTTCAGTGTCTGTTTCTTTCTACAAACTCTTCGTGGTTTTCCCCACTGGATTTCAGTGTTATTACTGCTGCCATGGGGACCTGCTTATAAACTTGCTTTTCAAAGCTTGGATACCTCAGCTGCCCTCTGGTCCACCTGTGGCACTTGTCAAAAAACGTCGTTCATTACCCACAGCCATTCCTGTAGGCTGTGTTCTGCTGCAGAAAGCCAATCTTGGTTTCTTTTTCTCTGAGGTTATGTTCCATTTGTGATTTGCTTAAAACTGAAACCCTCTAGCTGCCCCTTAGGAAACTACTGCTCCCGTTTGAGGAAGTGCAAGAGCTCTCTTGAGCTTTAACTTCCTCTGCAAAGTTTGGCAGGGAGCCTGGGCACACCCTCTGTCTACACCTGAGCTTGGGCACTTGGAGCAAATAGGCTGGGACTGGCTATGTATCAGGTTGTGGCTGCTTCTCCAGGATACTTGTCTTGACACCTCTCCTCAGTGGTTGGTTTTGTCTCATCCATTTTGAGTTTCAGCCTCCCACTAACCTCAGGTATTCACTGGAAGGTGCTGAGTGCTGTGGAGTGTCCTTGAACTTCACCTGCTAACCTATTTGGCCAGCACTGGTTGCCACCTGGCCCTTACGGAGGAGGATTCTGGTGTGACAGTACTGTGTGAATAGATGTCTGCTGTCATAGAACTGCTGTCTGCCTCTGTGTAGCTGCTGTATCGTGACATGTAAGAAGGCCTGTGTCTTGATTCAGATCCTGAAAACATACAGGTCTTTCCAGTGCTGTTGTATGAGTTGTGTTGCTAAATGTTAGCTGTATAAGTGGTAAACTGTGCAAATGTGTAAATTTTTGTGTGTGGTGTTAACATTTCCAAGCAAGGGGGACTGGAAAAAAAACCACAAAAAACCCCATAACTAAAATTTGATGTTCTGCTCTAGTAATGTTTCCCAAAAGAATACTGCAGTGAGG
This sequence comes from Corvus cornix cornix, assembly GCF_000738735.6. Lineage (NCBI taxonomy): Eukaryota > Metazoa > Chordata > Aves > Passeriformes > Corvidae > Corvus > Corvus cornix. Next base: position 32,823,767 of record NC_047057.1, read on the forward strand.
TGTTGCAGGGTGCATATTTAAGTAAGTATTTACTAGGCTGGAACAAATTAATCTGTATTGCTGACTCTGCAGCATCAGAAATACTCAGCTAATGTTTCTAGTCATAAAGTTATAACCAGTTGCTCTCAACTGCAGATTTATAGGCAAAAGAAAAAAAAATCTCCAAACAATGCTGAATGTAGATTTCAACAGTCATGTGGCCAGTAAGAGTGAGTTTCCCCTTCCAGCAATAACAGTCATAATAAGCCTCTTTGTAGGGATGAGGATGCTACTTTTGGTTTGTATTTGAGGTTTAGTCAAAAAATGCATACTATGTCCCCTTGAGCGAAGAGAAAAGAGGGGAGCTGATAGTTATTGTTTCTGTGTCTTTCTCAACTACACAACTATTAAGTTTTGCAGTGTGGGTTTCTCTTCTTGTAGAAGACTTTAAATGCTGGCAGTTACGTTTATCCTTCTGTCTTAGCTCCCTCTGCCCCCTTTCTTGCAGGGAAGAAATGGTTTAGAGCATTTGGCTTGCAGCTGTGCCTGCGGAAAAACTCTCTACAAGTGTTTAGTCTTGTTTTGTATGGATTTCCAAAGAAAAGAAAGAAAAAAGGAAATTCACTAGTTTAAGTAGTGAATTTTTGTCTTCATTTAATTGGGCAAGGGTGGGCTTAAATACATCAAATGCTGCAACTGAGACAGGATTAATGAATTGACAGCAATTCTGGTGTAAAAAATTTGCGATAGTACCTTCGGTCTTTGCCTAGGATGCCTGATCTCTAGTGTGGTTAAAGATTTAGACAACTTTTCCTCTCTCTGTACCACTTCTAAAAAAAATTGCAGCATAAAAACATTGCAGCATATAATAGATGGTATGGTGTTTTGGGGATGAGCAGTAGCCCCAAAGTTATTTCTTAAGCAAGAAATACTTCAATCTGAGGGCAGTGTGAATAAAAATGCAGGTTGCTTTATGCTGTGTTACTGCTCCTGAAAGTTTAGCTTTAAGGTTTCTTATCATCTGTGTCTCTTTTAAAATTTAAGTGTCAGAAACTAGATTAAGCTCAGTGTGGCCCTGCTTTATGTTTGCAATGAGTCATTTAATAAACGAAAAAGGCAGAACTGTAAATATTTTTGTCCTGCCAGTGTGACTACTCATGTGAGGTAAAGTTATCCATGTACATAGGCTTTTGCAAGATCAAACCGGTGCTTCTGTATGATCAAGCCTTTGGAATTCATCCATTCCCTGTAGAAAAAGTACTAAAATAAGATGTTTGGCAAACTTTTGAAAGCTGACCCCTTTCTCTCCCTATTTCCTCCCACCCACCCCCATCCTTCAGGAAAATTGAAAACAGTCATGCCTGCTGCTGCAAGCCCCACCATATGCTGGAGGGATGTGCATCTTCCTGTGTATGTTTTCTGTGCTTTCCTTCCCCACACCAGTTCCCTGAATTATCTCACATTGAGCAGGGTCGATGTAAATCCTTGCAATACTTTTCCTTTCTCAGGGGTCTCGATGGACAGTGGCCTTTCAAGCATTGTATATGGTTAGTTCCAAGCCATGCTGAGCTCAAGTCTTATATCAGGATGACTGCAAAAACCTGAGGACATCCCTGTACTTGATTCTGCTTGTTCTATGTTTGAGGGCCCCTTCCACTGTAACTGTAAGGGTTAGAAACATGAGAAGAGGCTGTGGTCAGGATCTCTCTCTGCCCTTACGTGTGTAGGATCTGTGAGAGAGGACACCACTGTGCTTTGGGAAACCTTGCTTTGGAAGCTGGCAGTGCTGTGGAGGTCACGGATCCCAGCTGCTAGAAGAGGGCCTGTCCTACAGGCCCTTGTTCAGCATCTGAGTTGTGAATAGTTTGCACACAAAATGTGAGAGAGTTCTGGTTGATGTCCCATACAAAATGGCTTGGATATAAGAAGTTTGGCGCTTGGATGCTGCTCTGTGCTTTGGAAAAAACCCCAAAATGCTGCTGTGTGCTCTGTTTTTCTACCATTTCATACAGGGCTCTGTAAAAGTGTTTGCAAGAAAAATGCAATCTCTTCTGTTGGCAGTTTCCAAAAATGCATGTGTTCCTTCTGCACCCAAGAACGTCCTCATTGCCTCACTGTCAACACTGGTCCTTCCCTGTCTGAGGTCTGATTTCTCCCTCTCTCTTCCCCTTACTGGTCTTGGTCTTCACAACTTGCAGACCTGCTAAGTTCCTTCCCCTGTACCCTCACCCAGTGCCCCCTGCCATGACATTGGCTTTGTGGCTGTATTTCCTGCATGTCAGTGGGATTTGCAGGTGTGGTAATGGTGGTGGGAAAGGAAATTCATAAAAAAGCTGGAAATGAAAAGCAGATAGATAAGAGCAGAGGAGATGTAAAGGGGAAAGGCAAAAGGCGGAGGGTGACAGTGTCATCCCGAACTAGTCCTGACAAAGTAACCAGCAATCTCTCATTTCACTGTTGGAGGAGGAGGTTTGACCTGAAAGGTGTAGCAGTTTTTTTTGTTTTGTTTTTCTTTTTTTTAATGGGTGAGCTGGTGGAAGTGGGAGGAAGTAGGACAAACTTCTGGGCACAGACGCCTTTTTTTACATTTCTTCCATATGAATTTGCCCAGTAGGTTGAGGCATGTGATTGAGAGGACGAGAGACCATAAAAAAAGCGTTTAACTTTGGAAGAAAACAGTTTCTAGCAGTAAAATGCAATTTGTAGCTGCTCAAGCCTGGTTAGGATGTCTTTGTGTTACCAGTGTCTGTTATTAATGTTTCACGTTGTTTAGCCATTACGACTCTTCCTGGGTTTCCTTTCTGTAACATTCCCTAGGGAAAATGGCTCTCCTGACTACCAGAAAAAATGAGGTTTCTAATTATAGGCTTGCTTTGGAGCCAAAAAGTTTAGGTTTGTGTTTGACATGTAGTCGTGAAACTTATTTAAAAAAAGGCAACTAAAAATACCCAGTTATGTTTTGTTCTTTTTTTTCTAATCCATTTGGCAGTCAGTGAATATTATGGGATAAACATTGTTGCAACTGAAATACTTGAAAGTTAAGAACTGAAGGAATGAGCAGGGCAGAGATTGTGTCTATTTTAAGGCCCACATCATTGTGACAGTAAACTAGTGGTCCTTATTTTGTGTTTTTGTCTCACTCTTGTCTTGGAGCACTTGATGCAGCATGTGTGCATCAGTAACTTGGAGGGGTTTGATGGCCATTTTGTGGTGAACTCTTAAGTCCCCTGCTGGTGTCTGACAGCCTCTGGAGGTGAGATGAGATTTATGCCCTGTGCAGAGGATGCTGATTGCTGTACACTGGTTCATCGTCCCAGTTGGTTCTTGGAGTCATTGGTTTAAATTTTGAGGGCTTAACTATATGAAATGGTAACTACTAGCATAGACAAAAATTTAAGAAGCAGGTTTAGAAGAGATGGGTTAATGTACTGTCCTAAGCAGAGTTCAAGTCACTAAAACATGTAATGAGTGCTGTTACATTCAGTGATTTAAGTGTCATGAGTGCAGCACCAGCAGCAGGTAATATTCAGACTAGATGAGTAACTCTTAACATTTCCACTGTTTTCTTTAGTTTATTGTATTAATACTATATTAAGTGCATCTCAGGCAGTTACTTCTCTATAAACCTGGGGAGCACAAACAATGTGTTATTATCTTTGTTATTGACATTTATTTAAAAATCACCGGAGAAACACTGTTTTTTTTTTTTTTTTTTTTTTTCCTTTTGTTGGAGAAAAAAAGGTTTTGATTCACCCATTGGAGTCTTGGAGTACAGTAGCTAGGCTTCACATTAGTAAGATCAGGAGCACTTAGTAAATGTGGGTATTTTGTGAATTAAGTGATGTGATTGAGCTGGGATAATCATGTAGGTTTAAGTGCAAAGCAGAAGGGCAGAGCTGTGGAGTTTTGCTGAAGTCAGAAAGTACTGGGCATCTATAGCTTTATGGTCCAAAATGTTTAGACTTAGGTTGCTTTAGACACATGTGAATAGACATGCAGACACAAGGAGTCTTCTTTTAACTGAAGAGTCTGGTGAATTCAGGGAAGTGCTCTGCAACACAGCAGAACTGAAGAGTGTCTAAACACGCTAAAGAGATTAAAAGAAAACCCAATAAAAAGTTACTTAAAGAAGGAGAAAATCTTCTTGTGATCTGTTACCTCAACTGTAGATCACTGTGTAAGAATAGTATCAGAATGACCATTTTGGAAGAGGGTCTTGCTGATTAACATTTAGCTACTGCAAGAGCAAAATGATGAAGAAAAACTAAAGTAGAAACTGATGCTACAGTTTGTCTCTTCTGTAAAACGTCAGTGGCACCAGTGCTGCATTAACAGTTGCAAGCACTACTGGCTCATGGGTCGGACACAAGGGGTCAAAGTGAATGGGGTAACATCAGGCTGGCAGCCAGTCACTCATGGAATTCTGCAGGGCTCCATCCTCTGCCCAGAGCTCGTCCACATCTTCATTAATGAGTTGGATGCAGGACTGGAAGGAATACAGAATGAATTTGCTGATGACACTAAATTGGGAGGAGCTGTTGACTCCCTCAGAGGCAGAGAGACACTGACAAATTAGAGAGATGGGCTATCACCAACCATATTAAAGAAGTTTAATGAGGGCAAGTGACGGATTCTGCACCTGGGATGGGGCAACCCTGGATTAACAGACAGACTGGGGAATGAGAGGCTGGAGAGCAGCACTGCAGAAAGGGACCTGGGTGTGCTAGTCAGGGGAAAGTTGAATGTGAGTCAGCAGTGCCCTGGCAGCCAGGAGGGCCACCTGTGTTCTGGGGTGCATCAGGCACAGCATCACCAGCCAGGCAAGGGAGGGAATTGTCCCACTCTGCTCTGCCCTGGAGTGGCCTCACCTTGAGTGCTGGGGTTAGTTTTGGGCAATGTAAGGAATGGTCACAATGCAAGGAGGATACTAAGCTATTGGAGAGTGTCCAAAGGAGGGGCAACAAAGATGGTGAATGGCCTTGAGGGGAAGGTGTATGAGGAGTGCCCAAGCTCACTTGGTCTCTTCAACCTGGAGAACAGGAGACTGAGGGGAGAGCTCATTGCTATCTGCATCTTCCTCGTGAGGGGAAGTGGAGGGGGGCAGACAGTGATCTCTTCACACTTGTAACCAGTGAGTGACAGAACTCGAAGGAATGGCCTGAAAGTGTGTCAGGGGGAGGTTCATCTTGCATATCAGTAAAAGGCTCTTCACCCAGAGGGTGGTTGGGCACTGGAACAGGCTCCCCAGGGAAGTGGTCATAGCTCCAGCCTGACAGAGTTCAAGAAACGTTTGGACAATGCTCTCAGGCACATGGTGTGATTCTCGGGTTGTCCTGTGTAGGGTCAAGAATTGGACTTTGGTGATCCCTGTGGGTCCATTTCAACTCAGGATGTTCTGTGATTCTAAATAAGCTGATTAACAGAGAATTTCAGGTGAAGTGCTGGATGTGTAATACAGCATTTGCCTGTGAGAATATACTAGCGAGTCAAGGCAAGCAGCGTAAGCTTCATGAAGCAAGACATGAGAGTGACAGGTCTCTTGTCCAGCTCTCCTCATGGATAGACAGGTAAAACTTGGGGGGCTTCTGCAGGCAGCACATGGAGCCAAGCTATTCAGTATATCCCGCACTTCATTCTTAGGTAGAAATAGGGCTGTTATGGATGCATGCTCACATTTTAAAAAAATAATTACGTATTATCTATATATAGATACAAAATATTTATATTTATATGTATAAATCTAACATGCACACATATGGATTTGTACCTTTCGAGACCAATACTCAGGAAAGGTCTTAAAACCCACAGATGTTAGAGGTGTGCCCCAATGGGACTGAAGCTAGCCCAGCATGCTGTCGTCTCCCCCCAGTTTCAGTGCAGCACACCTGCCTACAGTGTTGTCAAGCTTTTGTATGGGTTTGGGTTCCTGTAACAAAGCCCGCACGTTTCTGTGGACAGGTATGAATTCATTTGGAGTGAGTAATTGCTGCTTTCCTTTTGGCATGCTTGCTTTTCTGTGAGGTTGATGAAATACTGCAGACAGTTTTGAGGAGAGTGCTTCCTATGCAGACATGTATTTGGCTATGCTAAGTAGCCACATGTGATTTATGTAGCAATTAAGAATGCTTTCTGGTTACTCATCTGTGTGTGTGTTGGAGAGGAATTCGTGTTCCTGTATGCAGAGGAATCTATGCTGTGCTGAAAATAATAGTAAAAGCAGAAGTGGTTCATCTGCCTCAGAGGATGCGTCAAACGTTGATGTTGGGTATGTAGTACTTGGTGTGCCGGTTGTCAACTTCTCTGTCTCACTCTTTACCCACTAAGTAATTGTGGAAAATGCTGTTTGCAAGTGTGTTTCTTTTAGAAATTATACAAAATAATGTACTAGGGGCAAATTACAAAGGCAGTCGTCTCTAATCTTTTACAGATATCCCTGTTGTCCATAATTAGGACCGCTTGTATTGTGATCTGTCTCCTTACTGATCCAAGGTGTGGTCAAGTGCATGGATGCACAGTCTAACCATGCTATACTCTTCCTCATAGTGCACAGTCCTTGTATCTTGTGTTTGCAGTACACAATCAATACAGTCTCTCTAAACCCTGGTTTTTAATAATAAAAACTGAATATCAAGTACTGCTCTGGCTGATGATGATTGTTTGCCAAATACTTAAGTGCTTAATTTTATTTCTGCTGAAGCAGGAATCCCATGATTTGACTTGTCCCCCTTGAAGTAAAGTTTGTAATAGAATAAATTTTTTAATACTTCACAAGTAGCTTAACACCTTTATTGATGGCTAATAACCTCTGTTGTAGACTACTTCCTCTCGGTGACTTCTTATGTACAGTTGTGCTGGTCACACTAGCCTGTAAACTTGGAAGAGTTTAGTTCAGAGGTTTCATTTAGAGCATTACTTTTCTCTTAGTGGGTTCCTCTCTTCTGAAGAATTGGTCTCCTCAAGATCAAAGACCGCTTGTCTTGCTGTTCAGTCCACCACAGCTTGATTTAGTGTGTTCACTTAGATACATAAGCTGAGATCATGGAAGTCTTTTTGTTCAGAGCTGCTCATTTAATTGTAAAATATTTTCATAGTTCATCTGAGAAGCATCTGGTAAAGCCATATAAACTCCAGCAACTGCACTAGGGATTTCAGCATGACCCATTGTGATCGTGTGTACAGAAACTGGCATATTCTTTGGCACTGCCTGAAAGATTAAGAATTTTGGTGGTTGTGTTGCATTGCATAATGGGAAAATTGGCCTGCATTGTTTATCTTCATGTTTGAAATGAGTAGGTTCAAGGTTCAGTATTACTGAGATTAGCATAGCAGTCAGTACAAATTTTCACAATAGATGTAATTTGAACTACTATATTAGAATTTTTTATTATGTTATTGATGTGTGGAAAGGTTATGTAGTATAGGCATAGACAGGTGTCTTACGTTACCCTTTATGATAAAATGTGTAAAAAAACCCTCCAACCCTGTTTTTTTGCGTCTTTGATTAGCTTGTAAGTAGTAGAAAAATCGATGTGGCAAGTGACCTAGGCTGTGCCTGAAGTGAGCAGAGGTATGTGCTGTAGCCAGCTGCAGGAACTGGTCCCCCAGCTTTCCGGACTGGTGACTTAAAGAATGGTCAGCCCCTTTTTTGTTACCATGCATGTGTGTTTAACTTGGAAAAGCAATGGAAAGAGAGGGTTTTTGCAGAAGCATTTCTGGATGCGTCAGGATAAACAGTCTACTGTTGAACCTAAGTGTTGAAGACCAAGGAACAGAAATATGAGCAGGAGGAAAGTTCTTTTAAATCCTGTCAAACATATAGGCTCCCCATCTCCATCACCAGGAGTACCTTGATCCAGAAATGAGACCCATGTGATGACTGTGATATAGCCAGGGGTAAATGCTGCAATAAGGGGGCGCTCCTGAAAACTGGTAAAATAAATCCCTAACTGTATGTGTGGCATGGACCTGGCAGCTGAAAGCTAGAAGTAGGTATAACTTTTATATTTGATAGTTAAGGAGTGGAGGAGGAGGAGAAGGAAGGAATCTTTGTGTATAAGACTTGCTCCATCTCTTGCAGGATGATAATATGAGCACTTATCAACTGCTGAGAGCAAATTGGAGTAAATTATCCTGCATGCATGTAAGGCATGGTAAAAGTAATTTGAGATGGGGAGTTGATTTGTGACTGTTGTCTTTTAGGAGCTGTGAAGGAAAGAAGGAAGATGAAGTATTTTATCTGTCCTGCTGTAAGTGCAGGCTGAAAAATTGCCTGTTCAGATTTCTGCACATAGGAGAGATGTCTTATGTCCTGTGGAAAAATCTACAGCTTAATCAAAAGTTCATGCTTGAGGCAGTTGCTCCATTAGGTACCCACGTACAAGTGCTGGCAGCGTAAGAACAGCAGAGTCAGGGGAACATTAGTTGTGCAGGCAACCTGATGCAAGCAGTAACCAGACTCCATATAATCTGCACGAGAGAAATCTGCTTTATTAAGGGGAACTTGATCTTTCATTACAGAAATCTTCTTCTGGTCATGATACTTGCAGCTTTCATGGAGCCTAACTTAGCACAGTGTTACTTTTGTAATGCAGTGTCTACATAAATTTGTTACTCTAAAGCCTGATTTTCTGTATTTAGAAATGTGTCCAGATCTTTTGAGTTAATTTTGATGTAAAAATCTAATATTAAGGAGAGTTTGCAGTTTTTGCATGAGTTAGCAGGTCAGCTTAAGATGAACTGGGAATATTTAACTTGATATTAAGGGGTGCTTTAGTTGTTGAATTAAGGGAATGCCTTTTTCCCTTTCCAATAATATGTGATATGGGGTGATGACTAATGACAGGAGTCTGAGTCAACTCTTTCTGTAATGAAAATCATTTAGCTGCTTTAGACAGCCCAGTAGGTGGATCTCAGTAGCTACATAAATGGATTCACAGTAGCTAGTTAAGATAGTCTATGGAGTGGGGCTGTTGTAGAGTTCAAAGACTGGAATATCTTTTGTTGTATTTGGTAATATAATTTAGTAATTTCCTTGGGGAAGTGACTCTTAAAATACTGAATTGTTTCAGTTACCTTTTGATTCACTGTAGTGGTAAGAGACTACTGCATATGCATATGGATGTCAGTCTGGACATCAGTCAGATAAACCTCTGAATCAGATCCTCACATTATTTTAAATTTCATTTTTCTATTCTCATTGAATATAAAGTCAAATTAATTTATATGATGAGTTGCCTTTCTTAGGTTTTTTTCCTTTGGGCTCTATGACTATGTAAAAAATTATTCCTGAAAAACTTCCTACCACCTCCTGTCCCCACCCTCCTTATTTTTTCTTCAAGGTCCTAGCCAAGCAAGAACTTGTTTTATTCTTTGGGTACAAATTACTTTCTCCTTTAAGTCTGAGACTGACTCACTGTTGTGGTTTATAACAAGTATAACAAGAATTGCTGATAAATCTAAGTACCTTCTCTAAATATTCACTATAATCAGCTGTACAGTATTGCTTTGGGGTCTGATTTGGGCTTCATGGGAACAAGTTTGTTTTCACAGAAATTGAAAAATGGTATTAGTGTTCAGCTGACCATGTGATCTACTACTGTGAACTTTTGTTGGTCCCTTGCTTGCCTAGGAGATATTTTTACTGCTTTAAAAATAGTATAATGTTAGCAAAATAATATTCAGCTTAACTAAAACCACCATGTTTTAATTAAAGTATGTTAAAGAAAATATCTTCTATAAGACTTTTAATTCTGTACTGTTAATTACAACTTTTTTCTTGAATGAATATTCAGTAGACTATGTTGTCAAAGAGTAGAATAATTGGGAGAATGTTCTTATTGCTAACTCAAACCTGTGAGCAACAGGACTTCATGAAGTAGATTAAACTGTGGGTTTCTGGCTTTTTGTTGCTCTGGTCAGATTTCTTGCTCTGTAAAATAAAGCAGACAGTTCCTGTGCTTAGTACAGTGAGATTTTTATATTCAGGATTAGGCTGGGTGCCAATTAGCCAGCCACTGTCTACCCTTTACAGTGTAGACAGTTCCTACATCTTAGACCTGATCACAGCCTATGTAACATTATCCTAAATAAATGCCAAGTATTAAGGCAAGGTGGAGAACCAGTGATGCTTTGTAAATCAAAGTGGCTCTGTTGCCAGCGGGGCATATTCCATCAGGGTTTCTCTTTTGGTTTGTTAAACCATAGGGCACTTGTAATTGCCTTGATACTGTGGTGGAAGGTTTGTTATAAAATACAGAAATAATTCCTGATACACACCTTTCTCGATTTCTGAATAAGAATGGAACTGTCTGTAAAACAGCAACTCCAAAGAAGCGTCCAGCTATCAGAAGATCAAGTAAGTTGGCTTGAAACATGGCAGGTTGTGTAATGCAAATTTGTTTGACTTCTTTATGATCACCAAGTCACAGTGAGGTTCCTGGGAGTTTAATTCCGTGTTTTGTCACCAGAAAGCCACTTTGTGCTCACCTGTACCTGAGATGAACTTGTGAATTGTGTTTTCAGGCAGCAAAGTTATTGGCTGCACCCCCTTGTTTTGGCTCACTCCTGTTGGGTGTCCTTGGTTTTCCAGTTGTTGTTACCCTGTCCCTGCGATGGCAGCAGTGGGCATGGGAGCTTTTTGGAGGAGTCTTACACCTGCTGAGCTGAATCCTACAGACAAATCAATTTTCTTCTGTTACTATGCTCCTCTGGGATCATCCCACTTGCAAGCAAGGAGAGCTTCAGGTACTCCTACAGCGGAAATCTGTGCTTTGATGGTCGTAGCAGTTGGTGATTTGAATCCAAACTGTTGTTCCATTGTTCCACATGCTCCTGTGACTGAGGGGTGATAAGATGTGCCTTAATACAAATCATGAAGGATTTAAATAACTTACACATCATTCCAATAGAACAGAAGTTACATATTTAGAAGTATCCTTCTAAAGATCTTCTGTGTTTTCCCAGTCATGGGCAAGAGTGGTTAATAAAGTTATATCACAGGTTTTGTTTTATGGCTGCAGTTTGTGGGTTTGTCTACGCTGACAGCTGCTTTTGAACTGATTACGTGTTCACATGGTGGGAAGCTTATCTCAGGATGGGGGAACATGACTGTTTATATTGTGCTAAAAGGTTGATATGTGAAGTGAAACATCAAAGCAGTTTCACATGCTCTGAACTTTAAAACTCACAGTTAATTTAATTAAAAAATAATTAAAGGCACATCTTTCCCCACCCCTGAATGCAGACCCCAAATATTCTTCAAAGCATATTTGATTTTAATGATTTGGTGATTTCTTCCCTGAGGCTTTTTTTAACTTGCCACTGACATACAAAGAGGTAGCTTTGAGTTGCAATGATAATAGACTATTAGCGCAGTAGGTGTTTGCCTCCTAAGACAGTACAGTGACATGTTCTGTGGAAATAGCCTAGTATTAAAAAAAAAAAAAAATCATCAACCTAGTGGTTTTTCCTCTAGCAGCCAAAGTTCATGATACACTTCTTTTTTAGTGATTTATAGTTTAAACTAGCTCCTGAAGCAGCTTGGTGAAGTGCATGGTATGGAATGCTGGCATGCTACCCTTGCTTTTTCACTTTTTTCTTTTGTCTCCTCTCCTCCCCCTTGAATTCTAATGAAGGGTCCTGTTTTAAAATGAGTTAGATTTTAAATCAGCCTTTATGGCCAATGCTGGAAAAATCATGTATTATGTAATACAGATTTACTGCACTAAGTAGTTGTGAAGATGTTATGTGGAGGATATAGGATGGGAGCTCCATGCTACTTGTCTGGATTTATCAAGTAGTAAACTATATGTTTTCATCTTCAGAGATCTATCTGGAAGATAGAGTGGAAAAAAAACCTTTCAGAAGATATTTCACATTGGGTAGTGATTGTGTCAGAAACAAAAGGCAGCAGAGAGGAGTATTTTTTATTATAAGGATTGGTATTTTATGTTGTGGGTATGGGCATTACAGTGTGCTTAGGGCAGTCATTAGAAATGTGGTGCCATTCCCTGGATGTGGGAAGGAGCTGCGCTTTTTAGGTACTTGCAGAGGTCCTGAGTAATGTGCTCTGGGAGACCCTGCTTGAGTGGGGAGGTTGGACTAGATAATCTCCAGTGGTCCCTTCCAACCTTACCATTCCATGATTCTTCCCTGTCCCCTTGCTATGTGCTTCCATATGGACCTCAATACTGCCCTTCCATAGAATCCAACCTTTGTTCTGACTGTACCCAACAGACAAGTGAAAAAGTCTTAAATATGGTGGGGATGCCATGCTGAAACTGACCTGGAATTGGATCCCCTTCTCTTTCAGATGTGTAACACCAGAACATAACTTTCCTGGGCAGTGCTTGCTCTGTTCCCTCTTTGTTGTTCTCGTGGTTTCTGTGCAGGTCCATGGCTGCATGCACAGAAGGAGATCTTCTAACCTGCAATAGTAATTGGGTTGCTAATCCATACAGGTTATCCATAAATAGTTCACAACTTCACCATACTTCACTTTTGGTGAAGCAGATGTTTGCAAAACATTTTGGTGAAACCATGATAAACTAAATGTCAAACGTAAATTGTTTTAAGATCTAAAAAGTCAAAACACAGGCCTAGTGCAACTTACAGCACTGGTTCTGTTTGGGTGTTTTGTAGAAGGGTGGCAAGTACAGCCAGGTTTCCAGTTTCCTAGATTTATCCTGTGACGCAAGGGGAACAAGTGATGTCTCACAAGGTAGAACAGAAAGGGATCATCACAAAGCTGTTCATCCTACCTCTGTTGGTCATGCCCTGTCATCTCAGCCATACACCTACAAGGTGGGTGCCACAGGTTGAAGGCTGTTTCAGTGTGGCTGCCATCACTTGAGCACAGGGTGTGGTTCCACTGAAGCTTCAGTTTAAACTAATAAAGGTGGGTTTTTTTCAGATGCCTTCCTTGAATCAGATCTCTCTGTGATTGCAAGAGGAACAGCTCTGGTGCTGGAGCAGATGGAGGAGGAATGTGCAGATGAGGAAACTGACTGAGAGGGTGGGACCTCAAGAGGCTGGGCTTAGTTTGTGGAGTTGTGCTTTGGGAGAGAAAGCTTGAGCTGATGGTGCAGTGGAGATGCCTTAGAGTGTTTGGACAGATTTCTTAACTGGATAGACATGATACAGGTAGGCAGAAGGTTGAGAAGTCTGGACTTTTTGGTTTTGTGTGGTTTTGGTTTGGCCTTTATTTTGTTGTTTGTTTTTATTCTTTTAATGAATAATGGTTCTGAGAGAAAGCAGTAGAACTTCTTGAATGGAAAATATGGTTTATGCTTTGGTATCTGACAGCAAGTAGTGCAGCAAATAGGATTGCAATGTAAACCTTGGATTTACTTGCACGTTCTTGATTTTCAAAATACATGCATTTGTGTATTTCTAGCTCTTTGTATTTTCTGTGGCTTTAGAATCCTCCCTTAATTGTTCCCTGTAACAGGTTTAACAGGCCAGCTCATCCATTTAGAGAATAAAGTTAAGGGCACTATTTTGAACATATTGAAATGTATTTTAAATGTTATGCCATACCAAAAGGTAACTGCACTCTTTCCTGTGCCTTGACCAGCTTCAGTCTCCAGCTGTTATAAGATTTTTCCGCTGCAAGCGTGAGCCTGTTAATGGAAATCAGGTGTCTTTTGCTTGTTGCCTTGCTTGCCAGTTTATTAATCTGTTTGACAAATGTATCATCAGTATCTATTTTCATAATGCCACTTAATAAAAAGTTTCACAGCTGAAACTATCTGCCTGTGGTAATGGTTGCTGTAATCGACCTTTTGCCATGATTTTGTTTCGTTGTTTTGGGCTTTGCTGGTTATAGCATGAACAGTTACTGCTGTTTTCACAAGTGTAAATATGGGCAGCTTTTTGGACATAGCTGTTTGAGAGGAAGAAAGTTTCTTTCGCTGGATGGAAGACAAAAATGCAGGTGAAGAAGCCACAAGAAGGGAAGGAGGCAGCTGCTCTCGGCAGGAGGTCTTGCTCTGCCGGTGGACCACTGGAAGAAGAGAAGGCAGGCCTGTGCACTGCTTCTGCCTTTCTTTAATCACAGAATGAGGACATTTGATCATCCTTGACTTCTGACTGTTTAATAATTTAATTTGCTTGTTTTAGAAGGAGAAAAATCACCTGATTAGCTTCTGGACAAACTGGAAGGCCACATCATGATTTTTTTTTTCTCTTTTTTTTCTTTTTCTTTTTTCTTCTCTCCCACAAGACTGATGATAACAAGTAGGACAGAATTCAGATGAGTAAGGCACTAGTGTTGTCAGGATCATGGTAAATAGCAGAGCTATGTATGCTATTAATGTAAGAAAACTGTGAAGTTTAAAAATACGTAAAATGATACCTCATTACATGGGAGATTAGATCTATTTTTTTACCTTGGTTGTTTTTATTGTATTAGACACTAGATGTTCCCTCCCTTCCTTGTTCTCTTAGATCTTTCTCTTACAAATGTGTGAATCTGCTTCAGGTACTTTGTTAAAACAAACAAGAAACAAGTATGGACAGCTACCCACAGACTGGGGAGCAGAAGGACCAAAACCTGACTGATATTGCTAAGACCTGAAAGCATTTGATGCTTCTTTGGAGGCAATCTCATTTTGTAATAGTCTCTGAACTCGGCCCTTAGATGAATACAGTATACTGGGACGCTGAGAAATCTGTGTACTTAGATTTGTGCATAATGAGTTTTGGTCTGCCAATTAGTAGTGTTTTTTAGGAAGTAATTGCTAAGTCTGTTTTGTTTTATTCTATTGAGAGATGAAAAAGGAAGCCATTGGAGTCGAACAGCATGTGTGTGTCTAGCCCTCAGGAGACATGGAGTGTCCTAGTCAGGGTGAGGAGACCAGGTGACAGTGCATGGCCTCTGTCTCTTCCTTCCCTGGCTCAAAGGTTCTCTGTGTGTAGCACCTATGTGAGGCATTAGATCTCCTCTGAGCAAAGGGCTGATGTGAGCAGGTATAAGAACCCGTGTGAGTGCTCCAGCTCACCGGTGTGATGGAGTCTCTGCTCCCAGCGGGCTCTTCCCTCATGTCAGTGCTGTGTGCTGGCTTTGATGCGGGGTTCCTGCAGTGGCCTTGGGGAAAAGGCCCTTCTGCTCTCCAGAGACCTCTGCCATCACCTGGGTACAGGATAAGGCATCTGGGTGACCAAGCTGCCTGGAAAGAAAGGGAGGGCTCTGGGTCAGCTTCTGTGCAGGTGAAGGATGCTGGAGTAGGGAGGATGCTGGGCTGTGAGCCCTGTAGTTTGAGTATTTAATTCATTCCAGTTAGCAGTGCAGGAAGCTGGACAGCCAGCATGCTGGGCCCCTTATCCGAAGAGAGAGGAGTCCAGAGAGCTGAACGGCAAGGAGGATGTCTCAGGGAGCTTCTGCTGGCAACTGGAGCGGAGGTTTGCCCACATGCTGGGTGCTGTGGGTGACCACAGTGGAGCTGGTGGCCAGGTGGAGGTGGTGGTCTGTATTGCAGCAGTGCAGGTGTTGGGTTGGTGGATGCTCTGAAGATGGTGACCCGATCTGAAAGGAATGATGAGTCTAGTCTGTGCTATACAAAGAGTGATGTTTATGATAGCAGCTTATGTATGAGGAAAGGTGTGCAGGGTGTTTTTGACATCTTTTCTTCCAGTGACTGTTTTGTTGTTTGTCAGGACTGGCTGGACTAGCTTTATGCTGATACCATCAACTTAACTTTTGTGTGTTCTTTTAAACCTCTTCCTTGGTGGCTGTGATGCCTGAAGAGGTCATAAAACAATACCTGGCTGGATACAAATGCTTTTCAGATGATTTTTATCACTACCACTTACCAGACATCTCTTAAGCAAGCCTATTTATAAGCATTGGTTTGTTGGGTAATTATTAACTGTAAATCCCTCCTGTTTGCTGCTTGGAGGCTTGAGGATAGTTGCTGATAGTAGATAGGTGGTTAAATATCCATGCAGAAGTCCAGCAACCACAGCCTAATACTAGTCCATTGACTTCCTTTGCAGTATTAGGTGGATATACTTAAGAGGTTGGATGTAGTTTAAAAGTGAAAGTCCTTTTGTCAGAGTGTAACTGTGCTGGAAATCTAACTGACTTTCTCCAACAGCCTTCAGGATGCTTTGGCTGTACTTCAGAGAACTTGCTTGGAAGTAAATGTAGAAAGCATCATTTTTTTCTCTTGAGTTAACACAACAGATAAATGAAGTATACAGTAAATATAACAGTATTTAAAATTTGGGTGTTGACAGACAGTGAAAGTGGGTGAGAGGCTGAAATTTGTAAAGTTGCTGTCCACTAATTGCACTTTTGTATCGCATGTTTGCCAGTAAAAAGAAAAAAGTGCATCATTTAGTTTTTGGCTAGAGAGGCAAACGCAGACCAGTTGCGTGGAAGTGTTTGCTCTGGCACCCTTCATTGCTTAAGAGAGTCTTTGCTTATGACTTGAATTCTGGGAAAGTATCCAAGCCCTATGCAGGCTGAAGTGCTTATCTCTTGAGTGTTTTCTTTTCTTTTGCACAACAGAATACACAGACCTGCTTAGCAAATGCAGACCTACTTAGCAAATGCCCATGCAATTACAGCTCTGTGTCCCATTTCAAATTCTCCTCCTGCCCTGCCAAGGCTATGCATTTAAAGGTCTTGTTCTTCAGTTCCAGTTTGTTCTTTTCCCTTGAACCTTGATAGTGTCTCTTTTTTCCCTCTTAGTTTGAAAATTTTCTTAGTTAATCTTATGGCTTATTTTCAAGGTGACCTGTCATCTTACATTCATCTCTGGAGGAAAAATTAATTTTGCGAGCAAACCAAGTTGTCTTCTGTTTTTATTTGAATAGTTGCACAATTAACATGAGTGCATGAAGAATCTTTGCTTTTGCATCCATGTTACTGATGTCAGCTACTGAGGCTGCTATGAGAGTGGTGTTTGTGAAACTCTTGAACTCCTTTTTCATTGCTGTGGGAGAGTCATGTTGGCATAAAAGATCTGTGGTGTTCATGCAGAGCCCCTGGCTGGTGCCTGGGGTGGCTGAAAGCTCTTTGTGCATGGCACAAGTAGAAACATGAGTGGCAGAATTACGAGTGGGTTTGTGCTGTCTCTCAATGTAGTACGTAGCTGTTTCAAAATCAGTTGTTGCTGTGGAGGAGGTATAGCTTAACACAAAACCTTTTCTGACTTCCTGCTTGTGGTAGGATCTCAAAACTGTCCTGGCTACTTTTTAGCTAATTTTTAGCTCTGTTTCCTGCAGGAGTGACGCTTCCATTCCCTCTCTTAAGCTTAAATAATGTGTTGACTAGAGCTCACAAAGGTCTGGAAGCAAGCAGGTATTGAAGGTTCTACCAATCTTTAGCTAAGCTCTAAGAAGGATTTGCAGAGGTACAAACCCTGCTGGTGCTCCAGCCAGAAGGTCAGCAAATGCCATTTGAGACATCAGGACAACAGCTCAAAAGACAAGTTGTACAATTCATACAAGAGAACAACTTGAAACACAACTTGCCTCTTTGGAGGCATCCATGTGGAAGTGTCATGTAGTTTAGTTCACAAGTAGGTTGTATGCAAGATCAAGGCAAATGGGCCTTTATTAGTTCCTTTGCATGCAAACCACTTGGGGGTTTCTTGTTGCCTTTCCAGAGGCTACTGGAAGAATTTTCAGTATTGAGTGGAGCTGATGCTGTCCCTGACCTTGGGTCATTTGAATCAGAAAATGTTTTTAGAACAGCCTTGCTTTTTTAGAACAAAGGAGGACTGGGAAGTTTTGAAAAGTTGGATAAATAACAGTGTGTTTTTATGGCCTGTAGCAGCCTGGACTCTTCATGGCAGGGAGTATAGCAGGAGCTTTGTTCCGCATTTCTGTCTTGGCTCTCCCTCTGGCATTGGTGGCACTCTCTGAGTTGCTCAGTGTAGGGAAGGGGAAATGGGTTGTGTCCACTTCTGCCGACTGTGGCTGTGTTGTCAGTTCTGTGTGTTTATCTAGAGAATAGTCAACATCTTAAGTGTGTTTACTCTCTTACACAGTGTTTGGCATAGTTCAGTTTGCCCTAGACAGTCCAGGGGCTGCCGAGTTAGAGAAGGCAATCTGCTTTTGTCTCATAACAGTGGAGAGCTGTGAATGCTCCAGTAAAGGAGACTTTGTATTACCTTTGCCCTGGACTTTTGTGTATGTACTGCAGTACAGAGGTTATCCCATTATCCCCTTTCCCTTTGGAGTTGTGGATACTTGAGCATCCTTCCCATCCCCCAGTTCTGCCTTTCAGTGCTTCCTCTTCTGGAATAAAGTGCTGCAGGACTTCCTTCAAAGGGCTTTTTTAGCTGGGAAGCTCCTGAGGGTAGCTGTGCTCAGCAGCAGGCCTGTTCAGGATTCTGGCAGGATTATGAATGCGTGCTTTCCCCTAACCGTTCTTATCATGAGACACAGATAAAAATGGACAGATGCATCGTTAATGCATTTATAAGCCTCAGTGGATTTGGCTTTCTTTTAAAGCAGGCATCTGGCTTTGCATTTTGTACTTTGTTTTCCCTTGGTTACTTGAAAATCCCTGTGTGGTCCATCCTGACTCTCACCTTTTGCAGATATTTATTGGAGATGATTTCCAATGATGAGTGGGATTTAGGAATGTTTTTTATAAGTGATGTGGCTTATTTCTGCAGAACTAATATTCTGGAACAGCTTAAATCTGTCATTGGTACACTAAACAACCCAAGATAACTTTTGTGAAAAATCTACTTCTAGATCCATTCTGCGTTATATGGCAGAGACTGAAGGGCTCTTCAACAGTCTAGTTCCCTCCAGATGAGGCAAACACTGGAAAATCTTTTATTAGGAAAAGCAGATCAAATATGTCTTCATACTGATCACATCTGTGTTTTTTAGAATAAAGCAAAGGGAATGGCATGTTTTGGTCTTTGCAATTCTCTGACCTGAATAAGTTTGTTTGTGGTGTTTTGGGTTTGTGTTTTTTTTCCTTAACCAACAGTTGATGTAAGAGGGACAGGGTTGAGAACTTCATGGTTTCTAAGCAAAACATTCTTCCATTTGATACAATCTTTTGTATTTTGAAACGGGAAAAAAAAGTTTTCATTTTACAGTTCATGTAGGACATAGGATTTAGTCATACATGATAGGCACTATATGTCGTTATTGTAAGCAGCTGATTACATGTCTTAGATGGAACATGCAAATGACTCTGGCCTTAGCAGCAAGTTGATAGGAAGCATGTTAAATTCTTACCTTACTCTTAATTGTACTCTGGGAAGTCAAACTGATAGGCTGTTGAGGAAAGCTGGAATATTTGTAGTTTTAGTAAAAATACCTTAAAGCAGGAAAATAGTTTTGAATAACAGATTATTCAGGTTTGTCATCTGAAGGCTAAATTTCAGTGTCTTTTGGATGTCTGCCTTTTATAGAGATGCTTCCTTTCCCCCTGAGGATGTCTTGCTTCCTTGCCTCATCTCAGTAGCTGCATAACATGACTTTCATGCTTTGAAGAAAGATGGTTCATTCTGCAGGGTGGATTATAAGCAAGTGATTTATAAGGAAATCATGAAGCACAGTAGGAAACTTTTTAAACATTAAGTCTGATTAGAAGTATTAATAAAGGAAACAGTTCTTCATAATGCAGAAGTGATGCCTAAGGAAGGACAGCGTGACATTTACAGTTCTGTAATTTTAAAATGGTTTCTGGATAAACTTTTCCCATTATTTGTTTCCAGTAGCCATTGTTTTTATTAATAGTCAACTACTGGACATGAGAGATTTGCATTTACGTTAATTAAATGTATATCCTTCTAAGTGAGTGTGAAGATTTTGGCATGCATGAAACTTATCTCAGTGACCCTGTAATATCATAAAGGGCACAATGATTTGCGTCATTCCAAGTAGCATTTTCCCATGCTAATTCTCTTCACTACAGGCCCTGACTCAAAATTTGAATGGTGCTTATCTAATAAACCTCACAGCTGTGCCTTGCTTTAGAGCCGACAGTTCATTTGGGGTGCAGAGGAAATGTATCATCTGACTGAAGAACTGTTACAGTCTAGAGTGGGCAAAACCACACAGGCTTGACTCTGCTCTGGCACAGAGGTAACCTGTGAGGTCCATTAGCTCCCAGTGGAAAAAAATTCGGCTGGGGATGGGGGCTTGCCGAGTTTAAAGGCACACTGTGAATTTCTAAGGCTGGCTGTTTGCTTAGGTGTGCCTAATGGCTCTGGCATCAATATTACAATTCCTTCTACAGTTTTTTGCTTGCAGTTCTGGAAAAGGACTGTCCATGCACAGGGACTGTTGCAGTCAATGTACTCTTCCATTATTATTTGGGCTCTTGGGCTGTTTCCTGTTGATGAGGCAAGCATCTGCAGTCTTGGTGTCATACTTTCCTACTAGATCTGCTCTTTAAGGCCTTCAATCTCACCAAAATGAAGAATAAAATAAAAATAGGTGGAAAGAAAATTTGCATGGGTAGTTAATTTGATGCACTTTTTCAAATAGCTTCACTGGTCGTAAACAAATCTTCTTTCAAAACCCATGTTAATACTCCTGAAGTCTGGGTTTTTTCTAGATCTGATGGGTCCAGAGCCTTAGATTTGAACTTGTACATACTGAGTTTTTGCCTACACTATTTACTCAGGCTGCATTCTGAACACTTCTCCAGTGGGGGAGGGGAGACTCATTATGAGTAAGGCAATGTAAAGGATTCCAACAAAGACTAGGGCATGTTATCTCGAGGTTTGCATAGAAATGCCTTTAATTTCTTGCATTTAAGAAGCAACCAACCCAAACCCTAGGAAACTTGTTAATAGAGCATCTGGCATGCATGGTGTGAGTGTGTCAGGAAGTTGTTGACTGAGTAGAGCAGCTTGAAGCTGCTGGAGAAAAATCTTAAGGTACTCTGTGTATTGCCTCCTGTACTGCATTCACCTTGTTTTGCTAGCTTAGTTCTTCTGGAGTTAGTTTCCTGACACAGTAGTGAGCTGAGTTTCACTCACCAAGGGTTTGTTGGAAATGCTGAGAGCCAGGGAAGGAGGTGAGACCCCACAGCTGTTAGGGAAGGGAAGTACTCCATTTGTCCTTGAGAGCAGCAAGTTGCTGGGTTGTGTCACACCTAGGAAAACCTAACACTCATGTTTGACCAAGTCTGGGTGATAATGCTGTGGTGTTTGCTCCCTAGAGCAAATAAAAGCTATTAGGACTATTGTTCGACATGAATTGATGGCTTCGTTGCCCAGTTTAACGTGTGTTCCGTCTGTCCCTTGCTTAAGCTGATACAGCCTTTGGTGGGGCTGTAGTGTGTGAGATCGGAGAATTCCAGTTCCATGACTCATCTAGGAAAAAAGACGGAGTGAGGCTGTTTGAGTACAGTGTGCCAGCAGAAAAGAATCTATCTCTGGAGCTTTAACCTTGCCAGTCAAGATGCCTGGGATGTGAGAAGGCTGACTGGCGTGTGGAGAGTTTTGCAGTGCACAGACAAAGAGCCACTGCACTGTGGCTCTTTGCAGTGACGTGTGCTGCAGGGGTGCCTTGGTGTTTGAGGAGGAGCCAGTTGAGGTTCAGCAGAATTTATGGGCAGTAGCTTGGTACTAGCTGTGTCAGAACACAGGGAGCTTGCGTGGGGGTTTTCTGCATCATACCATTCACTTGTGAAGGGTGCTTGTGCTTGCCTCTCTTCTAATTATTTTCCCAGCTCCCCACAGCAGATGATTGACTAGACAATGATGGTTTTTTAAAATAAATGCCTTTCTTTGATGGTGATTTAAAGTGACAAACTACACCATGAAGTGCCACCTACTGCTCATAAGTCTTGAGCATTAAGAAAATACATGGTAGCTACAATTCTAAGTTACTTGCTGTTGGGAAATCTAAAACTGGATGCACAGGCTTCAAGTCTGAAGATGTTATCTGTCTTGTGGAGAGATCTAATAAAGAGTGTCTTTTTTCCAGAACTACCTTTCATTGTTAGTCTGAATTGATATTATAGTGCATAACTAATAGGTTCTTTGATGCATTTTGTCATCTCATAAACAAGTCTTGTAAGTGCTCTCCATCTTTTCTCTTGGTTAGAGGACACTTCCTTCAGCTTTGTTAAATTGGCAATAGATGACATGTCAAAAGTGGCAGAAAAATTTATCTTTTTTATTTTAAAGCAAAAAAAATTTAGGTAAAGCTACCATGTAATCTTTTCCTACATTCATATCTCACTTTTGCTGCTGCAAATGGAAGCTAATTTTTGTTGAAGTCTAACCATTTATTGCTTAGTACTTAGAAAACACTTAGGCAGGTAAACTGCTCTATTCAGAAGTAATTTGTAAATGTACTGAATCTGTCTGCCAAAGCTTAAATGCCTTTTGAGAAAAACCAAATATGCAGTGATATCAAGCTTGCAGCAAGTGATGAGGGATGTTTTGTTTTCTGTGTTATTGCAGACATACCATAGTATTAAATGTACAGACAAGACTAATCATTAATTTTTAAATTCATAGTTCTTTTGGACTTTATTGTGCAAATAAGTTTTGTTGTTACTGGTTTGATTGCTATGGAAAGAATTAAAGGACTTTTTTCTTTAATGCAACTGACAGCTCTTTGCCCTACACCTTCAGAATACTTGATGATGACTGCAAACACTTGACACCTTTGAAAATCAGACTTCAAACTCTTGAAGTTTGGAAAAACCTTTCAATCTCCTGACCTGTTAAATGTGATACTGAAATGAAAGGTAGTTTGGAAAAAGACTCGAGGTCTGTAAGCCTCAAATTTGGCACTACATTTAGCTTACTTTTACATAAACACTTCCTAAAATGGCTTAGCTGTTGTGACAGGTACTTTTACAGAAAAAAACCCCAGGACTTGACAATGGTGCTTCCCTAGAAGTTTGCTTTACATGTAGCAATAGGAGCAACCTTGCCTTTTGACTTAGGCTTTAATATGAATTTAGTCAGTGACACCCAGCACCTTCCTCCCAGACATGCAGTGGGTGCAGCAATGGCTGCCTCCTGATACATGAGAACATTTGGTGCATTAAAGTGCACATCTGTAGGAAAAGAACTGTCTTTCCCTTTCCTTTTTAACATGCATTTTAAATCCCTTTAACTTTTTTAACTGTTGAAAAGTAAAGTGCTGCTTCCTTTTTCCTTGGCATTCACAGTGAGTAGAGACAGGCTGATCTTAATTATTAGTTAGCAGCAACCAACACTGCTCCTCTTTTTGGTACCTCTAGATCACCAAACTGCACTGCCTCCATTGCTTTTTCTTACTTACATTATTGTATGACCAAGGAAGCTATACTACTTAACTCACAAATCTGCTGACTAGTTGCAGTTGGCTCCTTATCTCCATTTCCTTTTTTCTTGCTATGTAGTGTGAATAGTATCCTTAGGGAAAGGAGGAATTAAAGTGATGTTTGTGCAGGCCAGGCTGCTATAGCTTACCTTCATCTGTGCCCTCTGAGAGTGGCCCAGGAAAGGCAGGAAGACAGCACCTGCTGCAGGGAGATCAAATCACATTTGTTGTACTAAACCAGATGTAGGGTAATCTGTAAACCAAGGCTGAGCCTTCCTGGGCGTGGTATTGACTTCTGGAAAGCTGGAAGTCAGAAGTGTAGCAGTCTGTTTCCTGGCCTTCTAAAGCAAATCCTTAATCGGAACTGAGGAGAAGTATCTGTATGTCCTGGACTATTGAACATTTATACTGGGATTCAATATAAATGGCTTCCCAACTGCTTCTCCAAAGTGTTTCCTCCCTGGGCATGGAGGCTGTGGTGATGTGACCTTACTAGGACACAGTTTTGTTTGTCATGGTGAGCCATTGCCATGTCCAAAGAGCACCCTGGTTCTGAGGTGTTTGTGGTGCAGGGAAGTGCTCATGATGTAGGAACAGTGACTGTGTTTGCCTTCCACTAGTGGTGTGCATCTGTTTTTGATTCCTCTTCCCCAACCCTACCTTAGCTGGTTTTTTTTGCTCCCTGTGATGACTTCTGCTTGCACATCTCCTGGGTGCAAGCAGGATTCCCTTTTCCACCATGGTTTGGGTACTCACTCCTATGTCTTTTCCAGGCTGTTATACTGACTCAGCCTGGGTTGGGTGGGTGTCTGCAGCTCAAGCCTTTAATCTCCTCCCTGCTCTACTACTTACTTTTCTTTGATCTCTCCTAGAGCCATTTCTTTCCTTTGTCAGATACCACAGCTACTAACCTACTCTCCATGCAGGTACTTAGAGCCCTCAGTATTTACTCTCTGTAGCTGTTTCCTTCCCCAAATGCCAATGTTTGTTTTAATCTCAATGGGATAGGTCAGATGATCATCTGCACTTTCTTCCTAACCCACTCTAGTTTGGTACAACTATCTAATTTACATTTATCCAGTCTGTGCCTTTCAGAAGGTCTGTGTAGGAGGCCACTGTGTTTTTTCAACCAGATGAATTTGCCGGAGCCCGCACCCATAGTGTCAGTGCAGCCGCATCACAGGTTGAGACACCCACACTTGGGCTTCCCCAGGTGTGCTCAGAGCAGGTGGGCGCTGAGCCAGTTTCTCTGTGGGTGGCTGTGAGCTGTCCTTCCGAGGTTTGCTGGCAAAAACAAGATGGGACATGAGAAGCCTTTCATGCAGGGAGGCTGTCAAAGGGACTTCCACTCCCTTCCTGCCGCGGGAGCGGAGGGGTGTTCTGAATTCCTCATCCATTTCTTTCTGTAGCTGCCCTCACTGGGGTGGTTTTTAAGTTTACCCTGACCCCAGGCAGTATATATTGCCCTTCTGATCTGCCGGCAGCTGCTTGCAGCAGCCCTAACCTGATGTGTGGCCTGCTCTTTACTTCACAAAAAATTAATGTTCCATTATCTATCTCTCCATGCATGCCTCAGCCCAAGGGTTTTCTAACAGAAAGTTGTAACATCAGGGTAGTAGCAGAATTTACAAAGTGTTGAGAGAAACTCATTGACTTCAGGTAAAATGGAAGACACTTGTCTTTATCTTCTAATTCCCTGGGCTGTAGCTGTGCTGTAGCTGTGTGTTGGTGCTACTCAGGGCAGAATTCTCTGAATCTTACAAGAGAGGCCAGTGTGAGGAGCAGCATTGCCTCAGGGGATTGTATGGTTTAAAATACACCCCTGCTATAAATGGAAACAGATGGTGGTGGGATTCTTTGAGGTGGATTTTTATTCAAACATGACTTTCAAACAGCTATCCTACCCCGCTCCCCACCACCCCCTCTGATCCCTCATCAGTGCAAATTTTTGGAAAAGGTGTGAAAATGAACACGGGAAGGTTGACTTTGGTTTTTGTTTTGCAGCTGCAAGGAAAACACTGTAGGACCTTTAGTGTCCTTTTTCAGTGGTGCCAGACATAGTTCTTTGTCCTCTACCAGTGCTACTCTGCATATTACTCAGATTAGGGACATGTAAGCAGGTGTGCAAGTGGAGTTGTACAGTCTCTCTGTGTATTTTTAATGCATACCATATTTGTTGAAGGGTTGCCTGGCACACTGGGTTTGGTCCCCCCGTACCCAGGAACATGAAAGCTGTTCTATTAGTTTCCAGCCGCTAATTTTTCATTTGCTTGGGGAGGGCATCCTGTTATGTTGACTTCCATACAGTATCTGATTACCCCATGAAATGTGAATGTGGTCTTGAACTCTTTACCAGATACCCTATCTGCTCACATTTTTCTTTATTATCCTTTTAAGTGGTTTTGTTGTTGTTCATGTTTTTTTTTTAGTTTTATTTAATATCCTTTGCAGCAAGATAGATGGTAGTTCAACTGATTTTTCTTTTAGTTACTCTTTACTTGGTATCCCTACTTAGATTAGATCATACATATTATGGGTTTTACTTCCCAGGTTTTCCCTTATTTCTTTGTCTGCCTATATTCAGGTGGAAATGGAAACGGTGCCCTTTTTTGGTAGGTTTTTTTTTTCAATTTTGTCCTTGTTGCGGGTTCGGTTTGTAACCGGGCGGAAACACCAATTTAGTGTAGTGGTTTGGTCCAAAATACTCATTACTGTTTATCTGCTGTGAGATAAGAATTAGGAGAAATGCAAAACAGGCACCAAACTTGAAAGAATATAAAGAAGTTTATTAACAGACCTAAAAGAGGGAAAAAAAAAATTATACCACCTTCAGAACTCTCCTCCTCCCCCCACCTTCCTCCCTTCTCCCACTGACAATGTGAAAAGACAACCCTTAAGATGTTCAGTCTGTTTACCACTTCCATAATAACCTTGTTCAGTCCATTTAGAAAGAGAAGTCTCTTCTTGCTCATTCTATGAAAACATTATCACAACGAGACAGCCGCCCACTTCCAAATATTGTTCAGTCCATTTAGGAAGAGGAGTCTCTCTGCCTGCGTGTGAGTCCTTTCCCCCGACTTGCAGCTTTTCCCGCAACTGCTTTCGAGGGTCCACTCTTGAAGTTTTTGGGGGTACAGTTTTAAGGTTGAGCCGTTCAGAAACAAAAACAGAAGCCCTTCTCCTCCCCTGGGAGCAAAGGGTCTTCCTCATCTTCATTGTTAGGACTATCTCTGGGAGCATCTCTAGGGACTGAGGTTTTCTCCTTTCCCATTTGGAGCAAAAGTCCTCATGTGGTTCATCTCTCCCTGTCCAAACTTCTCATGAAATTACAGCTGCGTCAGCATCTGCCTATCTCAGCGCAGGTGCTTTTGCTCACGAGTTGAACACTCCACCCCCCATATCTTCATGAAATTACAACAGGATACTCTGATATATCATAGCTTCACAACAGACTTTCAGCTTTAAGCATCTCCTCTCTCTCTTCCCTCAGGTTTTCAGCTCTTCACAGCAATAAAAAGGGTTAATCTCACCTCGGCCTTGCAGCTTTGCAGCTGGAATGTTGAATTTTTCTTATCGCAGTGGAGAGGGGGGAGAGCCGAGCCGCTCCGGCTGCCCACGGCAAGGCAGTGGGGGGGGGTTCCATGGCTGGAACAGGTCCATGGCTTCAGGATGGCCGTGGCCCGGCCCGGCCTGGCCCAAGCAGGGCCTGGCCGGGCCCACTGGGCCCTGCTCGGGCCCCGCAGCCACCTGTCCCAGCGCCGGAAACGAGAGAGAGCTTGGAGGGGGAGTTTGCCTATTCTTAAATGTGGATCACAGAGGTGATCACAACTTTAAGTGGCTTAGAGAATTGTCCATATCCAAACTGGCCAGCTGATAGGTTCTATCAGTTCCCAGAGGAAACTGTAAGCACCCCTTAGCAAGGACGTCCCTTCCGGGACTATGCTTGCTAACCTATGACAGTCCTTTATAGCAGGCTGTTAATGCTTACTGCAATTGAAAGGCAGGTATTACAAAATAGGGGTCTCTGTCCTCAAAGACTGTAAACAGAGGGGGTATTTTTTTTTTTTCTTTTGCCCTGGCCAGATAGATTAGTTCTCATGTGCCTTAAGTGTGTAGGATTTGCAGATCACTCTTGACCTGTCAAAATGAAAGCCAGCTGTAAAAATTTGATATCTGTCTTGTGGGTTGAAACAAGAGCTGGGTTCTCTAAAGTTTGTCCTGCTGTTTGGAATGCCAGGCTTTCTTTGTGAGAATTGAAATTTTTGTGGCAGATTTTTTTTCCCCCTCAGTTGAGACCCTGAACAGCTACTCTCTGCAGTGTCTTCTGTATGTGTGGTGGGTTGCATACTTCCTTCAAGATGGGGCAGCAGAAAACTTGTACTCCTGCTTTTCATGTGGGCTTCAAACAGGGCTCTGAAATAAGCTGAGGGTGTTGTTAATACTAAAACACTGACTTCAGATTCAAGACTTGTGCTTGAAAGCTGCAAGTTGAACAAGTGAGAGAAGAGTGTTATGGTCTTGCTAAACTTGAGGTAGCTCCCATCTTGTCAGGTGGCTGGACAGTGCACTAACGTGCTGAGATACAACAGAGGAGAGCATTACTAACAAGGAGAAAGCAATTACTGTGTTTCGATTGGAAGCAGCAATGTAAGTGATAACTAAAATATCTAAAGCAAGAAAATGTTTCAAAGATCATTTGTACAAAGACCTAAATAAATTCTTCCCCAAGAGAGGAGCTCTTGAAAAAAGTCTTTTTTGTTACCTATGCTGCAGTCTATTTTAATAAGAAAGTAAGCAAGAAAACATGATTCCTTTTTGCAATATTTCATCTGTTCATGAGCTTATTTTTCCATTCAGGTTCAACTTCCACGTCTTTTAGTTTATCATAAATCATGTGAAAATAAATAGTTGTTTAGCAGAATTCTTGTCAAGGTATAAGTGTGTGTGTGTGTGTATATATACATATATATGCATGCCAAGGGTTAGTATTATAAAGTTAAGTGTAACTGTTTCATTTGAAAACATGTCATTGTCCTTAAGTGTAAAGTCTTGTCATAGACTTCATAGATACTTAATGAATCCTAGGTCTGTGGTACTCCAATTCTGGATTGTGCTTTCTAGGTAATAAAATAATTCTTTTATAAATGACCACATTAAAGTGTTTGTGTGTTTATTTTTAAAAACACTTGATAGCTAAGTTTGGAAAAGCCAGTGTTATTATTCCTGCTTGTCTCTCTGGGTTAAGTTAAAATTTTTAATTACATTATCATTTGCCAGCATCCCTCCCACATACTCTCTGCCTCATCAGCACACAGAATATATGCCGCTAATCTTGATGAGTCTTTCCCCTTCTCCTTATTGTGGAGTATGTGGCATAAGGCCATAAATTCCCTGCATGGTACTCAAAGCTTGCTTTAAAAGGAGAATTAATCATTTCAGCAGGGATATTTTTTTTTTTTTACTATGATATTTCACAAATGTTTGTGAATGTGCCTTCCAATAATAACAACATATTAACAAGAACTTCCTCCCTTCTGCAAGTACACCACTGCTCATATTTCTGGCTTTACGTTAAAGTGTGTTTTGTGTTGTGGTTGAGTTGGGTGATCCCTAGCTGCTTCACCTTGGGTTCTGTGCATGCCTGACAGTCACCTTGGTTGGCCAGCCTCACTTTGGGACCTGCTGTTTCTCTCTTGTGCAGTGGTGATGATATTCCCGTTTTATATGGAAGCTGAAACATAAGAAACGTGTGGATACCCATATGAGGCCAAAAGCATGATCTGTCTAGAGCAGTGTCTGGCAATTGTTAATAGTACGTGCTGGGGAAGAGTAAGAAACGGGGCAATTATGAAGTGGTGTCCTGACAGAACACTCTTCTAGCCTCTTTGATTTGCAGGCTAGGTTGTTTTCTCCTGGGAGTTACCAAGGCTGCTTTTGCACCCATGTAAACTTGTAACATCCCCAGAGTCCTGTGACATGGAATTCCACAGATCCACTTGCAAAAACCACTCTGCCTTTCTATTTTTTTTAAGTCTGCCTCTTGTTGATGTTGTTGGAGTAGGATTCAGCTCTGGACTGAACACCCACGTGCAGGTGTGTGAATGCGAGTGTCTCACTGACAGTGTTGGCAGTACAGCTAAGAGCAATTCTGCTCACCACTAAGTCAGCCTGTGCTTTGGGACTCAGTTGCTTAAACCAGAGGTATCTAATGTTGTCTTGGGTACTGTTGGATGTGTATCCTGCCCTATCTCCTCCTGTTGCCACTTGCTAGGTTGTAGGCATCCAGCTAAACCTCTGACATATCTGCCAGCCCTGTGCAGGCATCTTGGATGTGCTAGGATTTCTCACATACGGCACTTGTGTTTATCTGGTGGAATTGGCTCCTCTGTCTTACTGCATCACCTGGCATAGGAACTGTTCAGGTGTTTTGATCAGATCAGTGTCTCGTGTCCTGTCCTGTCTCCCGCTTTGCTCCCTCCTCTGTGTAGTAAGAATTGTCCTCTGCTTCTGATCTGGTTAGATCTACAGCTGTGACAGACTTCTGCATGTATCTCACATTGCAGAGAACTTGTCCTGCTTGTGTTTGCTTTGCTTGCAGATGTGAATGTTCATGAGTCAGCAAATCCTAATAACTATCAGGTCTCGAGTCAGCTCCCCTAAAAGTAGAGAACCTGCCATTAGCTATCATCTGTGGATATTTTTGTACTTTAAACTCCTTTTCAGGGCAGGGGTAGAACCTGTTCCTGCCAAGCCAAATTCACTTGAGA
Source organism: Corvus cornix cornix (assembly GCF_000738735.6). Classification (NCBI taxonomy): domain Eukaryota; kingdom Metazoa; phylum Chordata; class Aves; order Passeriformes; family Corvidae; genus Corvus; species Corvus cornix. Next base: position 32,853,763 of record NC_047057.1, read on the forward strand.
GGTTCCTCCCGCTGTTCCTTCCTTCTTTGCTGGGCTCCTTCCAGTATCTGTAGCAAGGGCTCTTACAGACCCAGCCTCACAGTTACAGTTGCTTCATGAAAATATTGCCACAGAACACCTAAAAAAGCCTGTGTTTGCAAGTGTGTGAGGAAAACAGTGCTACGTGTAGTGTGGAAAATAATATACTGATGGTAATCCATAAATGAATTAGTTTGTTCTGTAATTCTGTTTAGTTGTTGATGAGAACAAGTCTAACAATGCTGCTCAAAAAGATGGATGCATTTATTTAAAGAACAGGTGGACCTTGAATTGAGCAACGGTTCTGAAACAGTGCTCAATGCATGCATCTCTTTCAGCACATGGTCCTGACTTGCTGTGCCTATGGTAGCTTCCCCCACTGGTTCCCTATCATCCTCCTGGACTCCACAGCTTTCCCTTTGCAGTTGCAGCTGCTCCAGGGGCAGTCAGATGAATTTCTGTTGTGGACAAACACACCGTTTCCCTGCAGCTTCTCCCTCTGCTGCAATGGAGCTGTTTGGCTGGAGTTTTGAGAGAGAGGATAAATGTCTTCTTAATACATAATGTGAACCTTGGCTCAACCTTTCTAACATTAGTTGCAGTTGTGATCAACTGAAAAATGGCTGTTGCCATCTGTGCAATTTCAGTCAATACATGCTTGTGTGCCACAAAGGTAATGGTTTGTGTTCTTTTAAAAGAATATTTTTAAATTATTGTTGCAAATTTGACACTTGGATGCGTGCTGTATTTATCCTCTGAAAGCATTTTTAGTACCTTTCCCTAGCTTTATTTTCAGTGAAATGTACTTAAACCCATTACTTAGTGGTTGTGTTCAAGTTCATAGTAAAGCTTATAGCCTATGCTTGCTCAGTACTTCACTTCCAAAGGGCACACAATTAAAAACTCCTAGATTAAACCTCATCTTAAAACTACGTTGTGTATTCATGGCAAAATCTGGACTGGCTCTTCATTCCTGGTTTGAGTGCTGGAGTGAAAAATACGGACTTTTCCCATTATCCAGCTGCAGAGACAGTAAATTAGAGGCCTCTTAAGGGGCCAGGTGTCCCTTGGCAGCATTTTGATGTCTCTTGTTTCTTATAAGTAAGCTGGATATTGGGAGTTTCTAGGTCAGTCTGGGTATGGGGAGAGTTGCGTTCTGTTATTTAGAAATCTAAATGAGCATCGCTGTGCTCCTTTGGCTGCTCTTTCTTATGTTAATCTTTAGTTTTTAATTTTGTTCAACTGGATTTGTTCAGTGCTTTTTTACTTCAAAACTATGCAGTCACTTAAACAGCTTGAGTCAAGACAGCAAATATCAGCGAGGGTTTGGACAGAAACAGAGATCACGTTCTGCAAACAGCTGTTGTGGTGGAGGGTGGCGGTAGCCCTTTCAGTGGGAGTAGTCTTTGTAAACTAGAGCAGTCAGATCTGGAAGATCTTGCAGTGTTACAAAAGTTAATGTGAGAATCAGTATTCCAGTGCCAGCATTCCTGATAACTTGGTATTTCAAAACATCCCATTTAATAGATGTATGGGACTCAGCGTAAACTGAAACACAAGAGTGCTGAGGTTATGGGTGCAGGGATAATGTTTCCTTGTTCTGTGTAAAGTTTAGAAAAGGTTTGCTAAGCCTACTGTTTACAACTGATTTGCAAAATATTCCCAGGAATGTACAGTTGTGCTGGCAAATTATTCTCTTAAACAGTAGTAGTTTGCAAAGAGATCCCAGAGGGAGTAGGAATGTAGTTATGACCAGTCCTAGTACACAGGAGCATGCATGTCTGATGCTCCCAGTTTGTGGGCAAGTCACTGCAAAGGGCTGGCAGTCCAGAGCCTACCAGCGGGGAGCCTCTCTTCACCCACTGGCCCTGTCACCAGCTATAGCAGTCAGTTGGTCATCTACCTATTATCTTTTATTAATTTATAAAAGACTCTGCTTCTGTGGTGAAAATTACTCTGTTTCCCTTTTTAGTGACAACACCTGAACTAGCTAAAACAAGAGCATGACCCTTGGTGATACTACCTCTGCTGGTTTACATGCATATGAATTCCCTTCAAAGCATTTTGAGATCAGGTTGGGCACAGGTGTTCTGGTGGGCAGGAAAAACAGGTAGTGGTGCCTGGTGGTCTCCCAAGATGTGCCAAGCAGGAGAGGAGGGGCAGTGGGATTAGTTCTGTTGGAAAAAGTAGATTATTTCCAGCCCAGCTTCATCCTTTACATCTTGGAGCATGGAGTTGTGACTCTGGTGGCAGGAGGAGAACACAGTGCAGGGTCTGCACAGTGTCTGCCCCCCTGTTAGAAGATGTGGAGGGTACTTTGGAAAGCCTCATCCCAGAGCAGGCTTTTTGGCTATCCTGTGTATGGGCTGTGCGACCTAAATCACCACATGGTCTCAGTGGGAGGGTGGCTGGAAGCAGGTGTGCTTCATTTCTAGTATAATTATGTGGCCACGTAAAACTGCTAAGGAGTACAAAAGAGGAGAGCACACTCTCCTTATGTTAGCAGTAACATCAAGATGTTGCTGAGTTTTGATCACTCTTTCCTCAGGACAGAACTAGACTTCTGACTCACTAGAAAGGTGGTATTTCCTAGTCTGGTTAAGCCTATAAGATGTTTGCAAGTCTTGTTAATTTTTCAATGATGTAAATTAGTTAGATGTATGAGATTGAGAAATTGCAAACAAAATGCAGATTACTGAAGCAAAACTGGAAGGTGTGGTGGTACCTCAGGTTGTATACCCTGCAGCATTATCTTTTCTTAGGATTGCTTGCGTCCTTTGTAGTTTGCTTGTTTAGATTGCCTGTGCTCTTTTTATGAAATGCTGAAAAGCTGTGTCTGGCTTCTTCCCACTTTGCATCATAAAAATTATTTGATTAAAAGCATGTAGTAAGCTTCCTTTGTTCCTTGTTCCTCGTGTTTCTACGCTTTGATGTTGCCATGCCATTTTTTCTGAAAACATCTTTCCTTCATGTGTGCGTATGTGGGCATCAGTGTGTCACCTAAGCCTGTGTAAGTAACTACACTGATTTTCGTTAATTTTTACTAATTAATAAATGAAGAATTCTGCTGATTTCATTAGGAATTCCTGATGAATGGTCCTAATAATCAAGGACTATGCCATTTGGAGAGAACTTCCTTATACTTGGGATGCCTTGTAGTTTTTGTGTAAAAGTGACACTTACTACTATGCTACTGTAACTTTCCACATTCATAATGTGGGTCAGAAGTGATTGTTTGGATGCTAAACGAATGCATTTAAAAAAACGGAATGCCTTCTCTGTACTGTTCTGTTGTCTGTAGTTTCCAGGTCTGCTCCTTGTGTTATAATATCATAGTGCTTGCTAGGATGCTGCATAGGGGAAACACCCATGTGTTCTTCTCCCCCTTCCCTACCCTGTGCAACCAGGCATTACAGAAGAACTTTTTATGTGAACCATCAATGTTTGTCGATATGAAAAGTTTTTGCTATCACATTATGCAAAGGTAGAAATTTGTCTGAATTTCAGTGTTCTGGCAAAATTGTCTGTACAGGTTTGGAACAGAAGAAATACCAAACCTTTAATTAATTACATGTTTGATTGAGGTGTAAAAGCTGAGGCCCTTCACATATGGCAATTAGAGAGGTCTTGTTAGCGGACTTGTATTATATATGCTCAGTGGAGGAGTGGATGTGAACTGACTGGTCTGATTACAGGACTAATGCTTTTGTGTGTTCCAGATACATTCTTAATTTTTCCAGCTCTCAAAAAGACTCCACTTTACTGTATAGTTTTAAGTGTGCACGTCTATATTTGTAAACTAAGAATGGCTCCTATGATCTATAAACTTCTAATAAGATAATGGTATAACTTAGTAACTTAACAACTGTAAGTTTAAAGACATAGGCAAATGCTTTGTTTCCAGTTGGGTGATGGTTTTTTGGTTTGGTTTTTATTTTTTAACTTTTATTTTGATCTCCTTTTAAATTACCTGGTTGCATGCTTCATTTTATTGGCTAAAACCATGAGTTCTCAGTATTTTCTGTTAAAGTACAGGAAATGTTAACAAAATATTTCAGATACTCTTAATAAAAAGGCCATTGTGATTTTGCTTTGCAGAATTTGTTATTTGAGGAAATTTTGATTGTACTGGTTTCTTATCTGATGCTTGCCCATAAGGTGACCCATCCTTTTCAATGTGTTCTGTCTTCTGAGTGTTTTCTCAGAGGGTGTGATAGTACTGACTATCCTTATTCCCTCTAACATTAACAGGGATTTTTTTTAAAACAAAAAATTCTACTCTTCTGCTTCCACCTGAAATGCCTATCAGCTCTAGCAGATCTCATACCTTCAGAAGCTTCATAATTACATTTCCTGAAGCAGAAGTCAGGCTTAAGGAAAGGTGGAGTAGCAGCAGTGCTTCCTTGTGCCTGTAACATCCTGCCCATAAAAGCAGGGAAATAGCTGTTTGGAAAGGAAAAAAGAACAACTTTTTGAACTTTCTGTTGTAAAGTCAACACATTCTCCCATTCGCTGCTTAAGAACAAAGCATGTAATCATTTTCCCCCTTCTCTGGTTTCCTGGTGGCCATTCTCCAGCATGGCAAAATAACTTGTGTTTGGAGTCGGGCCATAGCATCAGGTTGTAAGCAAGCAAGCCCTGTTCTCCGGTGCAGCCTAATTGCTGTTCCCCTGACCTTTCCTCAGATGGAGAGTTTGTTTACCCAGCTTCTCCAGTGGGATATTCATTAACCATGTTCTGAAGTCTTCTGTTCACACCTTCCTGGAACGCCTACCAGTTGTGGCCTTCTACTCTGTTCTCTCTCCACTGTGTCCTGTCAGTATTGATCTAAATAGCACTGGTATCACCCTATTCTTTTGTTGATGTTACTAAAAAAATAAATGTCTGAGTGTAACAACTGTCCTGTAATTCTGATGTGATTCACTGCTACAGAATTGTCTGCCCAGATACAGAAATGGTGAATTGATGAGAAAGGAGCAGCATGCTCACATAAGCACTGGAGATGTTAGTGGTGTAAACTGTCTGCTGATACATGGCACCAGGCTAGCACAGTGTTTGGGTAAGTTGGGACCTGTGCCATGAGGTGTTTATTGCACTGTAGTTCTCTCTTGCTGCAGACTTGGTTAATGCTTTTTTATGTTATCTCTGGTCTTTTTTTTGACCTGTACAAAATTAAAACCCTGGCTTTCCTTTGCTAGTTCTTCTGTTTTCAGTTTGTTTATTTTGTTCTTTTTCACCTGTAAAAAGAAAAAAAAAAAACTATTTAAGAAAGAAGCCTCCTGGATTTGTGGAAGTCACCTGCAGCCTTGTAGTGATTCTGTTAGTGGGTGAGGGCTGTGACAGCTGACACTGGTTTCTCAGACAGTGGTAGCACCTAACAGAGAACTGGGCATATGGCTAAAAGCAGTCATCTTTAAAATTGTCTCAGCATGAGAGGCACCTGAATTGATTTGTAAGAAGTTAATGTGTGTGTGTATTCTGGAAAACAAACTCATACTGAAACTGGGCAGCAAGTGTATTTTTGCAAAAAGGGTTGAGACACAAGGTGGTGGCAGTTTTCAATTTTTGTAATGGTAATAGTATGTTTTGTCTTTCTTTTTAGAGAATGTAGGAGTTTTGAAGACACTTGTGCTTTTGTCAGTCCCACTCTGCTTACAACTGAAGTGCTTGGTAGCCTTAAATGTGTGTGACTGATAAAATCCAGGTGGTAGAAAAACAAGAGATTGAAACCCCTCAGAAGCAGGTTATCATTACCATGCTGATGAGTTTATTCAAGGCATAATCTTACTGACTCGGTTGGTTGGTTTCCTCACAATGCAGCAATCTGAGGGTTGAGTACCATCTTACCGGTGTGGTCTTGAGGTCACTAGGACATGGGCTTTAGTGGGTGGTGCCATGGAGCTGGATGGCTAAGGTCCAGCAGCCACCTGCCTTTTACCAGTTTGTTCTCAGCTAAGCCGTGAATGCTCTACTGCATCCCTCATCTGCAAGATGAGAGAAGTAAGTTGAATCCAAGAATGGTTCAAGCCTTTTATTTTCTTTCTTACTGGAACAGCAGTCAAATCTGAGCTCTGAAGTCATGATAAGTTCAAACTGGAATTCCAGTCAAATTGAAGGAAGGTGGAGAAAGAACTGAAAAGTTCCAGTTTGCTGCAGCCTTGAGATAATTGCGTAAGGGGTTTTGGTTTTCATTTTTCAACATTTGACCTCTTAAGGCTGGAGATACAAAATAGAGGTAAAATCCTATCATTAAGGTCAGTTTAAGTTTACACTACAGTGGTACATGGTCGCCTACTTTGCCCCCATCCATTTTTCTTTCTTGAATTTTTGCAAGATTAGCTTAGGGAGTAGTAGGTAAAGCTGATGATTATATTATGCTGCTTTAGAAATGTCTTTTGGATACTATCTGATTTTTAATGTGGTAATATAAAGACTGTACAGAAGGGTACAGTCATTACAGTTTTAACTGTTAATGAAATGTGTCAGGTGATATAAATTTTCTGGAGTGTGAAAGAAGGAGGAAGTTTTTCATGCAGGCCAGACTGCAGGGGTGCGTCCTTTTGTCTGCACTGTGAAATATCTGATTTGGATGTCTCTTGGAAGAGACTGGTTTTTAATATTTCTGTGGAAGCTGTGTAGAGACTTAATTGCACAAATTGCAGTGAGACAAGTAGTGTGGTAAAAATACTTCCTATGGACTTACTTCATGAAAACCTAACTTGTTTTGAAGTAGAGCTACAGTCAGTGTGAACTTTATTAGGTTTTGGATGGGATTAGTTTTTAGCTCTGTTTGTTTTGTGTATGTGTGTGTATATATATATATAGCAGCAGTTACATAAGTTGACTGTAAATGCATGTGATGGTTTTATCATGATCATATTTAACATACTAAGAAGATATTTTTTGCTACTTTAATTAGAGGTTGTGTATGAGCTTTTGAGGCCTTTCAAATGCAGACTTCATTTGAAAAATAGATAGCTGTACTTCCTTAATTTTGTGGGGGTTTGAAATGCATGTGTGGTAGAGGAGGGCATTTTTTCTTCAGAAAAGTTTCAAATATGAGTTCAGCACCAGGTTGATAGAGACAGTAACAGTGACTATTTGAATTTGCAGAACTTTATGTTCTTCAAACAAAGTACAACATCCTCCCCATGACCATGGAATTTCTTTGAGAAGGCCATTCATCTTTCTCAAGATTTTTTTCAGTGTTCTGGTCTGTGATAAGGGAAAACTGTCAGAGTTGTTCTATATCCAAAGAGCCAGTGTGTGATGTTTCCTAGATGAGAATTGTTAGTGTGCATTTTTGAGGTTTGTGTTTTTTATGTGGAACAAATCCAAACAAAAATGACTTGGTTGATGGGACTGTTGTGACCATGTGTAGGCTCACCATTTCTGTCTAACACCAGCCCTAAGGCTTGGCCTGATTATGAAGTTGTTGTCTTTTCTCGATACAGGCAGGTTTTGTCAGAAGGTTTTAAAAGTAATTTGGTGACACAATCTTAGAGCTACCCAACCAAATCCAGGAAGGGAATGTTGCTCTAAAGATAAAATGGTGCTTGACACACTTGGCAAAAGCTGGCACATCAACCAGCTTCTGCTGAGACAAGGCCCACGACTGAGCTTGCTTCAGACTGGAAAGTGCTGGCAGTAAGCACGGGGAGAAGACTCTATGCCTTGGCCTGGCATGGTGCTTGCTTCCCCAGGAATGGCTGGGTGGTTTCCAATGTCAGTTTTAAAGGAAAATGTAGATAGTTGCATTTGAAGACCTGGGAGGCTGTCATTGTAAACCACCTCTTCCTACCTTGTGTTGGATGGAACATGTTGGATTCTTGCATTGCAGGGTCACATGCACCTGGTGTAATAACCTGGAGCCCTAATGTTACTTAGCTGTTTCATCTCTACTTGTGTTAGTACCCTGGGCTTCAGACCGTACTTAACCTTCAAGATATACTAATTAGTTTTCAATACAATATCTTTTATAAGCTCATTTCCTAATGGTCTTTTAAAAGCTTGACTTTGTTGTACAGGTCACAGGGGCTGGTAATCCATTTTAGTTCATTAAACACCTTATGTGCTTAAATAGCCAGCAGTTAAAACTCACACTTTCTGAAGAGGAGACCTGAAGGAAATGATTTGCTGTCTGTGATATTTCTTACATCTAGTTTTACTAAAATTTGCAAAACTGAAATGGCTGTTAAATGTTATTTAAATCACTTAATATATTTCTTTAAAAATATGTCATAGTATGGAGAAGGGAAAATGTACAAATCTGTGTAAAATCTGTTGTGTCTTTAGGGACAAAATCTAATGCTAAGCCTGAGTTGCTATTATTTGTACAGTTGGTTTTCACTTTAAACAGATGACAGATTTTTTGAAACTGGGTTGCATGCCAGTAGTTAAAGTACAACCATGTAGGGTACGACAGGGTTTGTAACTAGGGGTTTTCAGAGGTGAGGTCATGATGAACTTAAATGAAACTCAAGCAGCAATGTTAATGCCACCAACAAATATATTCCGTTTTCTAGCCTTACTTCCACAATGCCTGAATATGAACTGTGTTCATGTGGCCTCTGTTTGAAGGAAAATAATTTGTTAAAAGGAATAAAGGGAAGTTACAACTTTTGTTTTGTTTCTCTGCTACTTAAAAATATTCACCATATAAACATCTGAGTGTTTACATCAGAGGGGGCAGACAGGAGCCATAATGTTTTACTTTGTCATTCATTGCTTTCATTAGCATGCCAAATCACATGGTGGTACTTGGGAAAAACTGAAAATAGTCAGAAAGTAACAAGTATTAACTGTAATGCCTGTACCTTGTAAAATTATGATAAAATTATAAAATGTGGTGTTGCACGGGGATTTCTTTAACCACTATGGAAGGGAGACCACATTGCATCATGGATAAAAGTAAAGATTTTTCATATACCTGTAGCATACAGATTGATAAGCAAAGAGCATCTAAGCTTTGGTGCACCTATGTCGCAAGTTCTGTCCTGGTCTGGTCCCCATATCCCATTTTTGTGCTTAGTCACCCTGCTGCAAAATGATTGAGAGGATGGAGCAACTACCTTAGGAAAGACTAAGGAGTTCAAGGCTTCTCACTTTGGAGAAAGAAAAAGAAGGTATGTGCGCCTGTGGCTTACAAAATCACAAAGGTGATACGTAAACTGAATGTGAAACTTGGGTTTACCAGCTCCTGCCATATTGGGATTAAAGGGCACTCAATGTTTTTAACAGAAGTTATCTTCTGTCTTAGTAGAAGATCAGCTTAAAGCAGATGGCAGTACCTCTTCACACTGCAGTCATGAATTTCTGGAACTTGCTGCCACAGGAGGTGTAGAGACAGGCGGTGTTGGCAGGTTCAGAAAGGGCTGATGTGCATGCATAGGCACCAGGCCCATAAATGGACACTGAACAGACTCGGAAGGGAGGTGCCGTCTGAATTCCTGCTTCCACACTTGTGGATGCCAGCAGAGAGGCTGCAGAGATGGCTCACGTGCTTGCTCGAAATAGCCTTTGTTTTTGCTGCTGTCAAAGGCAGAATATGAGGCTGGATGCCCTGTACACCTGACCTGGGAGGGTGCCACTTCTCTTGCTCTGTCAGGAGTTTATGGTGTGGGCTGTTCTTGAACTCTCTCTGACTGTCAGGATAATTGTTCAAGACTCAGATCAGCCAAACCTGCTTAGAAAAACAAAATCTTTTCCTAAAAAAGAGACTGCTTCCTTGCCCTGTGTGCCACTGTGAGAACTGGATCTCCCTGAATGCAGAAAGCAAAAGGTATTACAAGAAGATAGATTATTTTGCCCATGTCCATCCTGTGAGAAAAATTCCCCTTTCCCTGACCCAGAAAGCAACCTCACCCTGTTCAGGAAGATGCAAACATTACAAGGTTCAGCTATGTGATAAGGTCAATGCCTGTAGGTACTTAGATGTTAATGTTTCCTCCTGGCCACCCTGCCCCTAGTTGGTCTTCTTCACACCTTTATGGCTACTGGTGTCTCTGACTGGCTGTGACGAGTGTCTCTACTTGGTGAGTCTCAGGGTTTCAGATGAAGGAAGAGCACGTATCCTGAGTTCAGGCTTGCCCCAGGATAGGAGAGATTGCTGTCACTTGGGAAGCTGCTCTGCTCTCAGAAGAGTTAGGATGAGGGAGAAGTAAGGTGCTTGTTTCAAAATAGTTTAATTGCAAGGTTTCAGTTGCTGTCTTTCCTGTAGGAGTGCTGGCAGGCAGTAGGAAAGAGAGTATTCTTGCTAGTAGAAGGAGTAACAATTGAGATCAGAATTCCCTTTATTTTGTTTCCTGTATTCTCTGTTGGGCTTTTTTGTTGTTGTATGATAGCACTGTTAGTTAAATCCTTTCTTTAATGCAAATGTAGTGTAAATAGGATGCACTAGCTGAAATTTTTATGACTAAACAAGACTTCTTTTTTTAATTTAGATTAGGCCGGATTTCTCATTTTCAACCCCTTAGTGCTTTATTTCAGAAATTTCCAGCCACAATTTACAGCAATCTTCATTCATCTGACTGAATCATGTTCACTGTATGTGTGTGATTAATGTGAAACATGAGAGCTGAGATAGGGATTGATATGCCTTAAAAGATTGCTTGAGTTCCCAGAGGTCTTTGGTTCTTCAGATTTCTCATAAAAATGCTTTATTTAAGTTCCCGGGATAGGTTTAACCTTTTGTCCATTATATTTCCCTGTGTCTTTCAGGCTGAAATATTGAAGAGGAACTTAGTTCTCCATTCCTCAAGAGATGCTAATTTCTTAAGTTTTGTGAAAATACCAGGTTGGATGGAAGAGAGAGACCTTTTATCTCTCCATGAATAGAAGGCTGCAGTAGCAGTTTGGGGAAACCAGACATTTGACTCAAGGCAAGGATCCTGAGGATACAGGCTTCATGGTTTTGGAGTTTTCTTTGTTTGTGAAACCTTTTTTCATCCTCGTCCCATAGCAGCTTGTAGCTGTTGAGTTTATTAGTGCTTTCTTACTGCATGCGAGACTAGGCTTTGGCAGAAACCGTGAGACTTAGACTTCCATAAAACCCCTGATGTGATGTGATTCTTCTTTTTTGGGACCACAACTTGACTTGCAGTTCACTTTAATTGTAATTTGTGCAGTTTTAGTTGTGTTTCTTGAGGATTCATGCTGAGCGAGTCTCAGCTAGGGCTTTGCACTCAGCATAAATGTTACAAAGAGAGTGCTGCTTCTCGAAACATCTGTGCTACAATAAATGAGATGAGCATGGGGGGTGGAGGCGATAAAGAAAAAACTTTTTCTGCTCTTTTTGTTGGGAGGAAGCTCAACTGTGAAGAGGCATTGCATCATGAGCTCTAATGAAAGACCAGCTATTCCCCTTGGGAAAATGAAAGCACTTGCCTCATTTCCCTCTTAGGGACAGCTGTTGCTTAGGAATTTCATTTGAGAATTAAATCCTGCTTTGGTTGAGCTGAGAAATGGCTTTAACACAAATGGCTGCCAATGGTGTGCACTGTAAGTGTTGTGAAGGACAGAATGATTTTCTTAACAATTAATAGCTCACACTAGAAAATCAGTGCTTTAGACCCAGATATATCTGCACGGATTCTGATGTATTCAGCTGTCTCCTTGGGACTAGTTTTTATCTTTCCCATCTTTGCTGGTCTGAGGAAGTAGCAGATCACATTTGCATCAGGGAATGGAAGGAGACCAGGAGCTCTGATGAGGAAAACACTGAAGTGGGCTGGGAGGAGAAAGGGGTGCTGACATGGCAGACATTACCAAGAATATAATTTGGCTAGGTGATGGAAGAGAACCTAGCTCAGGTTCAATTCTATATATTTTATTTTATTTTTACAAAAAATAGCATGGAAATGTTTGTGCATTGTTTTATAGAGAAGGTTCATTTTTTGCACACTAGCACCCAGAAGTGCTATATGATTAAGCCTAGCAACATCTAGGTCTTGGTTGATGGAAGAAGACCCAGTGTGAACTGCTCTGCTGGTTGTGTTTATACTTCACTCTGCTGCTGTGACATATGCAAGCATCTGTGGTTAGGAAGCTCATCACCAGGCCTAACTTTTGAATAAAGGTGGTTTCACAATTCCTGATGTACAGTTGTTCTGAGGTGCGTGCTGGGCGTTTTGTAGGGAGTCGGAGATGAATCAGCTGCATCTGAATCAGCCTGGAGATGAATCATGCTTCCCTTGTGCCTCAGCAGCACACTAACTTTGAGAAGCTGTGCCCAGTCTCACCTCCAAAGTGCTCTTGCTCCTTTGTTTGAAACAGCTGACTTAGGAGCAATTACTTTACCAGTAGTCCCACCCTGAGCAGGTGTGGCTTCAACCACTTTAGTGGCCATTGCAAGAGCAAGATGTCAGAAGCACGTTGTAAAGCACGGTAGAGATGAATTAAGTATTACTGTTGTATTGGATGACTCAAGGTCTTCACAGGTAATAAATTTACCTGCTGAGATAACAAAGTGGAATTTGATCTGCTAGACAAAAGGAGAGTTAGCAGGGGATGGCTTTTAGTGGGTCCTGTTATGAAGGACCTGTTATTTCCTATGGGAAATGAGTTTGCCAAGTCTTCCTCTACCCACCTCAGTATGCTGGTCAAAGAAGACTTATTTTAACTTCCAACATGGCTAGCAAAGCTGTATGGCAAAATTTAAGTGCTAATGTATACTGAGAGCAATTCAGCTTCAGGAAAGTTGAAAAAACCAGGGAGAAAAACCTATATACCATCTTGTCAGCTTCTCTTTGCATGTTGGTTAAGCATAATTAGGAAAATTAAAAGACACAAGTGCCTCAAATCTGTGTGTCCTGCTTAATGATACTCACTGAGTGCAGCTGACCCAGTGAATCATGGTGGGCTGAGGCTTTCTTGTTCATAATAAACCCAGTGAGTTGTTCCTTTGTTGGCTTTCTGTTGACAGCAGTCATATGGGATTTACTGTCTCTGCAGTCTGTGTAACAGCAATGTGATTTTCTGTAAGTCCTGGTGTGTATCTAGTGAGGAGGTTTTGTTTGCTTGGTTGAAGCTGTGCCCTGATGAATGAGTAGTTGGAGTGTTCTCAGCTTTTTTTTTTTGGGGTGCAAGATGGTATCGCCAGAATAATTCATGAAGACCTCGGGCTTAGGTTTCCAGTGGCATCAAGTTCTTTCCTCTTCTGGAATATGTCTTCACTTTTCTCTGCCTGTGGTCTTGATGGTGAAAGATGGTGGAGTAGGGTGAAAATGATGACTGAAGTAAACAGCATTTCTGCCTATTATGTATGGTATTTTTATTGAATGATTTTGGGTCCATTTGTCTGTTTTAATCCTAGTAGTCCTCTTTGTATTCAGTTCAGAGGTTTGCTATGAACTACGTGCTGTTAAAATTAATTGAGGCACAGGCTTTGGTTGTTTAGAAAATGAGTTAGAGGTACATTTGTTGGCAGAATGCTTGCTACAGAAGGAGGTAATCCCTGCTTTTGCGTAAACACACAGATGTGTTTTTTGTGGGCTTAATTAAGCTTTGCCAAAATTGTCTGGCCTCTAGTGCTAGTGCAAGAAGGCAGAAATTCCTGTGGTATGTTCAAGTATGGAATCATGTCTGACTCATTTGAGGGAACGTCAGCTGCCCCAGTGATACCTTGTGGCCCACAGCTCTATAGTGGAGCCGCACCTGAGAAGGCTGACTACAAGGGCATGACCAGGGCAAGTCTATGGGAAATCAGCTGGCTTGGATGCTGTGCTTGGATTTTGCTTGTTGTGCCTGGTTCCACGGCAATCCCCAGGATTAGAGTGATCTCGTGGGGTAGTGTCGTTTCTAACCAGATCAAATTTCTGTCATTTTGGGAGAACAGAAATGTATATGAAAACTCTCCTGTGTGAAAACAGGAGAGAATTTCTTGTTGTCTGTTTATACTTATTAATTCACCAAGGTTTTTTTTCTTGCTCTTTTTTTTTTCTCTTTAATAATGCATACAGATAATTTCCTAGCTGTCAGCCTTGTGAGCTTACTCTGTGCCATTGCCATTAAAGGCAATAGGTTCTTTTTGTCACCTACAGTTATTAAAAGTTGTTTTTGTGAAATTAAACCTTGAGGTGCACAGAAGTTAATGCGAAATGGTTGTTTGTTTGTTTGTTTATTATTTTTTTGTAAACAAAGGTTGATGTTTCAACATAGGTTGAGGTTTTTTCCTCTTTCCTGGTTTGTGTTTTTGCTTAACGATAGTGGATGTTGTGGGTGACCTCAGTAATCATCGTGACAGTCAGCTCCAGCTGGGTAGGTACCTGGCTGAACAATCAGAAATTAATTAATAATAAACATTAAAGCTGAGGTGGCCAGTATTGGAAATTCAGTATCAATACTGTTGGTAGATTGGAGAGATATGACCTCTACAATGTGCTTGCCTGAGGTGAGTCTTGGCTGGCATCCATGTGAAGGAGTTTGTCTGCACTTACAGGGAATGTTGCAAGTTAAAGCTTGGGTTCTTGAAATGTGTCATACAGATGTAAATAGAGGCCTGCAGACTTTCCTGTCCCTTTAGTATCCACTTTTTTTCCTTTGTGTCTGCTTTGTTTGCCCCCAAATAGAACACTATAAAGCTGAAAGAGCCTTTGGAGAGATGAAGTGGGCAGTTTAGATGAAACTGTGTCCGTCTTTATTATGACAGTTTGGGGGAGAGGGAAGATGAAAAATAGAGGGGCAACAAGGCTTCATTTCTCTAGGGAGAATAGAGATTTGAATTCTGAAAATGTTCAGTAATTTGGTGTTTGTAATATAGTAGGTGGTGTCTGGCAACTGTGCAATACACAATCTTAGAACTGTGTTTAAGGAACTAATGGCAGAGTTGTCTTTCACTGGTGTTCCTTTTTTGCCTCAGTTTCCTGATTTTGGAATAAAGGTATGTTCTCTGTGGTATGCAGGAAATCAGTATCTGAGCCCAGATCAGAATTCAAGGTTTCTGGCTTCAAGTTCTCCATTCAGACCACACCTTTCTTTTTATAGCTATGGGAAAATAAGTCTGCTCCAGCATGTCATTTAGTGAAATGCCATATAGGAAAAGCAAAACTAAGCCTAAAAGAGCTAAAAATATTTGATTTTAAATTAGGAGACACAAAAAGTTCAGCAGATTCTTTCTGGCAAGTGGAAGCTTACAATGCCACAGCAGATGTGCTCATCTTTGGGGTCCTGTCTGGCAAACTGAAGTGCCTGCAAAGGTGTATGCTGAGTTGTGCTGAGTGGTGTCCAATATACTGGGATACAGGACTGGCCACTGAAGTCAGGGAAGTCCTTTCTCAGGATATGCTCCAAATGTGTTTGTGAGGATAGATGGAACTGTGATTTGGTTTGTCCGTAGGGTGAATGTGTTCAGGTGTTCTCTGAAAGCATCGAGGTTCTTCAAAGCGTCTCCCTTGTCTAACTGAAGCCTTAAATCGTCAAAGCTGAGAGCTGGAACTCTTTCATACTATATATGGCATTTGTGCCAGTGGTAGAAACTGGAATGTATTTATAACACTGGTTTGCTGTGGGAATACAGACTGGGAACAAATGTTTGTTTGGAAAAAATCCAATTCCAGGGTCATCTTTTACTGCTGCACGTGAAATCCATAGCAACCTCATAAAAGCAACAGTTGAAAAATCTTAATAGGCCTTCCCCATGGAAAAAACATGCAATTGGTGTAACATTATGTATCTGGAGAGTTACTTGCAATGGTTTATGTAGTAGGCAGTGACCCTGTGTGTAACATCCTGTCTGTCACGTTGGAATGCAGGGATGCCGTCGTGTTGTTGGCACATGCTGGGATTGTCAGGGTTACTTGTTAGGACGTGCTGCTATTTTCAGATGTACTCCTCATTTGTTCAGAAATACCTATTTGTGCCCCAAGTAATATTTCATGAAAATTTTAAGTGTTCTTAACAGGATGGCATGGCATTGACAGGAGGAAATCAAGCCATAAAATGAGCTGAGCTGTTTTGCATACTGCTGCAAAATATTCGAAGGAAAACAGTTGGCAACAAAAGGGCACAGGTGTCTTTGGATGTGTTGATTAAACCATCTCCCTTCACTCTGAATGTTCTGTTTGATTTGCTTAATGTGTTAATCCTTTCTGTTGCTGCACAGCTAATTACTGTTATGTTGAGCCTTTGTGGAATAATTACCATTTGGAGTAATGTTCATATCCAAAATCATAAAATAATTATTATTATTTTTTATTTTAAAACTGCTGTCTTGTTTTTGAAGGATGTTCAGAAGGAGAGAGAACCTCACATTTATCTCAGTAAAGAAGAAGTTAAAGAGAAGATACAAAGCTATAATTCATCTGTCACTGATAAATTAAAGATGACCTTGGTAAGTTTTGCATAGGATTCCTGTAATTTTTAATGCAAGCAGTTGAGCTGTAACTTTGTAGTGCATTGTGAATTGCTTTATTCTCAGCATCTTACATATGAAACTGTTTTAATGATTTTTTAAGTGACATTTCCTTAGATCTGCAAATTAAATCTCATGTCTGAAATGCTTCTTATCCATGTAACTCTTTTATATGGATCAAAAAAACCTGTTGTAAAAACAAACTGGTGTAATCTGAAATGTGTTTAAGGTAAACTGTCAGCTGACACTAAGGTGAAAATTTGTCAGAATTTTCTGACAAATTCTGAAAATGCTCAGATGGTAAAAATGAAGGTATATTTATCTTGTTTCTGCAGATAAATTTTTGCCAGATTTCTTTGATAAGGATGCTCAACGAGTGATAAAAATTAAAACACTCAATATTTATTATAGGAGACTTAACTTTCAGAGTAGTCATATAGGTTTTCAGCATGAAGAGGCTTTCTTCCCCCTGTCCTCAAAACATAGACAGTACAAACTGGAATACATAAGACTCATAATTTCCAAGGATTGTGAACCAGGTCTGATATTCAGTCCAGTCTACTCAGGACCATACTAATAAAATTTGCATATGCTTCACACGCTGTTACTCAGTTGTCATGCTGTCCAAATGTTCTAATACATGACATATTCCCGTGGGTGTATATGGAAATTTTGAAATTCCATTATATCCTAAACCATGTAAGTATGACTGTGTACTGAGAAGATCTTTGTTATGTTTTTGCATGTGGATCAGGACTTACTATGCCTAAAACCAGATTGTCAAAAGTTTTCTAGCTCAGTAAGGTTTGATTTGCTTTACTATTTTGTCTTTCAGAAGAAACTGGAATAAACAATTTCAGATGTTGATTAGATTGGCATTTATTCTGGGGTTTTGTCTGGGTTTTTTTTTTGTTGTTTTGTGGGGTTTTTTGTTTTGGGTTTTTTTTTTTTTTGGTTGGTTGGGTTTTTTTTTTCAACATGATTTGACCATCTAAATACCTCATACGAAGTTGACAAAGACAGCTAAAGTGTGGGAGATAATTTCTGTATTTTTGCAGTAAATCTGTTGCCAAAGATGGGTGTTGGTGATCTTTTTCACTTCATAGTTCTCTCCTAAAGTTAAAACCTATCACTGGTATGTCATACCTGTTGCTTGATGAGGTCCTAATATACTTAGAATTCAATGGTTATTATTAAAAAACCATTAATACTCAATAGTTATTAATAAGCAACATTAATATTCAGAAGATATACCAGAAAGAATAACTGTCTGAACTACCACAACAATACCTTTCCTATGAGATGTCGTGTATTGCAGTGGTATTTAAACTGTGTTCACCACAGTGAGCATTTTCATGTGGCTGCTCCACTGCTGTGTCACAGCTGGTCCTTGCTGACAATGTTAACAGTTCTGTCCTTTCCTTCACTGCAGAATGCAAATGGGATTTACACTGGCTTCATCAAAGTGCAGATGGAACTATGCAGACCCATCACTGTGCAGTCCTCCCAGAGCCAGGGGAGGTGTGCTCCCAGCAATACAGAGACCGCTTTTTACTTGCCGGACGGCTGCGTGAACACCCTTCACATCAGCAGCACCAACACTGTTCGGGAAGTTATCGAGGCCTTGCTCAAGAAGTTCTTTGTGGCTGACAACCCTGCAAAGTTTGCACTTTATAAACGCTGTCACAAGGAAGATCAAGGTATAAGCTGAGCTTGGGGCATTTTGGTAGTGGAAGGGTTTGGGGAAGAAGTTGTGCTATAGTAATACTTGAAATAAGCCAGGTGGAAGAACTCAGATAAATAGGGGTGACAATCTTCCTACCATGTCTTTTTTTTCCCTATGCAAAGTAGCATGGTAAGACAGCAAAAGATCTGGGGGTATTTCAGGCTAATTCATCGAAGACAAAGTCACCTGCTAAAACATTTACACAGATCTCCTGTGCTTTGCAGTCCATCCTATTTTATTTTATGCTCCCTTCTCAGACTCTATGTTTCAGCTGGCCTGATACACTGCAGAGTTGTGAGATTAAGCTACAGGACAGGTTTTTAAAATGATAGACCCTGGTGTCTGTGGTGCCTGAGGTAGTGGCGCTGGCAGACCGCTCTCAAGGTGACAACCATGAGCATGTGTGTTGTGCTCCTGGGTGTTAATGCACATGGCTTTCCCTGGGCACTGGCTGCTGTTAGGAGTTTGTTCTATGTTGTCATGGAAATACCGGAAGATGGAAAAGAGGTTTTTTTAGGCAAAGGTGCATTTTACCAAAGTTGTGTTCTTGCACTTAGAATCCACCTTCTTTCTGTGGACATTGAGAGCAGTTTCAGGAGTTCAGATGTTTCTGGCTGTCAGGCAGGCAGAGCTGTCTTTTAGACTTTGTGTGTGAAATTTTAAGTGGAAAAGGTATCTGAACAGGAATACACAGCTCTGATGTTGTAAGTGCTTAAATAGAGCAACAGATCTGTGTGTTGTATATTTTTCTTGTGGGTTTTTTCTCCACCCCAGCCCTGCACGTATTCAGCTGGTGTACTGTGTTGACTGGAGGCCATTTCATTCCTGTGTAAGTGCAGTGTTGCACTGTCACCATCAGTCAGTGCTCAGCTCCTCCCTAAAACTCACCACTCTAAACCAGTCTGTAGACTGATAAACAGTGTGTAAATTTTGGCTACACATGCATCTTTCTGAAATCTTCAAGCATTAGCAAGCATTAGTCATAGCGTCAGTTGTTCCAAGTGTTTGAAACGTTGTTGGTAAAGATGATAATTACTGTGGTTTCCTTCTCCTGCAGTTTATACATGCAAGCTGTCAGACAGAGAACATCCCCTCTACCTGCGCTTGGTGGCAGGCCCCAAAACAGAAATGCTCAGTTTTGTTCTACGTGAGCATGAAACTGGAGAAGTCATGGTATGTCACACCCGTGCTGGGTCAGTGTTTGTGTAACTTCATGGATGAGTGGGCTTCTGTTTGAGCTGTGCTGACCAGACAGTTCATTTTTTGGAAGCAGACTTTTTTCCCCGTTAATTTCCTTTGTGCTTTTGTGTTAATTTCCTTTGTGCATTTCGTTTGTGGTTAGGTTGACCTGTTGTTACTTGCAGAAGAAAAAAGCAGTTTAAAAGAGTAAAATATTTTCAGATGCCCTAAGATTTGCCAGGAAGGTGCCTGATACTGTTTCAGTTGGAAATGGTCTACAGTGTCTGAGACTTTGTTTAGAAATACTGTATATATAAAAGATTTATGTATTTTCTGTTCGTCTCATCCATTCTTTGCTCTTTGCCTTTCCAGTGGGAAGCTTTTAGTATTCCTGAACTGCAAAACTTCTTGCGCATACTGGACAAAGAGGAAAATGACCAACTGCAGATCTTGAAGAACCGCTACGCAGCTTACAGGAGCAAACTTGAAGAAGCCCTTCGTGGGGTGTTGAAACCGGGTTAAAAGAGGGCCAAAGGACTCTCAGGAAAATGTGTGCTACCAAATGTCAATAGAGCATGCCAAACCCAACGTACAAAGAGCAGCAGAGAGTAGTTTTCTTTATTCAGAAGACGGTTTTGTGATGCCAGGGTAGACTTAGTTCCATAAGCCAGGTCACTTAGCATCTTGTACCCACAAGTAAGGGATTCTGCATGTTTGTACATCAGTTTGCAACCCTCTGTGTGCCTAGAGAGTTTCCCAAGTTATCTTGGTGCAAGCTGTGAAACTGTAAGCAATTTCCTAGGATGCTATGAAATAAGATTTTATGGTTTTTTCTTCTTTGCTTAATGGTATCTTTACAAGTAAGGATGTGCAAATTGATAATTATTAAAGCCATTTGGACGAGAATTAGTAGGAGCACTATCTTAGAGATGAAATTGATTTGCACTACCTTTCTGTTTTCAAATAGTTACTGTATAATTTGTGAAAGAACTGTTATAGGTGTAAGGCATATGAGATCTTGTGGTTTGTACTGTGAAATTTGTGGAAAGCTTTAAAGTGATCTTTCTGAAGAAGGTAAAGAGAAAGTTGAAGAGAAGGTAAGAGTTGGGGGAGAAGAACTCTTAATAGCTGACAGAGGAAGTTTTAAATGAAAATAGTATTTACACAGAGGAAAGTTAAAATACTAATTCTACAAGGTTAAAGTTTTAGTATGTTATAATATTGTGAATAAGTTTTATGGTTTTTAACTGCGTAAATCCACACTGGAAAAGAAATAAAGATAATAGAAATAGTGGGAAGGAACGAGAAGCAAAAGCTAAGTAAGAATGGAAATGGAGCTGCACATACAGGTCCCTTTTGGAGAAGCTGGTTCCATAAAGGCATAGTCAGGGTTTGAAAAGTGTTGCAAACCTAAAAAGCTGCTTACTTGAATTCTGAAAAGTGGTCCATGTCTCAGATAACTCTGTGAGAAATACCTGTCTAGCGAGGGCTCAGACATAAGCTGCAACTACAGATGCATTTGGTTTTATTGTAAGTCAGGTCTTTCCTCTGGCTCAGTGACCCATTTTTAGGCTGGATAATCTTGAATTATCATATCTAAAAGACAGAAATAGCTTCCTCTGCTTCTTTCTTTGTTAAAGGCTCAGTCAGGCAAAGAAAGTAGAATTTTGTATTCCCGTTTCCAGCCCAGCAGAAAGTTAGTATTTATTGTCTGTGTTGGTGACTGAGCTTAGTAACTCTTGCTTTTAATAATTCAAAAGGTTTTTTCCTTATGGTTTTTAAACTCTTAATTGAAAGACTGATTACCAAATTCTGCAGACTGCTGATTTACTTGATTTAAAAGTAGGAAAAATGTAGCAAGAAAACTTTTTACTTTAGTGTAAATATAGTTGTTGTTCTTTCAGAGTTATTTATCTAAAAAAGCATGTTCAAAAGAAACCAAAGAAGTGGGTGTGCAATAGAAGCATGGAAGCATGAGGCAGATTTGAGTGACTGATACCGTAGTCATTATTATGCCGGAGAGGAAATGAGTTGTATACTGGGGGCTGGGGGAGTGGAGGAGTGCTAAGGATTGAAGAGCAGCAGAAGTTGTGGTGGGGTTTTTTTCCCCTCTGTTCTTAATGTCTTAGTTTTAAATTCCCAAGGAATTGTTAAAACTTTGGTGACATCTAATGGATACTGTGTGAAACTCCAAGATGCTTCTGTTCTTCCCCTTAATTTTATGTAATTGTGCCTTTGTTTCCTTTCCGTAGTAAGATTCTTTTTAAAACTCTTCACAAGTTTTTTAGGTAAAAAGAATTTGCAAGCTTATGAGACAATCATAATGTTTTAAAGGGTTAAGAAAAATTAAGAGTAGGACTAACTATAAAATATATCTAAGGCATATCTTGTTTGTTTTTTAATTTCACATGTAACATCGTAGTGCATGTGTGAGTTAGCAACATTATCCTCAAGTGAGACACTTTATAATGGTTCAGGGAATGCTTTTGTGTTTTGTTACAATTTGTTTTTCTAGGAATGCAGCAGCATGTTGGTGGGTATTCTGTTAACATCCTAATTTATGTATCTGCCCATAGCTATGTAATCATTGCATAATCGCTGTCAATATTGAACCATTTGTTGCTCAGATTTAAACACTGTTTGAGTTTTAAAGTTGAGTATAAAAATATGTGAATTTTGGTTTTACTTGAACTAAACTATCAGTCTTTTTAAGTAGGCACATCTGCATTTACTTTAGCCAAAAACCTCAATCAGTGTTGTATGCACTATGAGTCTTGATTTGGGGTGAAGGGGATGGGGGTGGGGGACCAAAATAAACTTTTAATTTTGTCTTAGTCCACAGTTAATTATTGTAAGATATCGTGTGTGGAGTTAATTTTCTTCTTTTTTGTTCTGCACACTGGCGGTTACAGCAGCTTTAATTTAAAAGAAATGGTCATGCCTGGTCAGTTTTATCTTTCTTTAATTTTAGCATCAAATTGAACTGTCAAAGCTTTTGTTGCAAAACTGTTTTCTTGTCACTATATGATGGTACCAGAATGATGAAATGATGAGGGAGGGGAAATGCAGGGAAACATTAAAATGTATGTCTTTAAATACAAACATTTAAACTATTTATAATTTTAACAAGCTTAGTTTTATTTTTGTAGGGAAGTTTTTATTCCCCTTAAAGTTATTACTGAAATGGCAAAAAAAGTGATGGTTCCATTATTAAAGTTGAAGTTGGCAATACTTTGGTTATGTGACGTGTGTCTGGTTTTTCCCTTACCTGACGGTGTTGTGGTCTCTTTGAGGCCAAATGGATTTCCTTGTAAAGCAGCAGTAAGGCCTGTGGGCAGACACAGCTGGCCTTTAGCACACATTAAGGGTTGCCTGGGAGAGAGGGAGGGAGCTGAGGGTGGCGGGGGTCACGGAGCTGACCCCTCCATAGGGGGGAGCGCAGTGGTGCTGGGTGGGACAGCCCAGGGGCGAGTGGTTTCCTTCTGTTAAAAACACCGTGCAGAATGAGGCCAGTACACCAAGGCTGGAGGTGATACCCTGGTCTTCCCTCCCCGGGAAATGCTTTTCACTCCTTTTTATCTTTAGTGGTGATTTAGTGGTTTTCTTTGGTAGCATCCATGTTTAATTTTCCGGTTACTTATTTTGTGTTTCTTAAGTGGTTTATTCCTCCCTGATTGAATTGGTAGGAGGGAGCTGCTGAGCTGTTTGCTTTGGTCTCTGTGGCACTTCCCTGGGCACTGTGGCTGCACAGCAGAGGAGATGGCAGTTGGCTCAGCCAGTGCCTTGAAGGCTGGTTCATGTGAGACCTCACAGCTTCGTGTGTGCCACAACCACATTAGGGCTGTGTTTGCACTTGGTAAGGGCTGCAAATAGCAAATACTTCAACACTCAGGCAGGGTGGGATGGATAAAAGCCTTAACGATACTGCAGTCAGTGAAGCTGCTGACCACACAAGTGACTGGGCTCTGCCTGTGGCAGTTATGTACTAGAAATACAACTCAGCAAAAGAAACGTGTGTTTTGGTGGTTTGGGGGCAGAATCATCCACCTGGAGACTGACGAGTTCAGTGCAGAGGCAGAGCAGGACAGCAGCAGTGTTTGTGGAGCAGTGGGGCCACTCCTCTCCATGGCAGGGATGGACAGATTGTCAGTCTGCTGTGTCTTCCTGCAGGCCAAATTTTTAGCACTCAGTTTAACATTTACACAAAAACCCCACCAGACTCTGTTCCCTTCCTGCCCTCCTCCTGAGTGTATGAATATAGAACGGTTTTCTTTCCTTCCCAGGTTCCCAGCATGGGGATTTCCAGCTGCAGTCCTTGCAAGTTTTGTCAGCATTCACTTCTTACCATCTCCCATTGATCTAGAACCGTTCAGGTATGTTCTCCTCCTTCATTTTAATGTTCAATAGCATACTTGTATTTGTTGGGAAATAACTGTGCTATCAAAAATTTTCCTACACTTTTCATCTTGCAGGAGCATATAAATGACACTGTTTAAGTTCATATGCAGGAGAAATTGTTTATCCTATAAAACTGGAAAATAGAACCACTTTTTTTAACAAATGCCTTTTGAGCAAAACAATGCTGACTAGTCCAGTATTCATACATTCATGTAGGGAAATGTTAGTATACCTCAGACTAATAAGGAATAAAACTGTCTAGGATGATTGCAATTTTGTGTTTGTATTCGTTTCAGAAAATAAAAACTCCTAAGAGTCTGTATACTTTTCACTTGGGCCTGAAAGCTCCACAGAATCCTTAATTTAGTCTGAAGTACTAGTTTTAACAAATTCTTTTAAAAAAGAAAAAAGATAATACCTTGTTACTTGTATCTGGAATAAAGTCCTATTACTTTAACTGACTTTCTAGTCCAATGTTGTTTCTTACATCTATTTTATAATTAATTTGGTGCCATTTTGAGAAGTCACCTCCTCCCTTAGTTGGATCAAGTGAATAAAAAGTTGCAGAGTGGACAAAGAATCCTTACAGGAGAACTGAAGGGTTCCGAGTCTCTTCCTGCTGATGACGAAGGCAAGTGGATGACTTCCAAATGGGTGAAGTTATGCATTTGCTACATTTCCTTGGTCAAGAAGCAGGGACTGTGGTGAAAATTTAAGCCAGACAGAGGAGACACGCTGTGATCTGCTGTTTACAACACAGGTTTAGTGCTGTGAACTGAGGACTTCCCTCTTGATGTGTGAGTTGGTAAGAGAGATTGTTGCAGTAGCCAGTATGGAGAAGTAGGCAATGCCCAATCCAGAGCAGTTTGAGCTGAGCACTTCAGAGGCCGAGCCAGGCTGCTGGCACTAGTCTTGTGGTGTTTTCCAAGGAAATATTGCGTAGGCCAGGACATGTTTATCTGAAAAGCACCTTCTTGTGTTATGTGCTAGCAAGGTGAGAGGTAATTCTGGAGTGTCCTTGTTTGCCCTTGTGCAAGCTGAAATTAGAAGTGTTTTCAGTTGTAGCGGCGTAGGTCTGAAAGGCACCCAGCACAGCACCCTGCACTGAGGCACCCAGTACTAGCAAATGGCTCCTCAAGCTGTTTCCTTCCTGCTTTCCTCAAAGGTGGTTTTTAAAAAGTGTCTTTTTTTGGCACATTCTGTTCTCTACCTCTCTCTCTACAACTTTTGGAAAGGGCAGTGTTCACAACTGGAATTTTGAAGTTTTTTTTAAATCCAAGGATTAATCCTGCAAATGCTCTGTGTTGCCAAATGTAACTTTTCAGGATGCTGTGTAAAGTACTGTCTTGGTTCTGTCTTTCTTGAGTGCATTTTGCATATGAATAAGACAGTAGCTAGTTCTGTTTTGCCTTCACTTTACCACGAATATCCATAAGAGGAGTGCAAAACCCCCTTCATTAACTCTGTAAACCTAAATATAGCACTGTGTGTGGCCTCGCACATAGCATGAGAGAAAATAGCATTACAAGTCTAAGATTTCTCTTTAAATACAGAATCTGGAATGTGATCAGACATTTCAGCTGTTTCCAGCATGTCTCAGGAGGAATTAGAATGCCAGTGTATTTTATGACAGTGAAGATCAGCCTCTGTTTTTTTCCTAGGCTTGGTTGTTGTATTAGAACACTGGCTCTGAAGCTCTCCCTTCAGCTAAGCAGGTGCTTTCTGTATGCCAGTAATCCTAGACAGTTCTTTTAATCTAAACTTGTCAGCTGATACTTTCAGAATCTGCCCTCTTTGCTTCTAACATTTTTCCATAGATGTAAGCCAGCAGATGTTAGACACTTCTGTATTTTTATCTGCTCTGGTTTGTCTGATGAGCACTTACAGTCAGAACCTGTGGGGTTTTGGTAATACTGGCACAGAAAGGCAGCATAACTTACAGAGTATCTTTTAACCTGTTGCCAAGTGACAGCACTCATTTTTAAATGTAAACAAGGCTGAGTGAAAATGCAGTTCACATGCAAAAACCCCAGTATCTACTTTAGTTCAGTCTATGTAAATAAAAGATGTATCAGAGGAATGTTTCCAGGAAGTTAACAGACTTAACACTAAAAGTGTTGTTTTGTTAACAGCAGCTCTAGGACTGCTCGTGTGCATTGTGCTGTTCCAGAGCCTGGAGCAGCCCAAAGGTAGGAAGACACTCTTTTCTAAAGGTGGGGCTTAATTGCTGCTGATGTTTTTTCTTTAATACTTGACAGAGAAGCTTCTGAAGTTACTGTACCATTTCAAAAGACTTGAAATATTTTTGTGAGGTTTTTGCCTTGTTAATTTGAACACTTTAAAAGCAGAGAAGAAAAACACTAAGCAGGTATCCAGTAAAAAATGTGGTTAGTCCTTAAAACATCACAGCTCAAACAAACCCACAACACACTTTCATTTTGCTCAGGATTTTCATGTTGTAGGAGAAGGGTTATGTTCTTGGTTTGGATCAGTCATTGTAATGTTTTTCTTTCATCTAGTGCCTGTTTTAACATGGCAGAACCCTCAGGACAGAAAGATAGATCACATGAGTTCTGATGCTTTCACTGATTTTCATCAACAGCATGAGAATATCCCCATGAATCTTTAGTCTCATCCTTGATGCCTTTGCTGCCAACCCATAGGAATCTAGCAAGAGTCATGGACCTGGCTTTTCCCTAGAACTTGCACAGGAAAAATGAGGAAGTGGGTGATTCAGTTGTGTTCTATCAAGTCCCTCTTATTCCTGTTTTTACAAAATGGGGGGATTTTGGCAGCTGGAATAAGTTCAAACTACTTTAACACCTTGAGAAAGCAGACACTGATTACTTTGAGATTTGTGAGCAATTACTGGACTACAGCTTTAGACACAGTCTGGTGGATATTATCAAAATACTGACAGCTGAATGACTACAGCAGCATCTGGAATGTAATATATTGGCACTGCCCTTTCTTTCTAATCATGGCATTCCCCTGCCCATCCCTTGAATGAAGTATCAATGCTGTGTATGTCTTTTTCTAAAACAGGTGATTCCTTTAGCCTTGTAACAGCAATTTTCTTCACAGACAGGGCTTGTTCTTAGAAATTAACAACAAGGAGATGTGGCAAGCTTCCATGACAATGACAGCTGTGTCATTGGGGCTGTCAAAATTGGCTGATGGGAACATGTATCTAAGTAATACAGAGCTGCCCTTTTTTGTGGTGCTACAGTAAACTTCATAGTTTTCATAAGCTGGAACATCAAAATTAAGAGAGCAATGTTTCAGGCAGCCATTAAATATTTTTGTCTACTTAATGGAACACTGCTACCTCCTTGCTGAAGGAGAAATTAAACTGATACCACATGGTTAAGCAGAAATGCAAATAAAATGCAGAAATACATGTTTTAATAGCCTGTGAAAGCCGCAGACTTAAATAGGTTAAAGGTGTACCAAGTCACCTTCTTCTATAGTTCAGGAAAGTTATGTAGTATTTTTAAACAGAATCATCAAAGAAATTCAACTCTGTAACAGGGATTGAGGTGAGTAAGTAGCATGTATCTTAGTGTTGGTCACAGTTCCCATTTTGGAAAAAGCCTTATGTGGGATGTTGTTCTTCCTCTTTCCTGGGGCAGCAGATGCTGGTCTTAATTATGCAGAGCAGTTTCTCCACTGTGCTTTCTGTTTTCCATTTATTCAATGACACCAGTTTCCCAGGAAATGCAAGCAAGTACAGGTTGCATTTCAGTTTGTTCCCTCACCTCAGGGTGCTGCCCTGCTAGACACTGTAATAAAGTTCCCTGTGGCCATATGAAGTAGCTCTTGTTAAGTAGCAGGGCAGTAAAGCAGAAGCTTGTAAAGGCTTATAAAATAGGAATTCAGCCATTAGACCTGTGACACAGCTTATTCCTGTAGGAAGGTTTAACTCAAGCTCAGTAACAAAGATAGGAAGTTTGATAGGCAGTTTATTTTTTCTTTCTTCAAAAGTGCAGCAGTGAACAGGGTCCTCTGGAAGGGCACTTTCTAAACAGATGTTCAAAACAGCAGAAATATGCTCACAACATGCTACAGCAAAGTATGCTCACATACAGAGAGTCATACAAAGAAAATTCATTTTAACTGAATCACAATAAATGACAGTTGTTTCATTATCTTGAAATACTGTATTCAGTTTGATGAATCAGTCTCAAATTTAATTTGATTGAAAAGGTATTATACCTGCTTTGGGTGTGTTTCCGTGTACATGTCCCTGCTACAGCTTCGTTCCCCAAAATGAAGAAGCCCAGTTTTCTGGGCCCCTGCTGGGTAAGGAGGGGCCTATTCTGGCTGTATTCACTTGTGCTGAAGTGATGATAATGAGTGTTGGTTTGCTTTAGGGTAACATAATGAAGTTGTTAATTGTATTTCTCCCTGTATAGTATCTACTTTACCAGATCCGATCATTAAAAATTCACAGCCCTGCTTTTGATAATAATGATTTTTAAAAAAAGTAAAAAACATGATCACATTTTATCTAAACTCAACTCTGTACCAGTAAGGCCTTTTATTTAAAACTCTGTACATTTAACATGAATGCCTTCGGTACCAGGGTACAGAAACAGCTGTGGTCAAATAGCACACGAAATGGAATATCCAGAAAGACCATTTAATTTTAAAATAACTTAGTTGGGAATTAGATCTGGATAAGACTCAAAGATCCTTCATAGTATTTTTTTAATTATCAAGGATAAGAATTAACACTGTTCATTTGAGGTTGTAAAAATACTCAGAATTAACCGCTTTATGGCAACAGACACAAGTGATAAATTGCTCTAAAAGCAATGGAAGGCAGGCAGCTCTTGGTTCCTGTTCTTCCTTCAACTACATGCTTAACAATTATTAAATCTTTATCAAAGGTGGGAGTGAATCAAATATTTCCCTGAACCACTAAGTAAGGACTGATTAATTTAATTCTGAATTTCAATTTAATACAACATTTACTACACCTCTGCCAGATTTCAGGTATAGTGTGGTTCTCTCACAGTGAGTGCCTTAAGTTACTGAGCCTTGTTACAAAATGCTTTACAGGTATGTGCAGATAGCAAGAGTAATAATTTGGGTAAAACATCTGGTCACTCATACTGAATAATCTGCATCAATTCTGTCAACTTTCATATTACTAATTAGGCAAAAAATAAACATCCAAAAGAAAGTGTCCTTGTTAGGGCTTAAAATCACTTGAAGAAAAGATAGTTATGGGTACAGAAATGTAACTCTAATACAAAGTTTTTTTCTATTAAGAATGCACATTACTTGCACTGAAACTTAAGCAGAAACTTGATGTATGACCCAGATTTGATAGGACTGATGAGGGTGCAATGTGCAGCAGTCAATATATTTCACACTAGCCTCCACACAGCTACCAAAATGAAGCTTAAACAAAGAACAAGTCTAAATTGCTAGAATTCTCTAAGCAGAACACTACCTACATGAGCTCAGTGTGCAAAACCCTTGAGAGCATGAAGACAACTTTGGTTTTGTTTCTAGAGACAAAACAGTGTATGAAGGATACTGATGAACAATACTAAAGCTTGAGAAACAAAAAACAGGATAAAGCTACAGTTGTAGTTGAGAAAAAAAAAAAACCTGAGTTTTTGAAAGCATGTAGTAAGTAGTCTAAATATCCAAAACCCTCTGCATTTATACAGATGCTTCAGCTGAAAAGTTACCTTTCAAGCTATTTTTTTTCTCTCCAAATATTTGGTCACTTCTGAGAGATTTGAAACAAAAGTTCTATGAAAATCTACCTTGTAGACCACCACCGAAGTTTGCAACTCTAAGCTACATGAAGGAAAACTTCTGTGCCTCAGAATTAAAAGCCAAGTAAGTTCAACTTATTGTAGCATTCCTTGTATCCAGTTGGTGGATCTGCACACTGGGGTGTGCACTTTCACAGTTTTGAGTCATACTTTGTTGCCTACTTAATGATTAGTTGCAATAATGAAGCTCTCTACTGGGGTTGAGAGATGTGAAGTAACAACACTAAATAGTTTTGCCACAGTTTGTCTGACGAGGGAATGATTACCATGCCTGAAAACACAAGCAACACAAACTTGTCTTGCAGAAGATCCATAATTCAGTGTTTTCAGATGGTGTGTTCCCAGTGAATCTATACAGAAGTTATATGGTAATGCAAGTTTGTGTGCTTTTCAAGATTTAGAAAGATACTCAAGTTTGGGTGCGCATGACAGCTGCATTTCAGGTAAGCCTAATCACAAGGTTGATAAGACATCACGCTTTTGGAGGGAAACCAAGTGACTTCTGACATGCAGACCTTTGGTGTGAAGGCCACTTTTTGCAGGTTCCAAGTAGTTATGTCTCAACCAAAAAGCAACACTCTATGAAGCACTTAAACTGCCTAAAATAGCTCTTAGTCTAATGTCTAGTGAGCAATGATTCTAAGATTTATTTTTAGCTAGTTTGCTTTCAAAATAATTTACCTTCAAGAATCTAATCAACATAAGTTAGACATCTAATTCAAGACATTTGGAGGTTAGAGACAGATCACCTCTACTGTGGTGCCCTGGTTGTTGGATTTTGTTTATTTTAGTATTACTTCTGTTTGTGTACTAAAAAATAGATTTAAGAGTTAGCTCAAAGCACAGGCACACTTACTTGAATACTTGTTAGTCTCAACAGCCTCTTAACTCACTAGGAAGTCAGTCTATCTTAAACCCTAAGAGGTTTTTCAGTAGTACATAGTAACCCAGCCCAGCATTTCAAACCAGAAGGAGGCTGAAATTACATTCTTGTTTGTAAGCTACCAACGCTGTCCTACAAAATTCATTGGTCTCATCTAAAGGGGTCTCATTGAAAGAGACTGTTTAGCAGATGGGTTTTAATTCTGCACAAGACACTTGCTAGTCAGAGCCTACACTTTTGACTAATACCCTCCTACTCTCTTTTGGGCTAGTTTGCTATTGTCATTAACAGCTTGGAGCTCAGTTTATACGGAAACCTATAATTAAGCGTAGCTTTTAAGAAGGTCTGTGACACTGAATATGGGTGAGCATTACTGTGCAATAGCACCTGCCTATCTAACCTGACTCAAATACACATTTATTGATTTTTTAGAACAAAATAAACTGTTCAGATTCATAGGCATAGGTTCACCTCTGTGCCTGTGATATGAAAAAGTACTTGAAAGACAAAGGTGGTAATCAACGATCTGAGCAAGACAGATTAGCTGTGTCTAACACTTTACAGTTAGAGTTCAGCTGTAAAATATATATATTGCACAAGGCAACCAGCTAAAGACAAGGGGTTTCCTTCCAAACAGGGTTTGAAAAGCCCATTAAAAGTCTTCCAGCTGTAATCAGCGAAAGTTAACAGAGACAGACCTGCTGCAGTCACTGGAGAAACTGGTCAGTAGGAGCCCATTGGAAGAGGTTCCTACAGGTCTTACAAGAACTGTGCAGAAAACCTCCGAGCCCGTAGGCCGTGATTGCTGAACATGAGCCGTGGGTCAAACCTGTACCTGGAGAGAGGAGCAGAGTCAGTGTGAGCTGCTTGGCCTGCAGTGACCAGCACTTCTGAGAGAGCTTTGTGCCAGAAGAGCTCTGGTACAAGGCTATGTGAGAAGATGCTTTCTCAGCAGTAAGCAGCAGTGACAATTTCTCTCTGTTACAACAGATAAACTACAACAACACCCTACCAAAAAGCTGTCTCCAAAGAAATAAATCCTAGCTACAAGGTACCAGCAGCACAGGGGCATGTATAACATCAAGCATTCAGGAGCTACATTCTAACATAAGGCTCTGCTGTCCAAAATGACAAACTTACATAGCACTTTAAGGACACTGTAAGGACATTTTAAATACTGCTTTAAAAAGCTTTGATATAAATGATTAGTGACTGAGTTTTGAGGCACAAAGTGCTATTTACTTCCAACAGCTAATATATACAGTTCAGGTCCTGTGGGAAATGTTCTTGCTAACAGCATCTCCTGGAACAATCAGAGCTAGTACTTGGAAAATGCCTGCCTAGAGAAACCAGCAGAGCTTTTCCTGGTTTGCAGGCAAACCTGAGATCAGTCTCTTGACTACTCAGAACAGCTGAAGTGTACAGCTGAGTCAAGAGTGGCTGACAACATTAAAGTGCTAGTATTCATACCATCGAAGTTATACTTGGTAAGTTAAAATATAGATTAAGCACCAAAATTAGAAGCATCAAGAAAACACCTGTATTAAAGAACAGTATGTATGACAATATATTCCATCACAAATGCCCTCTATAAAAGACTAATTTAAAAAAGACATAGTTATATTTGAAAGTGTTATAATAATGAAGTGGATCTGTTTACCCGGGATCAAAGACACCTGGTGTACGGCACGTTGCTCCTGAGCAGGACTGCAGCATCATTAGTCGATAGTTCATCTTTTCTAGAATTTCTTGATCAATTGTTTTAGCAATGTTATTGATTTGGTGTGGATCTGCAGTCAAGTTATACACTTCCACAAACACCTGCAGAAGAAAGTTCCTGCGCTCAGTCCTGAATGCTAATTAACAGTCATATTATTTGAGAAGAATGCTTTATTGGCAGCACATAGTCTCAAACATTATTTTGAACTCCACTGCAGCAGCCCCACACATAAGCTGTGTTCAGCCATGCAGCTAAGTGGTCAAAGACTGGACAGTGTGCAAGCAAAGCAAAGTTTTGCAATAGCACAATTTTGTTGAAAAAGTTTGTACTTTCACCTGAAGTACTCACCTGCTACTGCAAATTCTTTTCCAACACACAAATGAAACTTGTTTTATGACTGTAAGATCACAGTAAGAGGCCTTGGCTAAGCTGGCAGTCTTTTCACTAATGGATCTCAAAATATGTAATTTCATGACCATCACATCAACGCTCTGTACTCATCAGCTACTCAGAGCTGTCAGACCCAGACAGGTGTCTTGACAGCACATACAAAATATGCTGAATACAAGTATGCTACAGCCTCAAACAGAAAAAGCTTATTCTGTGTGCATAAGCTGAGGTTTGTCTGGAAGATTTTTAGGGCAGATTTGTTTTTTGGTACATTAAATCTCTAGATACTTCTGTGGGACCAATACTGGTCAAAAGTATCTCAAGAATTTAGCTGTGGTTTTGTCTGTCCTAGAGGAGGAGGCCTGACTGCAGATGATACTGATAAAAACTGGCTGAGTTGTGTCTACCTTTAAAAAAGACTTATCTGGACAGACTTCAGCGTTTTTCTTACAAGGTTCACTGCAAGGTTATAGAAGCCACATTGTTGCACCTTCCCCATGCTGTTGGTTTTATTTTGGCTAGTTCAGCTAAGCATAGTGACCCAAAAATGCCACAGCCATACTTTTGCCTAGTAGAAAAATCCCAGAGTGACATGAAGTGTATTATTGAGTTAACTTTGAAGTCTACTTTTACAAAGAAATCCACAAGCCTTGTTTAACTTGATCATAATTTGTCAGAAAGGGGAAAAACAGAGGGCAGGGTCTGCTGATTGGTATTTTGGTTTCCTGTACAGCTTTTCACACTATCTAACTGCAAAAACATCTTGTAGGA
Source organism: Corvus cornix cornix (assembly GCF_000738735.6). Taxonomy (NCBI): domain Eukaryota; kingdom Metazoa; phylum Chordata; class Aves; order Passeriformes; family Corvidae; genus Corvus; species Corvus cornix. Next base: position 32,886,991 of record NC_047057.1, read on the forward strand.
TTTCCTCCCCTGGCTTAAGTTGCTCACTGTAGACTACCATAAAACACGTTGTGTGGTGCACATTACTGGGCATACCTGCTGCTTATGCTGTGACTACACAGCTGCTGACAGCACAGTTTGTTAGATCTGTGACCCAACTGCCTCAAACCCCGCATCCCTGCTGGAGCAGCTGTGTGCAAACAAGCATAACTAAAGATCAGTCCTGTAACATGCCACCTGTTGTACATACAGCCTGTGCTCCCCTAGTGAGACCTGAGCAGCCTCTGAAGGGGGAACATTATGTCCCTTATACCCAAAAAACTCAAGATAAGACCTTTCTCACAGTTGTAAATTTACTGCTATTTTTGCCAGACAAACAAGCAAATAATAAATGAGAAATTATTAGCATGGAATTTCACGTCTTCCCAAGTACAAGAGTTGAACACCGTACCTCTGCTGTGTTATCAGAAAATACTTGTTGTTCAAAAGAGACTGCCACATGGAATTAGGCTGACAGAGAACTGAAATCAGTCCTGCACAGCTCCCTGTGAGGCTACTAGGTGATATCAGAAGGTAATAATCATAGTTTAGGCCTCACTCCCCTCCCACACCCTTTTTTTTTTTTCCCTTCTTCCCAGAAGCCCACAGTTTTGGTCAAACATTCTCACTAGGAGATAAGTACTTCACTGTTTATCCTGCAAGCAATGCCAGTCTGCTTTTCAGAGTACTTCATGGAAACCTTGAGCACTGATAAGAGAGCAGACAGACACACGGCTGTGAACAGCTGACATCTGCTAGTCAGACACAGACTTACCTCCCGGTCATCAAATTCACAGTACTGCAGATCCCAGGAGGCCGACAGTGTCCTCACACAAGCATACGTGTTGTTATAGGAATCTTCACAGACGCAGTCTGGGAAGCAGTGCTGTGAAGCAAGCAGCAAACAAAAACTTCAGGGCAGAAGATGAGCTTTTCCTAGACTCTGTACCAGCTTAACCTAACTGCAGCTAACTGATGAACACCCAGATCTCAATTTAACACAAGCAAATTTGCACTGGGGATTTTAAGCAAAACCTTGCTGTTGTTATTAAACTCACCATGATTAAGTGCATTTTTTCCAGGAAGTGAGGGTACATACACAGAAGAGAACAGCACAACACACTGCTAAAGACAGCACCAATGGGATGCTTTACTTTAGTAAAACAAAGCAAACCTGCTTTGATTTAGAGTAGCTGGTGACTTAAATAAATAAAATAACAGCAAGAATTGTGCAACAAGGTTACTGAAAGTTTAGAAAGAACATTATGTCACTGCCACACACTTGACTTAAGCCCACACCTTCCTGCATCAGTCTCCAGCCCTGAGGCTCCATAGATTCCCACTGGAAGGGTTGTTGTGACCTAAGTAGTCACATACACATGTCAGTTCCACACAGCTGAACATCTCCTTCCAGTTGTCAAAGGCTGCAGAGGACCTACAGAGCTGGCTCCTACTTACCAACACACTGGGAGCTTACATTCAGAACCAGCTTAGCCCACAGAGCAAACAGGTTTAATTCAGCAGCTATTTCCTAATATTAACAGATCTTACTTACTGTGACTCCAGGTCCTAGGCCAGGACAGGTAGGATCACTGCCATTGTATCCTTCTCCTTGGTACTCCACCAAGAAGTCTGATCTCCATGTGACATTTTTTTCTCCTCTCTACAAGAGGGTAACACAACTTAGTATCTACTGTACTGTGAAACAGAAGAAATTCTCCATGCTTGGAATAACACTAACACTGCCCACTGCTTACCAGGCAGTATCAGTCTTAAATAATTAGCTTTAGGTTAGAAGGTCTTGTGTAACTGGAAGACAAGGATTAAACTCCAAAAATACTAGTACACCCTCCTGTGAGGGTTTATCTTCAATTTATAAAGTATCATGCAGTAATACCAAGCAGGAGCCACATGGCCAGATACTACTATCCTACAGACAGGATCCCTGTAACAACTCTGCTTCCCTTTGATTTGTATCACATTACCACAACAGATGGAAAAAGATACCCTTGGCAAAAAAACCCAACCAAACAAAAAAAGAAACAGCTTTAAGAAACAACTAGGTTTTAAGCTGATCTATTTGTAGCTGCATTTTAAAAGACAGCGGAGATGGAAATATTTATAGTCAATATACAGCACCATCACAGGCATATGCAGCAAAACAATGAGTTTCAGATTTGATTCCACCAGAGTTTAAAACAGGTGCTTTTTACCTGCTTCTGTCTAAAGAACAGCTTAAGGTTTGGATACAAGGTTTTAAGAGCAAAGCACCATTTTAAGTCTGGATGATCTTTCCAAGCTTACTTTCCAAATAAGCTGCCTTCTATTTAAAGATTAAACTTAATTAAAACTAAACAGATCAACTGCAAGCAGCTTTATTTAAATAGGCTTCTGCTCACCTATTAGAAAGGTCAAGTTTACTTTACAAAACCACATGCATTCTTCTAGAGCTTGGCAGGAAACACCAGTTCTACTGAAAATGGAGTCAAACCAAAGATTTAATAAGAAGAGTCTGCTTTTCTCCTATTCCTATGCTGAGAAATGCTAAGGAAAAGGGGAAGGAGAATTCAAGGTGGAAACAACATACGGGCTTCAAACCAGGAATTATTACAAATGTGAGAACTAGCCAAAGGACAACACAACTTTCTATTATAAAATGACCACGAAGCTGGTAGTGCTTATGAAAATATATCTGCATTTAAACAGCATGCCTACTTTTTACACTCAGCTATGAGCATCCCATGTGAAAACAACATCAAAGGAAGATTCTGGATTATGAGTCAACCTAATCTATCAAAGGAAGTAACACTGACTTTGAAGAATTACCCCTGCAAGAATCATTGGTTACTATCCCTGTCCCTACTTACCAACAGCGGCAACAGTGACATCCCATCCATCTGGGTCTTATTCAAGTCATATCCCGCAATATCCAGAATAGTGGGACCCAAATCAATGTTTGCAACAAGCATCTGCAGGGTGAGAAGAACTTAACTTCAGAAGTTCAGAACCTATCTTAAATACTCATAATTTTAGGTGCATCTAAACACTACCTAATTTCATCTTTATGGGCTAATGGACCCTGTAATATTGAAAAGCAATGGTAGGGAACTTGGAAAGTGAGTTCAAAATTCATTTGCTTTTGTGGCCTGCAATGGCCTAATTTGATTCAAGCAAGAACAGACAGCTTTTTATAATGAGGCCTTTGTACTTTCTACCACTCTGTGTATTTAATTTCATTGATACATATATATGCAGGGCAATAAATTAGTAGCTAAAGTGGTAACTGTGAAACAACATTAAAAATAAAACTGTACTGGGATTTCACTTCTTCCTTACCTTGTTTATCTGATTTGGTTTTATCCCTGGTCCTCGAACTAGCAATGGAACTTTGATATCAAACTCATAGAGCTGCCGTTTGTCTATTGGCAGAGAAAACTGGCCTAAACAATAGAAGATAGAAAAAGTTAAATGGCTTCTTTTTTACATTATAAGCCTTGTGTTACCATAGAGTGGTTTGGGTTGGAAGGGACCTTACAAAGATCATCCAGTTCCACCCCTTCTGCTATGGGCACATAATTGCAACCAGTAAATTTTTAGAGGAGAGAGGTTCTGGACGTGAACTACACGAACACATTGGAGGACAGAAGAGATAACTTCAAAGTATAAGCCATATCTTAAAAAGTTTAACAGCTTACATACTGCACTTTAAGTTCTTTTAGTTGTACAACATGATACAGACAGGTCTTTGATAGATTTTTACTGGTTAACCCTCTTATACCAACTCTTCCTATAGAACATAGAGACCCTTCTTTCATTTCTGTCCTAATTTTATGTATACCAGGATACACTGGTAGAGATTAATGCTGAAAACCACAACCAAACCAAAAAAACCAATAAAATTTCCAAACAACCCACACTGCAACTCCAGATTGTTCAGCAATTCAAACCAGTACTTCTCATATCTATAGTTTTCCACTGCTGCTGTTCCCATTTTCTGGGGTGATCATGAGGGTGAAAGGTTATGCAATTCCTGGATCTTTTACAAATAAGCAGTAAGCAGTGAAAATTTTACCAGTGTGGAAGCCATTGTCTGATGTGTAAAAGATGTACGTGTTGTCTAATTCTCCATTCGCTTCTAATTTCTTCACTAGTTTCTCTATCAGGTCATCTACAGACAGCAGAGTTTGCCACCTATACAGAAACAAAGTACTTCACATTAGAGTGTGAAAAATTTGCAATTACCCTGACTGCAAGTAGGGCATTTATATCCCCTCCAGTCAACAGTATATGCACTGTAAATGAATTATTTTGCTTACAAATTCTGAAAACAAACTTCATAGACTACTACACCAGATTTTTAAGGCAGCAATTAAAGATAGAAATAGACTTTGTCCTCAGTTCTTGTTGATTTTATTCTGTAGTGTCTGCAAAAGACATCAAAATGCTGATTACTTCTTATCTGGAAACAGCAAAGACCAACTTTGAAGCAACACGGTGACAAAGAGTCTGTTATCTCCTGCAAGGTCACTTATTAGTTCTTTATACATAGTTTTATATTAAAATGCAGGACTTTAGTTGTCTTTATGGGATCCTTTCTGCTTAAAAACTGTACCAGCTGTTTTGTATTACTCATGTAATGTCAGGGTCCATTATTTCAGTTCTTTTCTTTGTCATGGGGTTTGCTGTTGAGAAAAGTGACTGCTTCCACTAGCCTCCACAGACTAGATTAATGCTCAACTAACTACAGCTATTCAATTCTTGGGTTCTGTTGTCTCTTGGCTTAACTTAAGATCTTGTTGCGTAATTTTACCTTCATGTTTTAGAAAACAAGAGCCTGAAAAATCTTGGGTTTCCATCTCCAAAGTGACAAGATAATGCCTCGTAACTGCTCAAAATGAAGTTCAATACTTCAGGTAATGTTTGTTTCAAGACTTTTTAAAGAAAATACATCTGCAGTATAAACAAATACCCTTGCTTTCTATTAAAAAAGGGAACAAGTCATGTGTACACATTATTTCCCACATCCCCTTTATAAAAAGGAATCAAGCACCTCCCCTGGCCAGTCAGGTATTCCCACGTACAGACAGAGCCAAGATTAATAAATCTGATTAGCTGGCAGACAGATCAGCCATGTTTGATGTGCATCACATAAGAATCTAGAATTAAGTGCAGGAGAAGGTAAGGCCATTTTATAATGAAAACCTGTTGTGCACTGAAAGAAAAGCAATAGAGAGACAAAGTGCAATTGGTCTTTTTTGTGACAAATAGTGGCAGCATTTGTGAATACAATATTTCTGAAGCCAATGACAAGTCTATTTGCAAAATGTAAACAAAGTCAGAAGGTCTTCTGAGACAAGTGCCAGAGAACTATTAGAGGTAATGTGACATTCATTGTCAGACTTACTACAACTTCTTAAAAAACTCCACACATTACAAATTAAGCAACAAAAAAGTTCTTACCGCTTTCTGTAAGCATCATCAAGAAACTGTATCGAAGAGTTGGTCATTGGAGTCTTTGCTTGTCGAATTAACCAGTGCTTGTTCTAAAGAAAAAAAACCAACAAAGATTAGTGTACAAGAGAAGTATGACGTTTTGAACCTTTCTTAGAGCAATTACAAAAATGATTCCTGTGAAAAAGTCAGGCAAGGCTATCAAACTGACCTGACTCCAATTTTCCCTGTTGGTTTATACAAAATCTAAGTTTCAAGAGTAAGATACATTACAGCCCCATTATGCTCAGCCATGAGGAGAAGAAAATAGATGTGGATCTTTTCAAAGCAGTTCAGGGAAGAAAGGATCTAGGGAAAGCTCTCTCAGACTAATGAAAGTGGTAGCCTAAGACAGGTCTGAGGAAAACAATCTGAAGCATTGAGCATCATTGTGAGATTGGACTTGGTTGTCAAAAGTGAGATACTTTTGGGACTAATATTAGTGAGCATCCCAACAGGTAGCAAGGTGGGGAAAGCTCCTGCACCCAAAGCAATTAGAATCACTTAAGTTATAAACAGGTGAGTTCAACTACCTGTAACAGTGTCACTATCAGATTCCTAGCAGTCTAAATCAGGGCTAGAGACTACTGAAGGGAGCAGAACATTAGCATTTTATTTAGATTTTGACTCTGAAACAAGAGCATTTCTTTAGCTGCAGCATCATGGGTTCTTCTAGATGTATCCCCAACTTCCAAAAACAGCCCCTTTCTTTCTTTCCTCACCTACACCCCCAAAGTAATGGAGATGATGTAATTCATATAAAAAGTGATACTCCTACATCAAAGGACTAGTCTGAGCTGGGTCAGCTGCTCTACAAATACATGAGAAGGTCTGTTGTGAACAACCTGAAGGTTAGTATTAGTGGGGATCAGAACAAAGAATAAAGTCATGTCAGTGCAGCTTTATGCTTTTTCATTTAGTAGGTCAGAGATGACCCCACTCATCACCCTCAGCTTGAGCCTGTATTTAGCTGGTCACTCCTCTCTGTAGAGCCTCTTGTTACGCAATTTCCCCCGTCACAAGCGAATGACTGAAGGGCTCAGGCTTTAGGGACTCACAACAAAGTGACTCATATCTCCTGCAATTACTCAGTTCCCCTGTTTTCTGCTCTTGACTACTGAAGGAAAGCTTTTTGGCATGAAGACTTAATGCTATGTCCAGTTTACTTTAATTCAGTTGTTCAGCTCTTTTACAGTAGCTGTACAACAATTCTCTGGAGAAACACAGTCTATCCGAGCTGAGAGAGGAAAAAGTGAGGAAATATATCACAAATCCTATCTTCAGCTCAGCAGAAGTTCTTCAGAGAGCAAAGGAGCTGGAAATGTCACCTGTGCACCAGCCACCTTTCAAAGGTGGTGTGCTTAGGAGAGGAGCATTGTAAGGCACAACCACATTGGGCAACTCAGGCAAGTAAGTCACCTAGTGCAGCAGAATCCTCCTCTTTGAGTATTTTGCTCTTCCTGCCTTTCTCTGAGGTTTCAAAAACTTCACACAGCACCCAAACACCTTCGTGGATTTCAATAAACTTCACACTAACTCAGAGTTCTCAAATCTGCTTCCCTGTCAAGTCTCTTTCAGCACTTACATACAAAGCAGTCCACCAATCCTGCTGCCTCCCTATGCTCCATTCTTGGAGAAATTTTAGGAGATCGAGACAATATACAATATATTGCCAGCAGAATCACAACACAGCTGTGCTCTGAATTTGCAGGAAAAACAAGACATGCAAGGGAAATACCCAAGATATATCTTAATCAAATTCTCTTTTAGAACAGCTTAGCTAAAACTCATCTGGACTATTAATAACTCTGCTTGGGAATCCAGACAGCTGCTGATCATTTCATACAATTCATAGCTGAGAATCCAAAGCAGAAGTTAGACTCTCACCAGTGATGTACACAAGAGCTTAATTCCTATTTTTCATGTGGAGAGTCTGCCTAAATGGTTCCTCTTAGTAGCCCTTGCCCACATCCAGTATAAGGAAGTGAGGTGACATTCATTAAGGAGTCGAGGCTGTACAATCCAAGACTGTAAAGCAAGCATTACAACATCAGTGAGGGTCTCAGCCTACGTACATGTTTACTGCTACTGCAGGAATCATGCCTGCCCTAGAGAACAGTGAAGCTCTAGAAAACACTGAAGTTCCAAGAAGAGTTAGGCTTCAAAACCACAACACTGCCAGCTGCAGAAATGCACGTTAGCTGTGTCCAGGAAGGAAGGTAATGTTAGTCTGCTCCGCTAGTAAAACTGCTGTATCCACAGATATTAATTGCCAAACATTAAGTCTAGCATTTTGCTCTGTGTTATACAGTTATATGCAGAGCTTTTACACCACCTAAGGGAACACCACAGTGTATATTTTGCTAGCTGCTGACTTCACTGGTCAAGTTACTTCTAAATCATTATTTTAAAAGCACTCTATTATAGTAATGGAGTCTTTAAGACAAAATCTGGAATCCCTTCATGGAAGAAAAAACCTCAGTCTGATTCCCACTCCCTAGTTTGAAATGTAAAAAGGTTGGGTGAAAGTATTTCTTACTGCCTGCAGCCCTTTCCTCCCCTTTCATTCATGTTTGTCTATCATACTGATAAGCACGTGGTCATTTTGCAAGCTACAGTCCTCAGCTAAAAACAAGTTTCATTCTGTACTATAAGAGTCACAGTGACCTGAGGTATGATTGCGCTCCTGATAGGCATTTAGGCAATGTTATCTCAGTCTTAAGATTAGAGGCAAATCTTGAAGTGAAATAATTGAACACTGAACTGAACAGCGGTGGGTTCTATATTTTAAACTACTTGGATCAAAAATACAAAACTTCTGCAAGTTTCCATCAAATTAACTGCTTGTAAAATTCACTTAATGGCAGAGTAAATTGCAGCAGATTAGTCTGAGCTAGACCATATCTGGCCATATTTGCAGGCAGTGGAAGGTACTGCCCTGTCACAAAGATGTCTGAGTTCATAACACTAGGCCCAGCAATTCTGGTTATAGGTTATTTTAGCAAATAAAAGGTAAGTTCTCAAAGTACTTAGTGACCCTGGGCCCTATGGTTCCTGATTCCAGTGGCCTCTGATTAGTCTGACATGGTTTTCACCTTGGGGCAGCTTTGCCACAAGCTCAAGGAATGGACTGCCCATCCACAAGCAGATGTATGCAGGGAGACAGGGCTCTTGCCATTCTTCACCCAAACCTTTGAGTAGCACACTACCTATGTGTTCCCCTGAAGATACTGAGAGCAATTATAAGAAATTTTTAAGAGCTTCAGAAGAGCCTAGAAATGGAACACAGAATTCACTTTTTATCTTTATCCACCATAATTCCATTGTACTACCATATCACTTCTGCCACTCTGTTGTTTTTCTTTACAAGACATTAGTATGCAAATATCTCAGTCACAATGAACTTATCTGACCCTGACAGACCAATTTAACATGATTAAACAACCAGTAGCCGTAGTACTCGTCTATTCTAATCACTGTTTAAACCTAACATGCAAGTCAGGGCCACTGCCTTCTGCTCTCACAAACTAGAATAACCTATTCAGGTTCTTGCTAGTTAGCTTACCTTGCCATGAATATTAAAATTGCTGTTTCTTGGTGCACTGACATTCTGAAAGCTCTTTGTATACTGTGGAGCAGGTGTCCAAGGGGAGTGCGGTGCTGGGGTCGCGATCATCATAAAGAATGGTTCAAAATTAGATTTGTACTCCAAGAAGTCCAATGACATGTTGGCCTGTGAACAGTGTTGTTGGAGAAGAAAAGTCATGCTTCAAAGGAAACCAGCAAGTATTTGACAAACCCAAACTAGACATTCATAACTTACTTAGAGTTTATTAATACTGTGAACATTTAAACTATTTCAAAAACTTACTGCTTGCTCATCTACAAATGTCTAGAACAGCAGCTCCTGATAACAATAATCCCAAGTACTCATGTTAAACAAATAATTTTTCCCACATCTCCAAAAAACGTTCTACTTCAGACCTTTGCATTAATTAGACCTGGAAAGCTCATCAGATGTTTGTGCCTGTTCCAAGCACCAACGAAATCCATCTATACTCTTGTTTCATCAAGTAAAATCAGAGCTTTCTTCAACATAGGCCAAGTCTGAGACTTTCACATGCCATCTCCTGTCTCACAGACCTCAGTTTACAAGCTTCAACTTTCTTCAGAAATAGCAATAGTTCTAAAAAAAAATTAAGCCTCACTGTTTATAGCCTATGCTCATTCTACAGCAAGCTGCAAGATTACAAGGGGTGAAGACAAGGTCTGGCGAAGAGCAGTGCCAAAATGGACTCGCTCACACCACTTCACTGCACTTTCATTTTCATTTCAGCCTATACACAATTACAAGTGGCGAGTTCCATTGCACCTCCCCTAGACCAGCCTTTAAGTTAAGGCCTCAAAGGTATTACTTGTAGATGAGCTCTTCAGTATTCAAATCTTGCAACATTTTTTTCTTGCCTGATTAGTATACCCCATTTTGGCTATCCTTTTATTTCTCTAGAAAAGGAAAAAATACCAGGAATTCCCTCTTCCTTCTAAATTTAGCATCTAAGCAAGTAGGGCTCAACTTCAGTTACGTGACAGGAGAGTCAAGGAAGGATACGAACCATTCAGAAATTCATAGTGGTAGTCAACTTTGATTGCACTAGGAGCTTAAACTGCAACATGTGAGAACTGCAGTAAAAAGATTCAGGTGTTTGGATTCTTAATACCAGACTCAAGTACCCAGGTGCCCTTAGTCAGGACTAGAAAGCTTGAGGAGCACATCAAGCAACACAGGAACTTTGCATAAGCAATCTACTCCTGTGCACTGCCCTGCAAGTGAATTAAACACTGGCTCTGAAATGCTGAATACATGTCTGGTAACTGCAGGAAGAAAGTAGAATGCAACACACTGAAAATCATAATACGCTGCTGTATCAATAGGTAATATACCACAAATAAGCAGTTTATGCAACAATGACCTGTTGGACAAAATGCTTACAAGTTGCTGAAGGATCAAAAAAACCCAGTACAATGCCAGTAATAGAATAGTCTCACTTCTGGCTTATTGATTCCAATCTAGCTTTAGACAATGTAAATCTAAATTTAATCAGACAGCTGTTCAGTACCCTAAGAAACATCAATCAGTGCTGTTGCTAGTGAGCAGCTGTGTTCTAGCACCTAATGGAATGAAACTCCTCAATGAAACACTACAAGACTGCACGAGGAGACATCTCTAGAGAAGAATTTTTGTGAGTGCTGCAGTACCAACCTATACACTGTAACAACACATCAAATTATGACTCCCCCTTGGCAGACGGGGACATTCCCCCTCCCTGCCTCTGCTACTTGCCAAACAGGGCCCTAAGAAAGCTAAAGTAACTCTTCCAACCTTCCTTAAAGTATCTGACATCTTTGTAAACTCTCTTTAGTTTATGCGGATAAAGAGACTAAAACCTCTCCTGGTCAGCTGCACATTGCCCTCACATACTGTAAAAGATTGATTAGTCTTTAATATCTACAAGTTATCAGCCTGCAGGAGTTGGAGACCACAAGATACCAACACATCATAATACCTAAGAAACAAAACATGGTGTGAAGTTTATGGTGCTTCCTACTGAAATCTTGGCCCAGTTAATCTGTTACAGAAGTTGCATATTATAATGAAACATTTCCTTCTGTGAAGTAATTTAAATCTCTGCCTACCCATTCTTCCTGCAGCACAGCAGTCAGTATTAACTCCTCAGTGAGGCTATTGGCTCAGCTGGAATCCCTTTCCTCTCCACAGTTCATAAACATAATCCTGTCATTTCTAAATACACTCAGAATCTTGCTTTGCTGATAAATGCCCACCCACCATCACAACAATACAATCGTCCATTTGTGAACTAATACAGCCAAACAAATTATCCCACCCTTCTCCAAGTCCCCAGGATGAAGTATTATCTGGTCATAAGCAGCTTCTGTACACCATGCATTGCAAAATTTCTTACCAGTACATCTGTCAGATAATCTACACTGTAGTTCTCACCATGCCTTCGTGCTTTGCCATTTACTGAGAGAGTATAGTTGTAGTACTTTGAATTTTTCTCCTATGAAAAAGAAAAGTGACACAGACACTTATGCAAAGTAACATGTACATTGATTACCTGAAATAATCCAAATTAATTGCCTGTGAGCATTTGTCAAATAGGTTATGAGCATTTGCCATAAGGATACTGCAAAAATTCTCAGAAGTGGTCTCCATCAACAAAACTGGTTTTAGTGCTATCTCACACTGCTTTGGCTTTACAAATTGGTATTTTTTCTCCAGGCACTCAGTAGGAGTAGCATTTGTAAAAGCAACAGATCTGACGTACAATAAAGGAAAAAGGGGAAGAAAATTTGCATTAAATTGTTAGACGCTTTTTTCCTGCTCTTTCATGAGCAGCAAGGTTAGAACATGAGTTGGATTACAAAGCAACCAAAATTATGTAGTTAAAAAAAAAAAGAACAGTCACATACCAAAGCATACCAAAAACTCCATCCAGGAGGGACATGACCAACTCCCCCTGCATCCTCTGCTCCATACTGAAAAAAGACAGATCATGACTCAGTTTCAATTATGATGAATCAAAGCCAGACATTATGTTTCATATTTATGTGCTTTATTCAACACTACTCAGAAACCATGTTAAGCCAAATTCAATTTCAGAATGGGGAAAACCACATATATGCATATAAAAAACACATGTAGGGCCTGTTAAAGAAACCAGGGTTCAATAACTAGACAGTAATTGAAAGCTTGGCAATCATCAGTAAAATTCAAATATTATTCCCTGCTCTATTCTGCATGTGAAAATATGCAGAGATCCTCAAGAACATAGTGTGTACATCATCAGGTAATGAGAGGTGATCTAAACATCCATGTGACAAGACACTTGTAGGCTTTGTGATAACAGTTCACAAGATACTAAAGAGAATTCCACATAGACCAACAGCTTCCTTCATCCTCCCCCAACCGGGGTAGGAACTTCAAGTAATGCTAGCCTCTTGCCACCTCACTGCCAAATAATCTACAACAACTGGCCTTTAAGACAGCAAAAAAAGGAAAGTAGCTGCTGAGTCAGTGCCAAACTCAAAACAGAGAGTGCCTTAGAGCAACACAACGGGTTTTCTCAGGGCTGCCCTCTCCCATCTACGTGGCTTGCCCAACTGCAGGCACGAGAGAGTCTGCTGAGTCAAGGGATGCTCAGAGGAAGCCAGCTAAGTTTCCCTTCCCCTTGCTGCCTCAGGAACATCAGCAGACACAAATTCATGCTTGGCTATGAAAACTCACATTCTATTTTCCACACTCCAACATTTTCCATCATGAAATGCAAAGAAAACATGCTGTTAAGAACCCTGTAGTTCATCTAGCTCCAAATCCAATTCCATCACACAAGAGTTACACCTAACGTTAAAGCTTTCAGTGCTGAATTTTACATCTTACTATAAACTACTAGAAACCACACATATACAAGTGACTCAATAATAAATTGTTGGGTAACTGTAGTAAAAGAGCTCTGAAAATATCTGTTCTCCTGATGAATTTGCCTCAGTGGACACTTAACTTTTAAAACAAGCCACAAAAAGAAAAAAAGAAAAAGGCACCAAATACCTCATTTAAATACTTTCCAGCAAAGAACGTTTGATAACCACACATAGCTTTGAGCAGAGCTGGGAAGGTATATGGTTCTTGAATCTTCTGCCATAACTTGCTGCTACAGTTCCCTTCCAGAGTGTTATTGACAACGTGATGATTATGTGGATACTTTCCTGTTAAAATGCTAGCTCGACTGGGACAGCAAAGTGCACTGGGAACATACTGGAAAAACAAAATGAGGAGATTTAAGAGTAGCATAGTAAAACAATTTTACATCAGAATTTATAGTTTTCAAATATCAGCTAACAGGTTGATTAAAATGTTCACCAACAGTAAAACCTACTTCTTTCTGGACACCCAGAATTACATCCCAAGTATTTTCACTAGCGAAAAACTCCACATGAAGCCAGTTTCAGGTCTCTGCAGCACATGCCCTTCAACTTCTCACCACCAGACTAGACAGGGTTTTCAGATGGGGCAAGAATCCACTAAAATACTGTTTGATCATTGACTCACTCCATTAGTTTAGCCATGGAGATACATTAGAATATGAAAAGACTGAAGTGACTTTTCATTGTGTGTGAAGCTGATGAAATTTTTGAGCAGCTTCTTTTAATGCTTCTCAGTTTATAACACGAATATTCAGACTACGCAGTTTTACTTTCCAGATTAAGGAAGTGCTTTCAGAAAGTGAAACTTTACAGATTTTGAACATGATCTTAAGTTATATTCATTCTGAGACCTAAAAGTAGGTAGCGATTTAATTTTAAAAAGCCTACATCCATATATACAGGCTTCCTAAAACTATTACCATCTTTTGAGATCTCAGATGACCTAAGATACAAAATACATAAATGTGCACACCTCAGAAGTTCAGAGCGTTAATGCAAACACTTACTGCATTTACGAAGGTTATTCCCATCTGCGCAATGAGAGCATTAGTCTTCTTAAGGGGGGTCTGAAAGGAAAACACCAAAAATGTATCAGCTAAAAACGTAAGGATGCCAGGCAAAGCAGGGGACTTGAAGCAGGCTGCCTGGGAAAAAGCCCATCACCACAGTCTTTACGCACCACCCCGGCAGGACACTAAGAGTGCCCTTTCCTTCTCGCTAGGGCCTGGCGTGGCCACAGCGATTGCACAAGCCGGCCCAAGCGAGCACAAGTGCGGGGGGTTTCCAGGGGTATCTGCAGCTCTAGAGGCCCTAGCGGCTCCGCAGAGCGACTCATCCCACCCGCGGAAGCCCCACCGTGACGCTCCTTTAGCGGGGCTGCCTGGCCTGAGGCCGCAGTGAGCCCCTGCCCGGCTACGGGCTGGGCCCAGCGCGCCGACCCCCGCGGCCGGAGCGACCCGCGCCCCACACCGCGCCCTCCGGCAGCCAGGTACGCGACCCGGGCGGGCGGCGAGCCCCCCCTCTCGCCGCGCTGCCGCCAGCCCCGCGCCCCCCGCCGCAGGGTTACCATGCCGCCCAGGCAGACATCCTGGTCGTCGGTGAGGATAAGCACCACGTTGGGCCTCCGCGCCTGCCGGGCCGCCCGCGCCGGGCTGAGCAGCAGCAGCACGGCCAGCGGCAGCGCCCGGAGCAGCGCGGCGGGGGACATGGCGGGGCCGGGCGGGTCGGGGCCGCCACAGGCGCGGAGCGGCCGCGGAGCCAGAGCAGCAGCGCGCGGGCTCGCCCCGCCCCCGGCATATGACCCGGGAGCGCGGGGGGGAGGGGCGGAGTCACGTGGTCCGGGCGGCCGCCGCGCCCCGCCCTAGGCCCCGCCCCCGCCCTGGGCTGCGCGTGGAGGCGCTGCCCGGCTGTGACCTCCGCGCTCGGCTCCCGAGGGTGGATAAACATCCGTGGGAGGCGCGTCGAGAGGATGGAGCCAGTTCTTCTCAGCGGTAGAATGGTCATCTCAACCAAGCAATAGGGCAAGAGGCAACGGACAGAAACTGATGCACAGGAAGTTCCACCTGAACATGAGGAAGAACTTCTTTACTGTGGGTGACCATGCACTGGAACAGGTTGTCCAGAGAGGTTGCGGAGTCTCCCTCGCTGGAGATATTCAAGAACTGTCTGGACGCAGTCCTGTGCGATGTGTTCTGGGATGACCCTGCTTGAGCAGGGAGGTTGGACCACTCAGCCTTACCCATTCTGCGATTCTGTCAATTCGCGACCTGAATTAGTCGCGGCTGTTACGCGTGTGGCCGGGCCTGCCTGCACCGCCATCGGTGCCGCAGCCAGAGCCCAGGCGCGCCCGGCTCTGGCGGCCGTGCGGACCCCGCCATCCGCTCCGGGTTGCAGGTGGTGTCACGGGGACCAGCTGCAGCACAGGTACTGAACTGTTGGCAAAAGCGGGCCGCCGCTCCACCGGGGGAGCAGGAGCGGGACGGCCAGCAGGACGGCGGTGACCTCCGTGGCAGCCGCACAGTGCACGGGTACTGTGCCCGGTGTCACCGCCCCGAGGCGGAGCGAGGTCCCCGCCCTCCCCGCCCCTCGGCAGGTGCAGCGCCCCCGCCTCCCCGCCCGCCCCGGCCTCTACCACGGTGCGCGGGGAGGGAGCGGAGGCGGGCGCGGCGCTCCTGTCCGGCTCTCCCGCCCTCTTCCCTTTCCCCTGCCCGCCCCACCCCGGCGTGTGGCCGTGGAACGGGCTGAGCCCGGAACCCGGCGGCGGTGCGGAAGATGGATGCGGGGGAGGCCGGCGCGGGCGGCAGGGCGGGCAGCAGCGCCGACAGCCTGGCCGAGGAGGAGGAGGACGAGGACGAGGCGGGTCCCGGCAGCGGCCGGTCCAGCCGCACCTCGTCGCTGGTGAGCGGGCTGCTCACCGAGCTGTACAGCGCCGCCGAGGCGGCCACCCCCTCGGGCAGCGCCCGCTCCCGCGCCCTCCGGGAGCTGCAGCAGCCGCCGAGCCAGGTCAAGTACCTGCGGCTGAAAGGTACAGCCCGCCCCGCCTGCCTGCCCCTGCCGCCTCTCCGCTGGGGCCGGGAGCTGCCCCTGCCGCCTCGCTTTTCCTCTGTGCCTGCAAGGGAGTCCTTCCCGAAGGTGCCCTCCGTGCCTGCGCGCACGTGTCTATGTGTGTCTATATCCAGGCTTTCTGCATGGCCGTGGCTCCGAGAAACTTCCCACATACTGTTAGCTGAGAGCTCTTCAGACCAGGCCCTCCTGTGCTGTTCCTCCCTCTATTGTTTCAGGTGCCCTAGGAGCAGAATTAGGGTCGTCTGCTACTAGTTTCTGTGATAGACTGCCCAAGCTCTTGTGTTTCTGCGAGTTTGGTGCTTTTCCTCACTTACAGTAATGAATAAATGTCCAGTTTTTCTTTCTCTTTCTTTCTCTTTCTTTCTCAGTCCTTATTTTCTGAATCTAGAAGACATGCTACACGTACAGTGTCATAAGAGAGAGAGTTGTTTTTCTCAGGTCCTTTTAGTTCTACTGGACAAACTAAACTGGACAACTGTAAAGCTTATTTGGAGCTTGGCATGTCTTCCGGAAAAAAAAAGGGGTGTAATGAAAAATGTAAATGCTGGAGTCAATCAGAATCTAAATGGAATTTTCAAAGAATTCTTAGGAAAATTAGGTAGCCTCAACAGTGCATGTTTGTGAAAGACTGAGATGTGCAACTCCAAGTTGAACCAATGAAGAGGAAGAGAGAACAAAGGCCTCTTGTCTCCTGATGTTTAATCACTTTTACTTTTGATGAGGAAAAAACCCAAGAGGTGACTAAATATGCCTGTTTTTCAGAGCTGTACAAACAGCTATCTGCTTCCGTGTTTGGCTTCTTAATGAGATGATACGGCATCTGATGTTACTAGGATGTAGCTCGAGTTCTTCTGTGTGTCCTTTGGCAACCTGAGACCCAACAGGAAATTTTCTTGTACAGAAACACATTTTGTGGTATTTCATTCGTTTTGCTGCCAAGTTACTTGTTTTTACAGGGACAGCTAACTGGCATGAATAGGAAAGAATAAAACTCATCTGACAGCTCTGGTAGTGACTGTATAAGTAGGAATGCAACTTATTTTTTTTTTTGCTCTCAGAATCCATAGATCTGGTTTTAAATCACCTTGCCTGTTACAAGTGATTGAGAATTCCATCTGAGCAGCAGGTGCTGAAACAGGGAAGTGTCTATAAAATACAGAATTGTTTTATCAGTGGCTCCCCTCTCCTTGCAGTCATACTTTTCACTAGGCCATGGTTGATGGTCATTTCAGCCTAATTTGTCCTTTTCTTTAGGCTTTCCAGAATTTTTGTAAAAGATTTGCCACATGAGCTGAGCTGTTTCCTATCCCACTGATAGTTCCTTTTCCTGGATGCATATGTATTTTTCCCATTATATCAGGTTACTGAAGAAGGGATTTTTTGGGCTGATTTTCTTCCCAGCGTCAGGGGATAGGGGCTGCATTGAAAGTGATAGTTTGAAAACTTAGCTTCAGGGAGCAGGCAGCTGTGTAGATGCTGGTGGCAAGCTGTACCAGGCTGTTACAGGGAGGAGCTGAAGAGGTCAACATGTGATAAGCAAGACCCAGGATTTCACTGGTGGGGTGAGCCTCTGAGAACAGAGCAGAGGACTCAGAAAAAATAATGGACTTAAGACATCTCCCCAACAACTCCCTTTTCTGGACCTGAAGTTCACCTTACGGGGGGACAGCAGGAATATTAGAAGTTAGCTGAGACATTTTATGAACTAAAGGGATCTGGTGGCACTGTGACTGACCAGGGGAGATAACTGAGGCCATGACTGAAGCCATCTAGTTGCATTTTAGTGGAAAGAATTTCCCACTTAGAGGTCATTCTGGAGTTGCATTTGTAGCTTTGCAGGCAGCTTCTTGAACATGTTCCCTCGTCTGTTACAAGTGTATTTCTTGTCTCTGCATAGGCAGTTTCTGGAAGGTACTGTATTTAAAATGTATCCCCTGGTTGCACTATTATCAGTATATTCTGGCTACATCTGTCATGTTCCTAGGAGTTTATAACAGCATAATTGTTAAGATTCATACTCTGTGCAATAAATTGAAGTACTTTTGTTTAAAAGAAAATTAAAGACTTTGGCTCAGATTCTGAAAGTGTTTATAACTGGGAATTACCCCAGTCAATAGAACTTGTCGTTTATAGAGAGCTTGTATATGTAAATGTTTGCAGGGCGAGTGCCTTTGCGTGTCAACTACAATAAGCTGTTTGTGAATGTCTTGGCCTGTACTGAAGTTGTTTTCTCTGCTTGTTGGCAGATGTTGATGAATTAACAACTATAAAACGAGAACTGAATCACAGAATTTCCGTTCAATCAGCAAAGCTGCTCCGTCTTCTGAAGCAGAAAGACAGGCTTGTACAAAAGGTCCAGAAGAACTGCGACATTGTCACAGCTTGTTTACAGGCAGTTTCCCAGAAACGCTGTAAGTACTTTCTGTGTACTAGTGTAAGTAGTTTATTTCATTAAGGTGGGCAGTATTTTAAGCCCTCACACTTAATTTAAAGTCAAGAGGCCAGGCTATGCTATTCCTTAGATATGACTGGCTCCTACTGATGTCAGTGGTACCTGGAAACAGGCAAAGTTTAACTAGCTCAGCTGGGTAAGCTGCTGTAGCCCCAGCTGTTAATTTTTTGTAACTCCTTTCTATCAAGTTGATCCAAGGTGAGGTGTATTAGTAAAAAAAAACCTACTTCCCTCAAAGCCCTTTATCAGCATCAGTGTTTTGGGGGTTTCTGAGAGAGTGCGTGGGAAAGAGAAGAAATGCTGTTCTTTCATTGTTTAGCCTTTTTTTCCTGCACAGTGAAACCTTTTTATTTGACTTGGCAAAGTTTTCACCTTAAGATAGACTGAAGTGCTTTTTGGTAGTTCTGCTAAAGTAAAACTGCATGTGACGTGATATGTAAGAATAAATAGAAATTATGCCTTTAGAAAAGACGTGAAAATAACCTAATGTTCCATCTTATTTTTTCATTAACATGCAGCGTGACAGGTACAGAAATCTTCAGGTACAGTAAATAAAGCATGGTCTTTTCATAAAAATGTCTGTAGGAGCTTTGAGGTGCATGTAAAGACTTTACTAAAAGAATTTTACTGTAGTGGCATGTGCTGACGTAGTCTAGTTAAGAGCTTGTCTATTAGTGTGAAATTAAATTTTTAAGCATTTAAAAGCGTTCCTTTGTTTTACTTAAACCTGGCATGAAAGTTCTTGGCTGTCATGTACTCTGTAGGCATATTTCTTTTCAAAAACTCTTTTCTTAATGTCAGCTTGAGAACCAAGGCCTCCATGACACTAGTATGCAAGCATATACAGTAGTCTCCTTTTAAATGAGACTACTTGAATTTTCTTCATATTTAGAGGATTTGGCTGTAAACTCTGAATCTTTTTTCCCCCCCATAGTGGGGTCTCTATGTAGAGGTGGAACTGTAGTCTTCAATTAAACTTAAGTTAACATTCAGATGTTTAAGTGCTACCTTTAAGCAATCTATACAGCCCAGTTGCAAACAAATACTGTTTCACAAAAAGGTGGAGATTCTGTCTGACCCTTTTTGAATACTGCTTGACAAATTAACTCCTAGTGGTAATTTCAGTAAGTTCAGAAATTACAGGGCTGATAAATTTGATGTCTTATTTTCTGCTCGAGTGTCTATCATGCTTTAACCTGTTTCTACAGAGAGAAAAAAACAGGTACTGTTTAAAAAACTGCATGCTCAGGACTGTGTTCAGTGTCAGAAAGTTCAGGATCTGTGAGTTTTGCAGCTCACACAGGGAGCCATCCACTCCTCAGTCTTAGACCTATGCTGGCTCTTGGCCTCTGCTGCATGCACAGAGGAGTCCTGCCCCCCTGACAGCTTTGGAGCCCACATCTGACTTTCTTGTGCTTCAGGACCACTGATAGCCAGCACAGTTCTTGTAGCATTTGAACCCCTGAGTGGGTAGAGTAAATGTAGAGGAACAGTTGCCAGGGACAACTTCATAACTTACTGTGTTTCTCATTATGCTGCTGACCCTTGTCCCTAGTAGATGATGCATGTTTTGCATACAAGTAAGTATTCCCATAGAAAATAAAATTCACTGCAGAGTGAAATGTGTTTTGGTTGGACACATGAATGGTCATGGCTCTGTTAAAGGAATGATAAATTGTTCTGTAGGACATATTATAAAATCATATATCACTGTACAGTACACTGTGCTGTACTTGTAGTTTGTAGGATATATGAATTAACTGTTCCATTTTAGTAATACTTTTTTTACCCAAATTTAAATAAAATACTCCAATGAAGAGAGAAATCACAGTGATGACCTGATGGCAAGCATGGCACATGTTTCTCTTGTGATTTTGACTTATTTGGGGTAAGAAGATATATGTTTGTTCTGGAGCACTATGAACTATTTCAAGTCCATAATAGAAACAAAGTCTGCTTTATACACTTAATTATATCATCTGAGAAAAGCAGAGATCTTTTTCTTGGATGATCTCAGAGATCATCCGAGAAAAAAAAAAAAAATCAAGGTTTTGCAAAGCTGTCATCTAAAGATTATGCGAAAGACATCTCTTTCTTTCATCTCCCTGTATTTTATATAGTGACAGCTTGCTTTCATTACTAAATATATTTTGATTGATCAAATTGCAAACCAGAAGTTCCTTGAACCACAAATTTTGATTGATGTTAATTAAAACAAACCCAAAAGACAACCAACAAACAACCCAAACCAAAACCATGTATTATCTGTAATTTATTTAGAAGTAAAAGCATCAAGTTTACGTCAGTCTGGCTGGAAGCAAGCAGGAATGCTTGAATTTGATTCAATATAAAATTACCTGAAGTTACAGAAACAGAAAGTTCATTAATATTCTCTTGTATTTTTAATGAAGAAATAATTTTAGTAGAAAATTTCCCAAATATATAAGTAATTTCTCTGTCATAGCTGTGTTGCTGTGGTGGTGCTATGTACCTATAATAACTTTAAATGGGTCTCATGCTGTGTTCAGAAAGATTCTTTGTATTCTCTCTTCTAATACTTGTTTAGAAACTATGATTAAAGTATTAATCTTCTGTTATTTGAGCATTGTTTCTGTATAGAATTCTCTAAGATAACAATAAACATTTCCTTTCTAGTTTTTCTTTCCCTTTTTCTGGTTTGATTTAATGCAGAGCCAGTAGAGGGAGACAGAATATTTTATTTTGTGCAGAACTAGAAGTGTATCTCTAGTTTTGATAAGGATACAAAAGCCTTCCTTAAACATGAAGGGAAGCGCTTTACAAATGCAGTCAGGCAATAGTTGGATGAAAAGATTTAGCATCAGGTTGTCAAATAAATGTTATCCACAAAGGAAATATTAGGTTCCATATATAAAATAGATGAAAAACAGTGGCAAATGGCTTTTTAATTATAACTGAGATCATTAATTCCCACATGGTTGTCAAAGTTATTCAGAAGCTCCTGACTAAGTGAGCTGAATGTTTTGGAACTCAACTAGAGAAATCCAGAGGGTTACGTCTGTATTTATTAGTGGTATTTGTGATCTCTTTGAGTGCATCTTAACTGGATAGAAAGGCAGCATGAACTGGCATCATCTGAGCACAGGTTTGTCCCCCGCATGTCCCTAGAGCATGGACAGTTTCCTGGTAGAAGGCTGGGCTATGAAGTCTCCTCAATTTCTGAGAACGAGTTACTGTCTCTATAGCATCAACTTTTCTCACAGGGAACTCAGAGGAAACTGGGAAAGCATTGCCTGATGTTATTTGCATGAATTGTGATTAGCAAAGAACTGAGTAAGATTACATTACCATGTGCACCTCAAAAAGTGCAAAAATTTAGATATGCAAAAGTACTCTAACATCTAGATTAAATTTCTGTTTCCTGTCTCCTCATTCCCTACTTCCACCCCTTTAGCTTCAGTCCTACTGCATGTGTTCTGTCCCATTTTATTTTTTTTTCCTGCCAAATGCTTTATTAGCTTTTCTTACATGGCCCAATCTTTAAATATTGGACTTCTCAGCTCTGTTCCATTTTCCCCATCCCTGCATCTTGTCTGTCTTGCAGTGTCTACCCAAATTACTCCCCATCCTTGAGTTTTCTTCACATTATTCCTTGGTCCCCTTCATATGTTCTTCCTTGTCTTTTTCCTGCATGTACTAATTATCTACTGGCCCATTTTCTCCATCCCTCCTCTTCCCTCAATGTGGTTACAAAACCAAGCCAGAAATTCACAATTTTTAGTTCGTAGGATGAAAGTTTGGTTAAAGGGGTAAGAACAGCTTTAACACAATATCGTGTGGACACAGCTAATATTGATTTGATTGAACTTGAACTTGATAAGGTTCTTGGAGGAGATGAAAATTTTTCACAATGAAAACAATCAGCCACTGAAATAATCTCCCCAGGAAAGTGGTGGATTCCTCAATGTTGGATGCTTTTGAGATTTGGCTGGACAGGATGCTGGGCAATCTTGTCTAGACCATGCTTTTATTGAGAAAAGTTGATGATCCTTGAGGTCACTTCCAACCTGGTATTCTGTGGTTTGGTGATTGATTTCACGCTGGATCAGATGTCTTGCAACATGGGGCAAGTACTTATGTACATATGTAATAATTCATGCATATCAAATTTTGCCTGTGACTTATCTGTCTCTTCCCCCCCAGTTCCCAGTAGTTTGATGTACTGTTGCAGCATTTATATGCAGTACTAAAGCATATAAATAGGCTTTAACCTGGAACACCCCAATTGCTCTGTTCTAATTTTTTTATTTCTTTATGAAGACTTGAGTTACTCAGTGAATATTGGTGCTATGGCAGTTTAGTGGAGGTAGGCTGAGCACTGGTTAGCAAGGATTTTCCGATCCATTTCTGTGCTGGTTTGCCAAGGGTGAGGTAATGGAGCAGTTAGAAAAGGAGAGAACCTGTGTTTAGTGATGCTAGAGCTTGGCTCAGTGGGCATGGTAGCTGTGTGCTTGGTCCACCAGCTGCACTGGGCCACTGGGCAGCAGTTCTTTTGATCTGGATGGTGAAGTTCACCTGCTGGTCCCTTGGGATGGGTGTGCACAAGGGAAAATGGCTCTACATCTAAGTGTGATCTTAACTAACTTGTTCATTGTTATCCAGCATTATTAATAAATTGTGTAATTTTTGAAAAGATTACTGAAGAGCCCTTCAAAAGAGCCACCTATAGTGATGAATATAAAATTAAATGCCATTTGACTAACGTACTTCATTCAGCTTCAGCCAGGAAAGATTCTGAAAGCTTATTCAATTTCAGTTGGAGCCTGGACTGAGAAGGATTACTTTTCTTTTAACACTTAGCTTGGAGGAGAAGGACTGCAAACAGCAACCTTCATTTCTGTGCATCAGGTCACGAAGAAATGTTTCAAAAAGTAGGTGTGTGTCATGTTTACTATTTGCTAATGTAAATTAGATTGTGTATTCTGGGCATCTGTTAGTTAGACTAGGAGAGAGTTTCAGTGTTGTCAAACATAATACCAGCTGTGTGAAACGTGGACTGACAACTAATCACTAATGGAATAATCCCAAGGAGTTTTTAGGTAGTGAATTCCATGGTTACTTTCTTTTGATGAGAATATCATCTTGGAACTGGTCTTTGAGCAGCACAGCCAGGATGCTGGGACTTAGGGAAATAGTTTAATGGAGCAGGAAGTCAGTAAAGTTCTAGTATAGCACTGTGTACCATCCCTCTCATAGGATATTCTTCTAGAGAACTATCAACTTAGTACCCAGATTTAAAGTGTAATTGTGCTGCTGATGGAATGTGAACACAGAGCAGATCTTGCAAGTAATGAATTTTGACATCTTTGATTCCTTGATGAGCAGTAACATTGGTAAGCCCTAGGGGGAGAGACCACCCCACTGCACTGTCTCCAGCCAGCTCTTCAGGATGATCTGTGCTAGCCCCAGAATGCTGACTGATGTGTGAGTCAATAGAAGCCATTGGCTGGCTAATGAAAAATACTTCAACTGACTGCCATCTTCTCTTGCCAATATTTTCCACTGTAAAAACAAAGCTGTAATATAAATTCTAAATTGGCAAACTGTGCAGTCAGTTTCCCTACAAACCTGGCAAATTGTGTGATTGTGCAGATTTGGTACCTCTCAGAGGCCACTTTGAGGCCATTTTCAGTTTCTTAACTCCCAAGGTGAAGTAAAGTTTCTTTGCTTTTCTGGTGTTGAAAAGATAATTTTTTTCTTTCTTTTTTCACTGAAAGAAAGAGGCTGGATTTGCTGTCTAATTTGGTCATATATTGACTGAAGTTTTTGTGGTCTGTGTCACTGCAGAATATCACATTCAAAAGGTGGCAAGAACGAAGTGCTCAGAGCATTACAGAACCTGGAATCCTCACTTTTGAGGGAAATTCTGCTTTAAGGATACAGCAACTAAAATATCTTGTTCCAGCATGAAATAAAACACCCACTCACAAGAGTCAATTGCTTATGCAGCAAAATTCTGAAAGCTTGCATTTCAAATTAAAATGCTTTGTTCAGATGCCTTTTTCATTTCATGTTATGTAACGAGCCATTTTCAAGTAAGATGATAAAATGTTTAATCTTAAAAAGAGTCAAAATCATGCTTTTAGCATTTGGAAATCTGTTTTTATCAAAGATGACATTTTGCTATGAAGGACTTTGCTTTCCACAAGCTGGTATTTTATGTCAGACCTTTCCATTAAAGTGGTTTCAACCAACTATATTAGAAGAGATCTTCCTGGGAACATTCAGCAAGCCATCTCTGCAGCTCACTCCCTGGCTGCTCAGCACTGGGATTGCCAGGCTGGTTAGGGAGCTGAGGAGCCCACATGCATTCCTAAACCATATGTTTTCCTTCTGACTCTGTAGGGGTTATATGAATCCTTACTTTTCTGTGTCACATACTTTCCTAACTACTTTGTCCCTAAGTCTCACCACTGAAGTGTCTTATGTCTACCAAAAGTAACTCCCAGCCTCCTCAGAACAAATACTATCTCATAATTGGCTAAAATTTCAGCAGTTATTGAAAATGGCTTTTATCATGGGCTCCTTCAGCTATATTATTCAGGATTTAACTGAGCAAACTCTTTTGGTGGCTGCTTTGACTAGCATCAGGAGCCAGAGGCAAGATTGCCTTTGTTAAAAGCCCTGGGAGTCTGTTTCCAGGGACACTGGGCTGTGCTCAGTATCAGCACAGGGTGTAAGACTACACCTGACTGGCACTTTTTTCTTTTAAGTGTCATTCTACTGCTACTGTTAATAGGGAATTGGTTGCATTTGGAGCTGGGGTCACTGCTGCTAGTAAATTCCTGGGGACAGTGTGGAGCCTGCTGACTAGGAGACCATTATGTGCTTGAGGAAGGTGCTGCCTTCTGGCTCACTGCTGCCACTCATTTTCCAGTTCAGTGAGCTGCTGTGTCTGGAGGGGTGGGATTTTTCTCAGAAAGGGAAATGCCAGGGGCTCAGGGCTAGGTGGAAGCTGGGCAAAATGAGCAGCTGACCTTGGGGCACTTGCCTCTGAGAGGAGAGAGCCTTCAGTTGCCTGTTCACTTCTGCCTGTTGGGCATCAAACTTGGCCCCAGACGTGCCTCACGCAGAAACAGGTGGCTGCTCTGAGGCATACCAGCCCTTCACCCACAGGAGTGTGGTGAGACCTGGGAGACCCTGGTCAACCAGCTGTGGCATTCCACTTCTGTATAAGCTGTGGGCCCTGTGAAATGGAGAGCCATGCTCCTGCATGGCTCCTTCCATCTTGCCCCACTTTGAATGCTTGCCCTGTAAAAGGCAGACATCTGGGGTGAGGGTGTGGTGGGGCTAAATTGGCCTGTCTGAAGTGTGTTGTGTAGGTATGTTCTGTAGTTGGCCTCAGCCTCTAAAAATGAAAGGTGCACCTTGCAATGGTCACCTGAGGTTGTGAGAGAATCAGCCACTGATTAACTACAGATAGTTCTCTTTCTTTCCTCCCTCACTTTCTCCCTCCCTTCCTCCCTAATAAATAGTTCAGCAGTATTTTTTTTTAATGATGTAGAAACTTGGTGGGATAGTAACAGCTGAATGTGGTTACAACATAGAAAATTACTTGCAGAATAAATATTTCATTTTTTATCATGGAACTGAACAGTAAATTCAGTAAATAATTTTGTAAGCAATTATCTGGCTGCTCAATCTAGGCCCGGTTTGCAACAGAAAATGCAGATTGTTCAGTATAGGGATGTACAGACCACAGAGTCACTAACAAATTCTTGTCCTGCAGCATTTGGTGTAGGATGTTGCAACTGTCCTTTGTCAGTGTGCTAGCAGCTGTGATGGCAAGGAAATTGGTTGAGTTAGTGCTATACCCGAGGTTGTGTTTATTTTGGGTATGCATACAACTTGGAGGCTGACTGCTTAGCTGCTTCTCCATATTTTTCTGTGTAACAGTAATCCTGTTGCTGTTGCAAAGTTGTAGCTAACCTCACAGGATTAGCTTTGTAATGCATGTAGAATTTTGACTCCACTGAATTACACTTTTCACAACAGCTGTGCCACAAGGAATTGATGTACTGGAGAGTACTTGTTACATTAAATACTTCCTTAGTATTAGAAATAGGGATTGATGCAACAGATTATTGTGTGGGGGGCTTTTTGGATTACTTATCAAGCAATACTTGTAGTATTTATATACTAATTTGCCCGAAATAAGTGGTTCTCAAACCAGTGACCTCTTATTTCTTTGGTACTGAAGTAACTTTGGGAGATGGGATTTGATTAGTTCAAATTGAGGAGGCATGCTGGAGGAAGGATGCTACGGTTTGGAGACAACAAAGTCAGAACAACCTGTTCTCTGTCTACAGTCCCTGTCAGTCAGTCATGACATGAGAAATAACTGGCAGGCATTGCTGTTCCCTCTGCTCATTTGCAGCTATTCAGATGGATACCTGATCAATGGTAAAGTTTTGTTAGTCTAATAGTTCTGAAAAACTGGAAAAGCTTTTATTTAGTCAACCAGGGATTATTGTGATTAGATGAGGTGAAGTGCCAATTTCCAGGTAGGTTCAGGAAGAGTGTGAAACAGCTCATCCTGCTGCAGCCCAGCAGCTGCATGTCTGCCCTGGGGCAGGGCTAGTGTTGGCTGTGGGGGCAGGAGTGGGGTGCAGAGCCCAGCTGAGCAAAGGGCTCAGCCTGCACGTCTGTGTGCGAAAGCGTTTGAGTGCTTTGCTGCGAGGCGTTGTCACATCCAGGCTATAACCTAGGAGTTCATTGCACTAACTGGCAATTTGCAAGGAAGCTGGCTCCACAACCAGTGGTGCCAAAGGCCACATGGGAAGCAGTGATGTGTGAGAAATGCACCTGAGTACATTCATATTTCACAAATCTTTAGACACTTCTGAACTGATGGTAGATCTGCTCCGATTCCTGCAGGTAGTGAGAGCCACAGCATCTGTGACAGACATTGAACAATCAAGATGTAAGGGTTTGTTTGTGTGTATAAGCTCACAGCAGGGGTGGCTGTGTGAGCTGCGTAACTATAATATCATGTCATTTCAGTCTTTTAATCTTTTTCTGACAAGCTTTTGGATGTGGAAACAGCCTGAGAGAAAAAGTTCTGTCATTAGATCGTATGCATAGTCTTTCACACTTGCCTAGCTGAGCACTGCCTTCTCTTTTATTCTGCTGGGGGTTACACTTCTGTACAAGAAACAGTGCTGTTCTTTTTCCTACTGAAATACTCTTTTCTAAAAAAAAAATAAAAAAACCAACCCCAAACATTGTGAACTTGTAGGAGGGTTAATGGGGCTTCAGTGAAAATACCCAACAGGGTATATGGCCTTTAAGTAACACAGATGCATTTTATCTCCAAGTGGTACAGGCTGAACATTCTTTGGTTGCATTAGCCTTTGAAGAAAAGATTTCCTGGATACTGAAGATCAAATGGAGAGTAACAGCTGCTTGGGATAATCAGTGCTAGGAATAGACTGATTTATGGAGCATCAGGCAGTGCCAGCAGCTATGTTTCTGCAGCTTTGAGATAGCTTGATGTTTAAAAACAAAATGCTAGAAAAGTGGGCTGTGGAACTTAGTCTGTTTGGATCAATAGTCCTGCTTTTAAGTCTGCACTGGGGCAGCTCTGAAGGAAGAGTTAAATGAGAATATCAGATTTTAAAATGTTTTTCTCTTTGAAGCTGTTAATAACCTGAATTTGATTTACTAAGCAGTAAATGAGTGCTCCTCACATACCCTTGAAATTTGCCCAAGAAGTCTATGTTCTATCTCCACATTAGATCATCTTACTTACAAGCCTATCATTTATCTTTTTCTTAGTAAAAATTGGAACCTTCTTGCTATGTTTTGTAAGCAGTGAAACAGCTTCTAAATTTAGTTCTCTGTAAATTATTGGTAGCTTCCTAAAATCACAGAACCTGATACTGATCAACGTGTTTTCCTTGCCATCTGTATGATACATATGACCAAAAGACAGACCGTGAACAGTTTTTGATTCTTGGGCTGGATTAGGTATCATTGATAGCTAACATTTTAATTTTGGGTGTGTGTTTGTGTGGTTCTCATTGTTTGTTTGGGTTTTGGAGTTTTTGTCCCCAACATATTATTGCTAATTTCTTGTCTCATCCAATGCTTATTGGCAGAAATAGCTATTGGACCTGAGGTCCTGAAGGAAAAATAATTGTGCAGTAAAACTAAAGGAAGTCAGAGTGAGGAGGTAATCAATATACAGAGCTGATATTTTTAAAAAATGTATACTAATCTGAACAACTCATTATTACTGATATTTATAGTAATATCTAGAGAGGTCTAGAAGTCAGTATCTATTGAGCTGGACAAGGTAGACATCACCGGACAAATAGATGGTATGAGATTCTTTGAAAAACAAACTTAATGGGACAAGATTACTTGAAGGCTGGCAGAAGAAGCACATGCTTAAAGAAATGAAGTGAGTTGTCCCATGCTACGCAGTAGTAAATAAACAACCAGAGCTTTGCTGTTAGCAAAACTCATGCTTGTGTGGTATTGTACATGCTCAAAATCAATTTTAATGGCTCTAGGCTTCAGTACTAAATGAGCCTTTGATTAATCCTAAACACATCCAATTCAATAAACTTGCCCTGTAAGAGTAGGTTGTGAACTGAAATTTTGTCATTTAATTGTTGAGTCTAAAATCTTGGAGTAGTAATGGTGTTGGAACTGATAACTATTTTCTCCTCTTCATCTCACAAGCTTCATCATAAAAACTCTCTGTGTCAAACTTGCTTAAATGACTAACGTGTGTATCTTTTTCAGGAAGTGGAGGCGGTGATTTGAGGTTCTTTTGCTTTGCTAGCTGCTTCTGTTTCCAGAACTTGGAGAATATGCTCTGTGAAGCTATGGCCCACATGGGAGATGAAGAGAATTAGGTGGTCTGGAGGACTTGGGGTTGCAGTAGCTTCACATACATGCAAAACTTTCTTTATGGCACTAGTGGCATCTGCAAATGGGAACCAATGCATACATGATCAAAGACTGCAGTGGTGGTGCAGGCCTTGCTATTGACTGATCAAGGTTTGTGGTTCCAAGAGCTCTATGGTGCGTATATGAGCTTCTCCAGGAGTCAGCAGCATTCCCCTCCCCAGCTCCAGAAAGGGCCATGTTTCTGTTCTGTGTAACAGAGCTCTGTCCATAGAGGCCATGTGTACTGGGAGAGAGGATCCGAGCTGGAAGCTGGACTCTTATCCTTGGGCAGTGCAGGACAGACTGGCTCTTTGCTACATGTCTAATGAAAGCCTCCCATGGTCTGAACCTAGTCTTTGCTGCACATTCTTAGCATTACTGCAAATAAGTATGGATCAATGTATAAAAACTTTTATGTATAAATGTGGTCCTATTTCCATAGTATTTCCTGGCCCCAAACAAAGAGATTTTGTCATTAATAATTTTTCTGACTTTGGCAATTAATTTTTAATCTATAATCTTTCAAAGTGTTCTATTTGTGGATAAATCTTGTCTTGGAGACATAGGATCATTTTTCTTTTTTTTATTATGTTAGGGAGATAAAAATCCTGCTGTTTCTGAAATAGCAGTTCAGCTCGATGAAGCTGGTGATTCACACTATAAAATTCAATTTGTATGCTAGGTGCTAAGCAAATAATCAGATTCTAATAAAGGAAGAGAATTTCAGTTTTAGATCTGGGACCTGCTATGACCTCAATTTTTCTGCAATATTATTTAAGCATAACTACAAGTCATACCTGTCAGAATTCTTTTTTTCATGCATTGCATTAGTTTTTCTGCTGACTTGGTGACTTATTTTTTTAAATTACCATGTAGCATTTAAGCAGGATTCTGGAGTGTGAGTACTGGCCAAGATATGCATTTACTTCATATTGCTTAGCAAGGTTAGGGAACATTTCTTAACTTCTATAATCATACTTTTCAGCAGTATTTTTTTATTATGTAGGCCTCTTCAACAATTTTTCTTCTTAATATATTCCTTACCAAAATATTTGAATTTCTTTGGTAGACACAAATAATTTCTCTGACAAAAAGGTCATTTGCTCTTCAAAAGCTCACTTCAATTCATTACTTTGTATTTAATTTAAAAGGTGTTCTCTCTATATTTTATCGACCATATAAGCATTGCTATGACTTTTATTCCAGTTGTTAACTCTAGGCTTTATGCTACTGGTTACTACAGCAGTTAAAATATATTGTTACTTTAGCAGTGCTTGCATGACACATCTTTTACTTTGCTCATGAGATGCAGCTATCTACTTAAGGTAGCTGTGTATGATCTGCTTTACTTTATAGTTGGCACATGAAGCCAACAAGTGAAAAAAATTGATTCTCCCCCTCCTTTTATTTTTTTCATCACTGCTCCTCAAGTGGCAATTATAACTTCAGAGTTTATTTATGCATTTGAACCAAATTAGAAAAAATATAATAAGAAACCTAGATGCTGTTGTTGAATTACAAACACACAGCCAATTTTACAACATTGAGATATCTATCCACTTATCTATAATTTTTCTCTGATTAAGAGCTTGTTAGAAGCATGTGGAACATAGCATTTGGAAGCTTCTGCAGACTTTTTTTTGGTTGGGTGTACTTTCATCCTTTTGGAAGACAACATGTATATAAACAAAGAATTAAACGTAAAGTGGACTTCAGCATTTGATTAATCACCTGTTTTAGTGTTTGTACATATGTTTTCATGAATGCTAGTGTGTGTGCTTTCCTTATGGTCATTGTAGATCTAGTCTGTCTTCCTCTTGTTGCTTTAATATCCAAAACTCTTCACAACCTACTTTTTTCTCCTTTGTCCCGTCCTTATAATTTCTTATTTAGTATTCAAGTTTGGCTCATGCCTCCTACCTCCATCCCACATGTGTTTTAAAACAAGTATGTTTTCAATTTCCCCCCATGCTGGCATTTTCTTATAGATGTTTAACCATGTTGAAGTTGTGGATGATTAACACTGATCTCTTAGCCCTCTTATTGACCATATGCGTTCATGGTGTGTCCCTTGGAGCTCATCTCTGCCATGAAGGCTGTAGAAACAACAGCAGCTCTTCTATTAAGAGTACTGTCCACTATGCTTTTCAATATCATCTGGCTGTACTTCTTTGTCTGCTAATGTGTTTTCTCTTATTTATTTTTTTTTAAAGCAGGCAGTCTGAGGTTTTGCTGTGCTTGTGCAGTACCTGTAGTAATAGTGCTGGAGTCCAGAATTAGGATATTTACAGGCACTGCAGTGAATACAGATAGCTTTAATAGTATCTCAGGTGTACTCAGTTGTGTAAATTTGTTGTCCCCTATTATTGGCATAATAAGGTGAACTAACTGCTGTCTTGTGATCAAGCAAAATTAGTCTAAGCTCTTTTTTGTTTCCCACATAGTTCTGAGTAAAATCTCTGCCTTGTTCTTTCATTGTAGCTATTGAACCATATGTTAGAAGTTTCCACATCACATATGTTTTATAATTTCAGTAAGGTTTTTGGTTTTTTTCTGAAATATTTGAGGTGCCTCTGATCTGTGCTGCACGATGTTTGAAAAACATGAGTCAGTTTCTACTTTTTGGGAATTCTTTCAATTCTCTCCTTTTAAGCTCTGGGAACAGTCAATTCCCAGTGATGGGCCTGGATTGAAATAGGTCACCCTTTGCACCCAGCCCATTGGCACTGGTTGCTGTCACTTTTGTGCTCAGGGTTGCTGAATTATAAGCAAATTTAAATTCTTCTATTCTCAAAACCAGTTTACCTAGGAACTACAGAATACAAGCTTATAAATGGTGTGCTGGTGAGAGTTGGTGACATAGGAGAGTCAATTATTTGTGAAGTAAAGCATTTGAATATTAACATATTCAATGTTAGCTTGATGTGATGATGTTGTAGACAGGTTTAAGAAAAGCTTCTGGCTTACTGCTGAGGGGTTTTCTGACAGGGAAAACAGGAGCTTTTTGCTCTACTGGAACGAGCACAGATCTGGGAGATGAGTTTATGCAGTTCTGCTGTTGCTGCCTGTAACCCTGGTACTATACAGATGTTAAGTCTTTCTGCACTTCCCTCATTCATTTAAACAGTTATGTATCTACAAATGGAAAGAGGTTATGAGTAGGTTCAGGGGGATTACAGGCATATCTGTATGTCTGTTTTAGCAACCTGCAATGCTTGTGAGGGCTTTCACATGCTCACCTATGTGATCCAATTGCATAAGCATCTTGTGCTACTCTGAACAACCAAGGGATTGAGGGACTGCAGTCAGCCTTACCTGCACTGATTCCCTGCCTAGGAATGTGGTGCCTCCCTAGATGGGGAACTGGTCATCACAGCTCCATCTCATTGTGCTGTAAACTGCTAGAAACTGCTTTCACAATTAATTTACAGATATATTATATTTTCAAGTGCTTTCACTAATGCTGGAAAACTTTGGCATACTTCTCAGGGTGTATCCGCCAAAAATTTCAAGAAGCAATATGACTATGAACATTATTCAACTTGAAAATAAACTTACTAGACGTAACTGTCCATCACTCCCAAAGAATAAATTACAACACACACTTGTGGGCAGGGGATGCTCGCTCTGTTGAGGGGACCTTCTTTTCTCATCAATCCTGTCCTAGTGTATGCAAGTGTGTAGTACAGAAGGCACGAGTGGATAATGTGTGTGGGAGGAAAATGGGAGAATAAGATTAAAAAAACAAAACCCCACAACTAAAGATCACAACAAAGAATCTTGAGTCTGAAGTTCTCGTGGCTGAATCCTGATTGTGATAGCTGAAGGATCATGTAGTGCATATGCAGTTGTGAGCATCTTACATGAGTTACAGACTTGTAATTTCCTGTTAAAAGATATATACCATACTAAGCAGTGCTATTTTAATGATTTTCTCTAGATTAGTCCTCAATAGATATGGCTAAACATCATAAAATCAATATTATTTTTCAGATCTCTTACCTATAAACAAGAGAATTCCCCAGCTCCTCTGTCATAAGCTCACCAAGAACAAGTGTGCTGTTTTAGGGCTTCCTTAAAAGGAAGGCTCTATTAAAGTGTAATTACTGTGCTTGCAGTTTTTGAAGGGGGAAATAAGTAATAAGGTTATGTGCCTGAAATCTAAAGGAACAGGAAACATTTGACTAGCTGCACTCTTCCTTAGACTAAATCATATAAATTTTGTTCTCTGTTCCTGGAAATCATAGATGTTATTTCCTGTCCATTGTGTAGTTTATATTTGCGCTGAAGACCTTTGTAGGCAAGGATTAGCTCTGCAGTTTTTGTCTGTGATGTCTAATATAGGACACAGCGAGGTCTTGACCTCTTTTGTGACATTTGTGTACAAAGTGATACAAATAATGATAAATGCAATGAAAAAATGCTGTGTTGATGAGGCTGTGGTGTATGAACACACTGCACCATTTTCCTGAGCCCTGCTTTCAACAAGTGCATAGAATTAACCTTCTCTAGGCACAAATACAGTAGCAAAAACTCGTTTTTGTATTTTTTCTGGAACCATCCTTTGTG
Source organism: Corvus cornix cornix (assembly GCF_000738735.6). Classification (NCBI taxonomy): domain Eukaryota; kingdom Metazoa; phylum Chordata; class Aves; order Passeriformes; family Corvidae; genus Corvus; species Corvus cornix. Next base: position 32,921,027 of record NC_047057.1, read on the forward strand.
CAGTAAAGACAGCTCTGGATTACTTGTTTGACAGCAGAATCCAGCTTGGTGGCAGAACTGAATCTGTTAATCCATAATCATGTTTCTCCTTCTGCATAATACAAATCTCTCCACTTTTGCCCCCAGGCTCCCTTGTTAGGTGCTCCTGCAACAGTGATGCAAACAGATACACAAAACAGTGCTACAGGCTCTGTGCTTGGTTGTCCACACAGTAGTTGCAGGTAGCTGGTGGATCACAGCATGCACTCCCTGCACTGTCTGAGGCAGCACGTCACTACCAGGGGCTGTGGACAGAGCAGTACAGGCAGTGCAGGAGGGAATGCTCTGCTTGCAGGCTGAGGTGGGAGGAGTGCTGGGCTGTGCCACCTCACAGGCTTATGTGTTCAAGGGACACGTGCTGTAGCATCGCTGTAGCACCTGTGCCCCTGTGGTGTCGAAGACCCAACAAGCCAGAGACCTCTTTTCAAGCTGTCAGAGCTGTCAGAGGTGCGTTGGAGGAGTATGAAACCCCGGGCGGGTTGTGCTTGCTTTTAGGCTTTTAGGATCAAGCAGAAAGAAGCAGGGCTGTTTTTTCAGAGAGGATGTTTAATAATAGAACACACATAGAACTGGGTAGGATAGGAGTTTTGTGCTCCAGTAGTGGAGATGGTTTAATGGGCTAAATGTATTTAAAATAGTTTTGCCTTCTGGGATAATCTCAAACCGGCTTACCTTTTCTTGTCTCCAGTGTGGACATATTTCATTCCATTTGTTTTCTCTTGTACACTGTCATTTGAAAGTGAAATCTTTTTTCTTTTGAGCCTCATGGTGAACGACAATACACATCAAAACATATGTTGGTTTATTTGCTAACTTCTGTAGAGCTATTTGAAACCCAGTGGTAATAGGGTTACATTTTCTGGATACATTTCTTGGCTCTTTAAAGTGGTGTATGGAGCTCCGGGGTTTAGCAGACGGTGACCCTATGATTTGGTCAATACGACAATTGTGGTTGCAATACATTTTTCCCCCTCATCCTATTGATATATATTTCTTTCTGATATTTGCTGTATCATCAGCTGCTGTAGTGCTGCTGTCTAACTGTGATTTCCAAAATCCTCTTGGATTAATCATATGACAGTATTATCATACAGTATACTTACTATGTTTTTTCATGGGTACATGTTGCTTTAAGTATTTTTGCCACCATAGGTGTCGAGAAGTGTGGCAAATAAGCTTTCTTCACAGACTTTGACTGTTTTACTGGGATGTTGTGATGCAAATCAGAATTAAGGAAGGTCTCTACAATTTTCTGTGAAATAAAGGGGAGGATGTGGATTTCATTAAATACAGTGACCCAGCTGAACATATCTTACCATTTTTAGTCTTTTGATTACATTCAGTCTTCTTAGCACACATCAGAAGAGAAGTGGTGGTGAATTGTGCCTTCCAGTAATCCTGGGCTTGGGCACTTAAAGCTCCATGCAAATAGGTTCTTTAAAAGTAAGATTCCTCTGTGGCCCCATTTCTGCTGCTGTTCCTGTCACTGTCCCATCTGTTTGTACTCATTGTCCCTTTCTGGCTGCCTGTGTTTTACCTCATTGTCCCAATGCAGACAGAAGTGGGCTAAAGAATGGAGAGGTTTAAGGTAAATGGAGTTGGTCAAAATCTGGTGGTGATCCTGGGACCGACCATCCTAAGGTTGATTGTAAAAAAGGAATAAGAATATACATAGTATTCTTAAGAAGTTCTCTGTCCTTAAAATGGCATGTGTAGCAGATGGTGGTAAGACTGTAAAGAGGTACCAAATGAGGAGGTAAGGTTTTTCAGAAAGTGACTCTGTTGTGTGGGAGGGAGTACATGAACTACAGAGGGAGGAAAAAAGCAAAGTCTCACGATTATTACAAAATACTGGAGCTGAAATATCTTGCCTAGCCAAACATTTTGATTTTTTTTTCCCCTCAGAATCCTTTCTGAATGTCATCTGTCTTGTCAGTAAATGCCAGTGAGGGCTTGTGGACATGACCAGACTTCCATGCACTGGTGGATCAAACTAGAGTCATGATGGTTGACATGTCTTGCCACAGGCAGATTAGACCTTTGCCTGATCAGTGATTAAAACCCAGTGCCATCTCCTTTTCTAGAAGCTAGGTTCTTGCCCTTAAGATATGTATATGTGAGCTTAATGGGAGGCTTATCCCTGCCTCTAAAATCCATTTATACTAATGATCTAGTGAGTCATCAAACCTATTAGTATGGCTTGGCTTCTTCATTTTGTCTCCTGAAGTTCGATTTTGCTTTTTTTTCTTCAGAATAACGTTGTATTAATTGGCTGGCATGTGGGAAATATCCTTAATGGTATGCTTGGAAGTACCCGTGTGCCCAGTCACAGAATGATTGTCCTGATTGTTTCCAGTTTTCTTGTAGAGACAAGATGACAAGTAGGAGAAATAGCAATAGTGGGGATACTGAATTCTCATTTTGAGAGCTGGTTTTCCTCATCAGTTAAATATTGATGTCTTTCTTAGACCTGATTTCTAATTATTTAAAAATTGAAGGTAACACAGTTTAGTGCGATGACTGATTCTCACTGTATGGATAATGAGCGATTTCTGAAACTTTGGTTATGGCTTCTGAGACTTTGGGCAACGGCATGTGGTGTTGGATTAGTCAGTCTTGAAATGATCCAGGAATGATGTGGTGCTATTTGCAAAAGATACTCAGGAAAGAGGAGAACAGTATTACAGAGATAATCCAGCTATTTCTGTATTTAAATGTTGCTGTTATAGTCCCATTGGTACTATCTGTGCACCTAGGGAGACTAATTGATTTCAAATTTGATGCTTTAACCGCTAAATCATCATCTCCAGCTGGCACTGAAATAAAGTGATTTGCATCGTCTACATCAGCAGGGAAGTGTCACCTTTGTTAAAAAAAGAACCACCGACACACAGACTTAATTATCTATTCAGAGTGCAAGCTAACAGCTCAAATGCAGTGACTTTTCTCCAAAACGAAGGCAGATATTTAAGGAGGTGTGATCAAAATCACACTTCTCTGAAAGCTGAACAGTGACTTCTAAAGATAGTTATAACTGATTTTTAAAAAAGGCTTGATTCTGTGTTTTATATTGTGTATCTTTTATATAATTGGCTTTACTGCTTATCTGTTGACAGTTTTCTCTCTTCATAATGTGACTGAGAAACACATCCTTTTAATAAAGGACCAAAGTGTTTCAAAGCTACAGTTGTTGGCAGGTAGACCGAGACTTCTAGTAGCTTGGTCTTTGAGCCTGACTAATGTGGTGTGCTAAATCTGCTCTCCTTCCACAGAAACGCTGAGTGGTTTAGGTTGTAAAAGCTATCATTATTTCAAATGCTTTTCCTTCTTGTCAATCAAACCCCTAGTTTGAGAATCTGTATGAAACCCTTTTAAGATGCTCTTAGGCCAAATAGCACTGGAAAATGCATCTAATAAAGTGCTGTTGAATAGCTTCTTTTAACTATTTAGCGCATGGCATATCATTACTTGTAAGTGCAGTTGCAATGTAGATTCATAGAAAAGGCTGTTATTTTAGCTGAGGATGTTCAGGGTCTCTGTGCTGGAGAGTGAGAAACAGAAACTGTGCAGTGCACTTTCTTGTACTGCGGCTGGGGCTGTCCTGAGCAGGACCCCAGCCTGCCCTGGCACTGACATGCTCTTTGCTCCCTGCTCCGAGGTCTGATAGTGCTTGTGGGACTCCTTTCCAGGACAGCTTTTTGAAAGGGGCAGCAGGACTACCTATGTTTATGTTCAGCTGTAGGCTCGAGTACCACGTGAGAAGACTTTTGGCGGATATTTAGCTCATTTCATTCTCGGGAGAAATGTCAGTATTGCCGCCTGTTAACAGGCGTCAAGCGAGCCGTGTCCGCATTGCCCGTGCTGGGGGTCTCCGTGTAGCCCGGGGGATTGTCCTGGAGCCCCTTGGCACCGCTGAGCCTCACCACTGCCGCCGGGGCTCCCTTTATTTCTAACCAGAGCTGCTGCTCCCCTTCGCCCGCTGCATTCCAGGTGGTGCTGGAGGAGGAGGAGAGGCTGCTGCTTTATTCAGGCAGTGATGCTAGGATTGTGGGCGGGAACAGCTTTTTTTTTTTTCCCCTTTTTGTCTTTCTCCTCTCCTTGTCCTCCCTCTTCTCTCCCGCACTTGGATTTCGCTGTCTGCAGTGCAGGTCCCCGCATGCCATGCCCTCCACCCCGCCGCCCTAGGGCGAGCCCCGGGCACCATGCGGCAGGACAGGCTCACGGGCTCGCTGCGGCGCGGGGGGCGATGCCTGAAGCGGCAGAGCTCGGGCGGCGGCGTGGGCACCATCCTCAGCAATGTGCTCAAGAAGCGCAGCTGCATCTCCCGGACCGCGCCGCGCCTGCTGTGCACCTTGGAGCCAGGTACCCGCGCCGGCCGGGCGAGGCGGCGGCTGCCGCCCCGTAAGCGGCTTAGAGGGGCGGGGAGAGCGGCCGGGGCCGCGGGGTCGGCTCGGAGAGGAGGCGGCGGCCGGCGGGCGATGAGGGCCGCGGGTAGGCGCGGCGGGGCGGGGGGCAGCGCCCGGGGGCGGCCCCGGCCCGAGGCAGACGCTTCTGTCCGGCCGCCGCTGCGGCAGCCCCGGCGGGGCCCGGCCGGCGTGGGGCGCCGGGTCGCGGCCTGGGGCCGGCGGCGTGTCCGGCGCGCGGGGCTCCCGCCCGCGCCGGGCCGGCCTGGAGCGGGGAGCGGGGCCAGCGAGGTGGCTCCGCGATGAGGAGCGGCGGAGGCACCGCGGCGGGGGCGAGGCGGCCCGCGGGGAGCGGGGCCGGGCCCAGGCGGGAGGCCGGGGGCGGCCGGGGCCCTGCGGCGAGGCAGCGCGCTGCCCCTGCCCCGGGGCACTCCTCCCGCTCGTGTCCCGCCCGGCTCGCGGATCCGGGCTCCGCTCTCCAGATCTCCCGGTCCTTTCCCTGCTCCTCCCGCCCGGCGTCGCCGCCTCGCAGCGCTTTTGTGTCGTCTGCCCCTACTGCCTTTCTCCCTCCGTCTCCTCTCCCCCGGGTCCGGCGACTCAGCTTTCCGCCAGTCTCTCTCCGAAGTCTCTTCGCAGCCTCCCCAGACCTTTCCCGATAAACCTGCTAACTCTTGACCTGCCGGAGACCCTCCTCCCGCCCAGCCTTTGTCTGCGGTAGGGTGTTGTCTAAATTTGCAACTATACCTATCCCAAGGGGGAGGCATCAGCTCTGCAGCTGTATTTTCTAGATCCTGCCTCACTATCAAAATCTTTTAAGAACTGGGTGGTCAGCAAACAACGTGTGTTTATTCCAGTGAGGTGGGCTCTCAACAGAAGCACTGATGCGTGGTCATGACTGAATGCTAGATTCTAGTTGCCTGCCATCAAAATTTCGGATTTTTTTTAATATGAAATATCAAGAAATTTAAATTCAATTTACCATGTTAGAACTGTCATTTGTAGCTAAAACATTGATCTGTTGCCTAATCGTAGGCATTTACAAAGCATGGAAGCCAGAGATACACTGAAACATAGACCAATACATTGAAATAAACAAGGATCAGTTTCCCATTGTACTAGCTGTGTGTGCGTCAAACACACAATGCTCACTGCCTCTGTGTTTGAGATGAGTTTCAGAGGCTGTTATTAATAAGGTCTCAGATACATTTTGGGATACATTTATGGGATTGCTGTTTTTAAGATTTCCTAACTTGTAATTCTCAATGACCCCTGCTCCAACCGTAGTCAGCTATTATCCCAGGTAATGAGGTTTTCTGGATAATGACATTCTTGTATTTACACTCAGATAAAGATCAGAGAATGTGATTGGAGGCGTAACTATGAATGCCATAGTCCTAAAAATCCCACTGGTTTGGGGTTTCCATATTGTTCATATGTAGGTAAAGGCAATAACCCCGTTTGGGATACGTGTTTTCACAGAGTGGTGGAGATGGGACACCTAATGGGCCCTTAAAAAATATGCTGGATGAAATATTCATATATACTTATATACTTAGTGTCTGTATTAGCTGTCTGTATTGAGAAGTTTTTTTGAGGCTGGAGATTTTAGATGTGCTTTGATACATCCCAGTGAGCTCTGGCTCCTGATAGAAGTGGTTTCATACAGAGTTACTCAGAATGTTACTTTCAGAGATAAATTGCAAGGCTAAGAATCTTTCTGAAACAACAAGCAGCATAAGGTGATAGCTTACATTGGCACTTCTCTTTCCTCCAGTGTGGGCTCCCACTGAACACAAAGCTGCTTTAGGCCTTTTTCCTTGTTTATTTTTGATAAAATATTTATTTGCATTCTGTGGGAGAGGTTTCAACAGCTGTCAAGTATAGCCAAGAACCCATACTACTACTTTGCAGGTTTAAAGCTATGGCTTTATAGCTCACAAACATGCATCAAAACACATAATCTTCCTACACTTTCTTCTGGTTTGATATTTCTGGAAAAAATCCCAGATTTTGCCCCATCCTTTTGTTTAATGTTGCTGAGGATGGACTGGGAATTTGATTCTGTCACCCAGGTATTTTGTGGATAGTATTTTTCTCCCCTCTTGTGGCTCTTTATGTGGTTCTGTGCTACATTTTGGTTATGCAATGGAAGATTGCTAGGGTTTGGGAATCCTAAGGATATAATCTTCCCTCTTACAGCCTTTTCTTGTGAGGAGTCATTGTGTATTTTACACAGGAAAGCTAACAGGACTGGGGTTTGGTTGGGTTTCCTATTTTTTTATTATTTTTTATATAACTTTTCTGCAGTGGTTTCTGGTGACAGGCTTGGAAGGGCATTGAACAGAGCTTATTTTGGCATTCCCTACCCTTCAGAAATTTGTTGTCAAACATGTACCTTTGTGTGTCCTTGTATTCGTGGAGGTAGTAATTCCAGTGTGTTCCCAGCATATTCCTGCTGATAGGAATTAATATGCTTCTCAGGTGTGAAGTATCAGTTGAAAGTGTATGAACTGGAGGTGATATTTAATATGTTAATAACTAGACAGGTAGCCTGGCTGGTTTGACGTGAAAGGCCTGAGTTGTACTGACAACACTTACAGTAGGAACTATTGCTCTGTGTGTGGTACATCTATGCCAGGCTGTCCTTGCAGAGGAGCTGGGAAGAAATGTTCTCTTAAGGCCCAAAGGGGTCTTTTCTGCAAAAAGCATGTATTTATGTAATGATGAGGAATGTGACCTAAAGATGGAAGATTGTCAGAAATGGGAAAATGCAGTGAAAATGGGTGCAGATGTGGTAGGGTTGTATGGGTGTGGGATACTGAGGGGGGAAGAAACTATTGGAGAATCTGAGTTAGTTTATGGAGAGAGGACAACTGAATAAAAAAGGGGAGTGATGAAAAAAGGAAGGTTTAGGAAACCAAGAGAGGTTGAATTGGGGATAGGCATTAATTTCCTTGAAGCTCTAAAGCTCAGGGACAAATTCCTTGAGCAGAGTGCAGAAACTGCATGTAGCAAGATGATTTTTGTGCCAGAAACAACTAACGGGCAATGAGATGCTGCTCCCAGTTTGTTGGTTGCCTTCCTTGCTCTCTGAACAGTTGCAGCTTTTTTTTACATGCTTACTAGCTGTATTTTTTATTAAGCAAGGTTGTAATTTTTTGATTTTAGGAAATATAAATTCTTTAAAATGGATGTGAATGAGGAACAATTCATATATGCTCTGTGGTTCGTTTCCCATGGTTCTTCCCCTCCCCTCCCACAAAACCATCACATAATTTGATTTGGAAAATACTTCTAATGGAGAACAAATAAGGGGACACAGATTCTATGTCTTCTACAAGAGATTGTCATGCATGACCTGACTAAGCAGTTCCTCACCATACTGAAGAGAGTGTGCTGTGTAGTCTGATGTTACTGCGTGATGTAATTCTCATTTACAGTAATTTTCACACCTGTCTTAATTGTTTGCTGTGATGTGATTTAGTTAACTTTTGTAGATGGATGATCTCATTTCAGTCTGTTAATCAAGGGTCTCATTTGAAGGGTCTTATTTCAGTCTCAGGAGAGATAGCTAGCTTGACTGTTGTGTGAGCTCCCTGGTCATGATGTTCATGTAACTATAGATAGATTTTGCCTTGCTCTGAAATTTTATCTTACTGTACTCGATCTTTTGAAGACCTGGAAGTATCTGTTTGTATCTTTCTTAGGAAGCTTCTAAGACAAAGAGAGAAGTTGTTACTGGGGTCTTGAAGTCTTATAAAACTGTGAAGTAATTAATATTTAGCTGCTGGGTTGGAAATGAATACATTTTGGAAGGCTATTGGTTCTTTGCTACAAGGTAGTGTTAGTTAACGTGTCAGCATCTGTTACTTTAACAGAAGGAGTTCTTGGTCATGATATATTTTTGTGTGTATTAGGGTTTTACAGTACTTACTTTTATTTGCTTGAAAATGAAGTTCGCTTTTTCCAGTTTCAGCAAATGTGATGCAATTTAATCTTAGTAGGTTACTGGCATCGCTACATTGCTTTGAATTATTATGAAAAGATTTACCTATTAGGAGTCCCTATGCTGAGTGCCATTGCACTCTGGGAAGGAATACTAATAAACAGTTCCTTCCAGGAATAGCTATTAATCCTTCAATGTTTTTTTAAGACATATCTATTATGATTTGAAGCCTTTATTTTTCTAGATCTGACAAGCATGTCTTTTAGATCTGAAGCAGGGAAACGAAAGCACTAATCCCCAGGTCTTAGTGATGCAATTCTAAAACGCTAAAATTCTAAACAGTACTGGAGTTTGTGTGATATTTTTCTTTGTTTCTATTCACTCACCCCCAACAAAGAAAAAAAAACATGGAAAAGAACATTTTCTCTTTAAATATATATTTATCAGGTAGTAAGGCTTTAAAATTACTTACCACCACTTCAGTATGCAAATGCTCAAAGGCATTTTACATTCCATAAATAGCAAATGCCACTAGTTGGGTTTTCTGTCAGACTTGAAGGTTTAGACCTCCAAAGCACTGGGTATTACTGGTGAGTTGATTAGCATGGATATTACATACTTAAAACCTTGCAGGATTATAATCTGTTTGGGTTTTCTGTGTGTGTGTGTGTATATATATATATGGACATTTATATGTTAAAAATGTTTGGCATCATATTCTGGAAAAATAAGAAGCTATGCATAACATAACTGTAAGTGTGGAACAGTACCATTAAATTATTAGTTATTAATATTAGTATTAAATTAGTATTAAATTATGGAAGGAAAGGAAAAGAAGGCTTTATTCTTTGTGCCAGCAGACGGGAGAGAGGGAGGGGATATGATGCCGTGTTCAGCACCTGAGTTCTGGACAGCGGCATTTGAAGGACCAAGGAATTGTACATTCAAACTGTGGGATGGAAAGCAAATTAAACGTGTTACTGTTGATTGTGTTGATCTGGCATATCCAGTGCCATGTTGGGATCCACTTGAGATTCTGGTATTTTATGTAAAACTGTATGAACTACTAGCAGGCCCGCTTCATAACAATTAAAATAGTTTGCTCATATGGCCAAAATAAAATCTATGCTTAAATAACAATACTGACCAAATGCACATTATGTTCTGAGGAATTATAAAAAAAATACGTTCTGAACAGTAAAATAATTTTAGCACACCAAACTTAGAAATTAGTTTTGACTGACTTAACGTCAAGAAGCTGGCATAGATGAAAAGAAGCTGTCTCTGTACATGTATTTTTCTGTGGATACACATGACAATTTGCAGTGTACTGGTATAGTTTGTAGTACAGTGAACTATATGAATATTAGTGAAATGAGTTGTGTCAAACTGCATCATTAAGGAGAATGTTACTGCATTTTAAAAACATTTTGTCCATGTACTTCTTAACATGTTCCTTGAATCCACTGTGAAGACAAAATTCACCGAAACAGATTGAAATGTAGTTGTTATAATAGGAGGCTAAAATTTTGTGTTCTTGTTTCAACTGTGGGATTTTTGTGTTTGGGATTTTTTGACTTCTTTTTGTCTTCTGAGCTAAATAAAATAATGACCTTTTTTTTTTTCATTTTTCTTTTTAGGGGTTGATACGAAATTGAAATTCACTCTTGAACCATCTTTAGGTCAAAATGGTTTTCAGCAGGTAATTTGATTTATTTTTCTCTTGAGTTTGTGAAGGAGTGGGTCTGCAGTCAAGGTGCTTGCCCTCATTCAGAAGTGCATTTGTCATCATAATGTCAGCATATTATTTGCAATTGCATCAAGAGCTGTTTCATTCATATTCAGAAAATGGAATAGGCTTTCATTGTTTACTCAGATATTTCCTACATCCTTGTATCCTAGAATATTATACTCTTGTCACATCATTAAATAATTAATCTGTATCTTCCCTGTGAGTGGATTAAGCAGTTAAACTCTGAAATGCCTGCAGTAAAATGAAATTAATGTGCATATCTGCAAGGTATTAAATGTTGCTATACTGTAGCATGAAACTAATGATGGATATTTTACAATTTTGGATGCTTTTGCTTTTAGTGGCATGATGCGCTCAAAGCAGTGGCCAGACTGCCGACAGGTATCCCAAAGGAATGGCGGAGAAAGGTAGGTAGACCTCTATGCCTTGTGGGCCATATTGCCTGTAGGTTTCTCAGAAGAGGTTAATTACATCAATATTATCTGTTGGTGGTTTTTATAACAAATATTTGGACCTTATAAGCTGTACTGGGGATTTTTCCTTGTTTACGTTCTTCAGTGGCAACCTCACAGGGCAGCTGGAAAGGCTGAGGAGACAGGTAAAGATGGTGTTTTCAATAGTTGGGCTCTTTCTGCTTGAGGCTTAGGTAACTTATTCTGGTGCAGATGTTACTGCTTCATTCTGTCAGTCTCAAGAAATTGCACTGGTGAAATTTCCCCCAAAGCTGAACATATCTGCAGTGTAGGCTGTCACACTTACAAAGGTGAAGTTGATAGATGCTTAATGTTGACAAGAATGCTCATAGAAACAGTTGATGGGGAAAAGGCAGATTGCCAAAATTAGGGAAATTCAGAGTAAGGAGTGATGTAGAATGGCAGAGTGCACCATTAACAGGAAATTGCACTGAGTTAGTGTTGTAGGAAAGGGTCCACTGGGATTTTGCTAGACTTACTTTATTGCATTCTTCAACGTTTGAAGCCCCCTAGCATAAAAAGAGGCATGTCTATTAATTTTTTCTTTAAAACTGAGTCACACGATCTAAGCTTTAAAAACACAGTTTTAATAAAAGTAGTATTTTTGAAGATTTATAAAATACATGTAGTTTCACGTATTTTTGATGCATCAGCTTAATTTCCTTTTCCTGTTTTTGCTATCTTTCCAAACTGAACTGTACCTTTTTACAAATCAGGGGAGAAGGAAGAAAAGACTTGGTGGCATTGTTTTCCTCACACCACGATGAATTTATTTTTAATCTACAACTAGAGTGAATCTTTATATCCATCTAACAGCCTTTTCTCTTTCCTGAAATATTCTTTTCCCACGCTCCAGAAAGTGTTCAGACACTTTTCTGTGGTACATGAGTGGAAGACGTCACAGAATCACAGAAGGGCTGAGTTTGGGTGGGACCTCTGGAGGTCATCTGGTCCAACCCCTCTGCCCAAACAGGGCCCCCTACAGCTGGTTACTAAGGGCTGTGTCCAGGTGACTTTCAAATATCTCCAAGGAAGGAGATTCCACAATCTCTCTGGGAAATCTATGTCAGTGCTCCTCAGCCTGTACCCTCCCCCACACCATGTGGCAAGGGAACGGGCAGTACTCAGTCACCCTCACAGTAAAAAAGTGTTCCTTAATGTTCGAGGAGAACTTCCTGTGTTTCAGTTTGTGCCCATTATCTCCAGTCCAGTCACTAGGCACAGATTAGAAGAGCTTGGCTTCCTCCTCCTTGCACCCTCCTTTCAGGCGTTTAAACACACTAGTAGAATCTCCCCATAGCTGCCTTTCTCCAGTCTGAACGGTCCCAGCTCTCTCATAGGAGAGATGCATAGGAGAGATGCTTTGCAACTGGGTGCCCCCCAGCAAATACTGGTGCTTGGGATTATTTCTCTCCAGAGGCAGGATTTTGCACTTCTCCTTGTTGAACTTCATGAGGCTCTTGTCAGACCATTTTTCCATTCTGTCAAAGTGTCCTTGGGCTTATCAGCCACTCCTCCCAGTTCTGTGTAATCAGCAGACTTGTGTATACTCTGCCATGTCATCCAACTCAGATCTGTCTTTCCTTCTCACTCTGCCCATCTCTGTGTTTGCTCACATGCGACCACATGATACTAGCCAAAGAAGTAGTGGTAAGAAAAGAGATGTTGTCTTTTCACTGCCATTCCCCAGTTTCACAATGATTTTAAGATAGATACCAAAATAAAGGAAGTATTTAGTGTTAGCGGCATGCTGATTGCTTCCTTTGCTGTCAACAGAAGGAGCAGGTTGACATCTGCATTATTGTTGTGGCATGTGACATTTAGTTTCTGGGGCTGGAAGAGGTAAAGAATCCAGTCAAACAACATCAGTAGGATGTCAAACAACATCTGAGGGGGTTGGGAGGCAGAACAGTGGCATTCCTCCACATGGGTGACTTTGCAGAAGTGTGGGAAGGGACATTTAAATGCAGAAAACATGAGATTCTGGGAGCTGTCTATAAATTCCTTCATCATGCAGCTATCTAAGTGTTTAAATCTGTGGGAAGTGTCTAAATTGCTTTTCTCACTTGAGTGAATTAATGGCTGGTATAAAACTTGACCAGTTTGCTTTTATGATTTCTTTCAGTTTCCTGAAGAAAAAGATCCTTTATTGTTACTTGCTGTCACTGTATGATCTGTCACGTGCCTTTCATGGTTCAGGAAGTTTTCAAATTTTTCATAAAGGTCCAGCCTTTGTCTTGGATACACATGCATAAATCTGTTCTGGCAATTATTAGGCTTTAAAAGTAGTGAAAATGTTTGTTTCAGAACTCCCTGTAGCACCAGCAGTTTAGGAAGCCCTCTTGTAAGTTGCTCTGATCCAAGTGATGCTTTCAGATGAATCCCAGATGGTGAATACTAGATGCTATTTGTTCTGCAAAGTCATCAGAAGAGACTTCTGATAAAGAGAAGCATTAGCACTGCCAGATTTCTTTTGGGAGTTTCCAGGAGATGTATCCATGGTAGAGTTTGAGGAGAGCCAACAGCAGTGTTATCCTTTTATAAAACTCTTTGTTGGTTATGAGGATAGAAGGTCTGAACTGACAAAGAATCCTTGCCTTGTGTTTCTATTTTGGAGGGCCCCTGTGAATTCACTGACAGCTGACTTGCATCTTTGTAGTCAATCCATGGATCTGGATGCTTAATGCCAACCATTTCCTTCCTTTCTGTTTAGAGAGCAAGGTATTATTTTAATTGTGCAAAAATTGTTGTAGCTAAAATCCTCTTCTGCATATTTCAAGTCTAACAGCAGATCACATATGGGTGAAGCTGATAAGGTTCATCTAACAATATATATATCAAAACTTTTTATTTTACCTGAGAAATAATTAATTTTGCCTTATGTATTTCTAGGTTTGGCTGACCCTGGCTGATCAGTACTTACACAGTATAGCCATTGACTGGGACAAAACCATGCGTTTCACATTCAATGAAAGAAGTAATCCTGATGATGACTCTATGGGCATCCAAATAGTAAAGGTAGCCAGCTAATTTGTTACTTCTTTTTAAAAAATTTAATGAAAAGTTGACATTTTAATTTGGATTTATTTTCATGTCTGCAACTGCTTTGGCAAAAATTACATCTTCATTCCCAATTTTGGCCTGCCAAAATTTTTCTTTTTTGGCTGCTTTGGTTCTTTTGCACTAATCTGGTTAGTGTTAGCTGGGAAAAAATTTGCTATTTCTGATTTTTTTTTTCTTCATTTTTACTTTTTTTTTATTTTGAAAAAGTACTGGAGTTTAATGAAGACAAAGGAGCATAAGTGGGTTTTTTACTTCCCTGTAAATAAACACAAATGTTTTCTGGGAGTAAAAAGTATGTTTTAAAATGTAGCAAATGAGCATTTTTCAGTTGTTTTACAGGAGTGAAACACATTTGCCTATTTGTATTTCTCAGCTGATTAATGTTTAATATTTAAAGCAGTCAGCCATTTTGCAAATTTGCCTTTCACTTATAAATCACTTAAATTTCAAGGACACAGTTTCTGGTTTTTATGGTTTGAAAATTCAGTTGTCTAGTAGTTCTTTTATACTTTGAAAAAAACAGTTGCTCTTTTTTGTTCAATTAAGCAGCTGTTATGTCTTGCCTCTTTGAAACCCAGAGATCTTTTAATATCTTCTGTGGCAATGTATTATGAACATCTTTTAGGGGACTTGTTTACTTGAGAGCTTGCTGAAACTATTTCTCTTGGGTGAGCTAAAGGTTTAACAGATTAAAAAAGAAATGTTGTCATCAACTTTGGGAGTATGTACTGGGAGGGTGGAGGTGGAAGGAAAACTGGGACAGTCAAGAGAACTAACGGGGGAAGGAAAATACACATCTTTTCTCTTCTTGTCATTTTTATTTTTGTTTTAATTTCTTTTTCCTTTAAAGGACCTTCACCGAACTGGCTGCAGTTCTTACTGTGGCCAGGAGGCAGAGCAAGATCGAGTGGTATTAAAACGTGTTTTGCTGGCATATGCCAGGTGGAATAAATCTGTTGGCTATTGTCAAGGATTTAACATACTAGCTGCACTTATTCTGGAAGTAATGGAGGGCAATGAAGGGGATGCCCTGAAAGTGAGTAAATTTTTTTTTTTTCAATGGTGAAGATTGCTTTTAGTTAATGAACTTTATAATAAACCAATGTGTGAATTTTGGAGACAGTGTAAAAGAGCAGGACTCAAAAGAGTTAGCTAATTTATATCTGTGGATTTTTTATTTTGTTATCCTGTCTGAGCTAAAATTAATAGTTTGAATTTTATCACTGTTAAATTTTTTTTTCAAACAGAAACAAATGAGGTCTTGGCCATAAAAAAATAAATGGGACCACTGCTACTAACTGTAGAATATCTTATGCCATAATCCCAAATCTGCTTGCAAACACCATAGGTAGCTGAAATCTTAAAATTTCATTATCAGCATCTTATGTGGCGGTTCCATGTGAGGCAGTTTATAAATCAGCTACATTTCAAAGCAAATCCTAGGAAAACATTAAATATTCAAAAAGAAAGTAAGTCACTTTGAAGCTAATTTCTGGGTTACGTTAGTCTTAACAGCGTTTTGTTTTCTTAGACAGTTTTTATTGTAATTAAAAGAAAGCTTAATGAACTTTATAGTATGTTAGAAAATGGAAATACTATTTACTACAGGACATGGTTTAAGGTTTGGCAAGATCATGGGCAAAGTTCCTTAAACAAACTTGCTCATATGTGTGAGTTGGGGTCAAATTAATAAAAGATGACTGTGACTCTTGAGATACTGAGCTGTTTGTTTTGCCTTAGACAATGATTTAAATATGGTAAATATTTAAATTCACTCAGAGCTCCTAAAATACAAAGCTTGTGGCAGTAGAGTCCAGCTACTTCTTCATTCTAGACAGCTGCCTGTAATAGGAAGAAAATACTATAATATACTGAATTTGTATCAGAAAGTAGAATTTTCTTTCAGTAGTTCTTGCTTAAGATTTCCTCAATATTTTTAACTGTAATTTATCACATTTTATTGTTATCTTATACTGTCCAGAAGCTCCCTAAACACATTATGGTAGCATAGGAAATACAGTTGCCCAAGGTTTATGAAGTCCAAGGTGACGATAAGAACTGTGTGTGTCCTTATGTGTTGTCTGTTACTGTGAGTTGTGTCAGGCTCCTTGTGTGGAGGAGACAATGGAATGGAGCCAGACTGCCCCAGGGAGGTAAAGCACTGAAGGCTGTTTGCACCAAAACTGGTCTTACCTGGCAAAAATAAGAATGGAAAATAAAGTAATTTCTTTTCCAAGCTTTGTGTGTGGGCTTTGCAGGAATTTTCTTCAGGAATTTCCCCAGAAGAGAGAGGGAAGAGGGGAAGGACAAGAAAAGGAACAGAGTGTGTGGGAGGAAATAAGAATTGGGTATTAGCATTAGGTTTTGTTGTAGTCACGGCCACCTAAAGCAAGCAGTGAGTGACTTCAGAACAGCTACAGAGGGCTGTAAAGGTGCCCTCAGGATTGTAGCTATGGGGTAGCTGTGCTTCGGTTATTGTAGAGTCTGGGAGTTAAGGGAGCAATGGCATTCTCAGGTTTTGCCAGTCAGGTCTCGTTTCTGGGAAGGACATTATAAATAAAAGCTCTGTGTCTGGGAAGTATCTCCCAGAGGCCAGGAAACAGCAGGTATTACTGATGCCAAGGGGCTTTAACAGCACAGGACCCAACATGGTGGCTTCAGGGAATGCCCAGCCAGTGATACTTGAGTGTTCACTAGTTAACGTAGGCATTAAGTTAAATCCCTGGAGTTGTCTCAAAGTTAGCCTACAGAAATTATGGTAAGCAAGAAAATCCCAGCTTGCATGTGTAGAAGCTGTCAAAGTATGCATAACTCATAGATACCAAAATTCAAATTTTTTCTCTTGCATGTTATTGTGTAGATAAGCTACAGAATCAAATAATAAAAATAAATATGTAGAGATGTGTTACAAAGAAAGTATCTATTGCAAACTGGTAAATATAGGAAGTGCTTTTTAAAAAAAGGTCTTCTCAAAGCAATTCACATCTTGGTGAAACAGAATGAACTTCAGTGTTGAAAAAGACTTCTGTTCTCCTCTGTGCTCTCATATATTTGAGATCAGTGAAGTAATATATGTCATAAGAAATTAATGAAAATGCAAATAGCGTAGTTGTAAATTAATGTTGTTATATTAAATTACTCTTCCATTGGTTGAAATATATCTGAACAAAATAAAGCATATTTTTACAAGACAGTGAAGTGACCCACTATTCAGCAAAGGTTAGGTAATGCATCTGACAAAATACAAGGCTGTCATGTAGAAACTGTCAATTTGCCTGTGTTGACTACTGATCCACATGCTTTAAAACATGGAATGTAAGACTGCTATTACCTGAAGAAATCTTGCAAGGACAAGTGGCAGTATGTGGTCACAAGCAGCTGGGAAAGACAAGGAAGCATTAAGACTGTTTCAAGTGGTGCTCTTGGTAGTCCTGTGTCTGAGAAGCTGTTTTTGTAGGCATCTTATGAAAAGAGAGGGATTGGAAGGAGGATTGTCTCCTGTATATGAAGGTGCAATGCTTCTCTCGAGAATTAAGGTCTGTATGAAACATGGTAGGGATGCTCATATGAAAGAAAGGGAGACTTGAAGCATATGGGATGACTGCATGCTGGCTCTCTGGGTGTGGTTAGCAGAGTGGCCAAAGAGTTCATAGAAGATCCTGAAGTGAAGGTCAGTGTCTTCTGTTAGGCTGATGGTAAACACCAACTTTTGCATATTTTTTGTTGCATTTGTTCATTCTCAAAAGTTTGACAGTAATCCATTACCATCCATGTAGTTTAGCTACCTCACTTGAAACAGATGTCTGCTTAAAATGTCTCATGCTGCTTAATTTAGCACCTTTTAAAGTGACAAGATGGAGTGCAGCACACAGTTACACATCGCAGTAAAATGTATGGAGAATCTCTTTTTAAAGAACAGGACCTTGCATTTTGGAGAGGGAAAATAGGGGATTTGCAAGATCAGTTGTGGCATTAACCAGAGAAGGGATAGTGAGACTCTCCAGCAGTGGAGAATCTCATAAACAATTCCAACATCAGAAATGTCAAAATTGCTTTTGGTGTGGGTAATGCTGGCAGCTTGGGCATAGCTTACTGTGACATTGATTTCAGTCACTGATTTCAGTAATTTCATGGTTCATAAATTCTGGACAGTTTCAAGAGATCTTTGCATCTTGAATACTGGATACCTAGGGTACTTGAGGATGCTCAAAGTGGTAATATTTTCTCCCCATTTAAGTGGAGCTGCCAGAAGCATGTGTTGCCACTGGCTCCAAGTAATTCATATGTGAACAGAGAAATTTTATTTTTCTGTTATTCCTAGAAAATAACTGCTCTGTAAGTCCTACATGATGGTCTTTCATTTTTCCCACAGATCATGATTTACCTAATCGATAAGGTACTTCCTGATAGCTACTTTGTCAATAATCTCCGTGCTCTCTCTGTGGATATGGCTGTTTTCCGAGATCTTTTACGAATGAAACTTCCTGAACTGTCCCAGCACTTAGACACCCTGCAAAGAGCTGCTAACAGAGAAAGTGGAGGTACATTCAACAGCAAATGCTATTATACCCTGTCTCATTGTTTTGTCTGAGCACTGGTTTAAAAATACAATATTTTCAGTGTTTACATGAGTTTATTGCTTAGATTATGTATTTTAAATTGTTAAGATGAAATATGATCGTTTCCATTATTGGTAACCTTAACATAAATAGGTGGTACTTCCAGGAAAAAACAAAGGGAAATAATTTGGTCCCACCACTAGTTGCAAACAGAATTGTGTTGACAGGAATATACAAAGCATGGAGTGACAACACTAACATATAGCTTAGTACAAGGGCAACCTTGGAAAGGTAGTTGCTTGCCTGAGCTCAAGATAGCTGTCCTCCTACTGGTCTGTGTAGTTGCTAGCTCATATAGTTATTCTGGGAAGAGTTACAGTGTGAGAGCAAGTGGGAGCAGGTTAGTATTTTTTCACCTGGATCCTTACCAATATGCAGGTGCAAAACTCAGAAGTACATCTTGCATTGCTACTGAGAACTGGCTTTGCACTGTGAATTTTTTTTTTCTGGCGTAGCATTCCATCCAGATTTAACAGCTCTTTTATCTGGGAATGTTCTGCGGAGGGCAAGAGGTCTTTTGTTAGTTGATTTGGTTTCTTTTTCCTTTGGGAAGCTAAGTGCACCCTGAGTTCTGTCTTAGAAAAGATCTGCTACTATGTTTCATGTGGCTATGCCCAAACTGTATAAAAAAAAAAAAGAAATGGTATCAAGGAAATATTTGCTGTTTGAAAGTGTTTTCACAGGCTGGCCTCTCTGGTCATGGCCTTCAGTGCATCAGTTGATACCGGGATGCACAAAGTGTTCTCTGAGCATAACAAGAAAGTCAAACTTCAGAGTTTCAGGCTGAAATAGTACATCTTGTTTGAAACTTAACAAGTACATCAGGATATTGAAATAATAGATATGACTTTACAGAGACAGTCACCTTCACTTTCATGTAGATAAAGATTTACGCCATCAGTTGGTGAAGAAATGCAGCATTTTGTGGGAAAGTTGGTGAGTTTGTTTTGTTTCTTTTTTTTGATAGAAGTTTTTATTTCATATTGCTTTGGGAAAGGAGAAGCAGTCTTTCTTATATAAGGGGAAAATGTGCTGGTGTATTCCAGGGTTTACAGTCTAAAACCAATGCTGTTGCTTAGTTTTTTGCAGTGCAGCAGAATGGAAGGTGACTATGTAATTTTTTACATTGCTCTTCTCAGCTTATCTTTGGACAGCTGCAGGCTAACTAGGTTTTGAACAATAACAGAGGTGCTAGAAAGTCTGGTGGATTTTAGTGTGCAGTTTATACTCTTTGTGAAACGATAGTAAATTGCAGTTACTTCAAGTTTTTTGCTTGTTTGTTTTTTTAACTTCAGGAGGCTACGAACCCCCACTTACAAATGTCTTCACAATGCAGTGGTTTCTGACACTCTTTGCCACCTGTCTGCCTAACCATACAGTTCTGAAGATCTGGGATTCAGTATTCTTTGAAGGCTCTGAAATTATCCTGAGAGTAGCTTTGGCTATCTGGGCAAAGCTAGGAGAGTAAGTGGTCATTTTTATCTGTTTTTTGTTTTCACTATGAGCCATGTTTAACTTTTGTTTTCCTTAAGAAGATGTTATCAATTCTAAACAAGATTCAGTCTTTCAGGAGAATGATTATGTTTTGAAAAAGCTGCAAAAAGGACCTTTATGGTTTCTTAAAAACACATGATTCTGCCATCAAGTCAGAATGGGCATGATAATTAATTGACCCTTTTTGCAGAAAATTGTCTCCACTTTTTGGAGTTGTCTGTGTATAATGTCTTCGTGCTGTGCTAAAGGGTTGGACTTTCCAGAACATAAACCTCTGAAGGAACTGGTAAATACCCTGTGTAAAGACACACTCATAGACTTCAGGATGACCAGCTAATTTAGTTGGGTACCTGAAACTGGGGGTGTTAATTCCCTTGGTTTCACTTAAGGAGACTTAAGGGTTTGAGCCCATTGGCTTTGCCCAGTAGAAGAGTTCAGTTACTAAGAGAATGACTTTGTAGTACACAAGTCTTTTCTGTTAAGGCCTGGAAATGAATTTTCTGGAAATTCTCTGCTTTTAAGCACATTCAAGCTCACTTTCTGTTGTAGTCCTTTATGGCCTTGGAAACTCACCACATGGCCAGAACACAAGAGGTGGCTAGTTCTTTAAACTCCTCTGTTGTCAAAGCAAATATTTGCATTCCAAAGAGTTTACAGTGCTCCCAGAGAAATGAATTTTGTCATTGGCTTCGGTGGGAGCTGTGAGCTGTGACAGGTCAAGCAGATGTTAGTTCAGCTGGAAACATTTTTTAGCTGGCATCAGCAGCTGCATCGATTTTTTTCTTGTGATGCCTGTTAAAGCTCATCTTCAGTTTTTGCTCTGAAACTGAACCACTGGGATTTATGTTCAGTTCTGTCCTTGGAGGTTTCATTTCCTTTTTTCTTTCTGAATAAATTAGCACTGCAGGCAGGTAGCATTGTAAGAGGCTTTGTTTAGTACATTTAATTTTTAATCTGAAGAATAATAATTAGAATAATAATTTCCTGAGAGCTTTTTTTTATAGTCAGTTCATGAATGAAACTTGCATGAATCATTTGTATTAGGATTAATCTCTATGTAGTCACGTAGTGTTTTCAATAAAATGTCCTTTCAGTGGATCTCTGTGCACTTAAAAGCTGTAATTGTGAATATTAGTGCTCATAACATGATAAAAAAGGAAGTTACGACTTTGAAGATTTTACCGTAAAGCTTAAAGAAAAATTAAACATGTTTTTAAAACTCGAAAGGAACAGAATCAAGAAATAAATAAGAATGTCTCCAAGAGAATAAGCTGATCACACTGCACATCTTGTAACTGTTGTTTGTGGGGAATGGGAGAAGGTCTGGTAAAAGGTTGGGCACTGTTTTTGCTGGGAGAAGATTGTGATATTTTTATTTCTCTTTGTCTACCATTAGAACTAGAACAGGGGACATTTACAGAAGTGGGGCCTGAAATAGTGTTCATAGTCTCATGATCTTCACACTTCTCAAGAGTAATTCTCAAAATGAAAATAGGGTGAGAAGTGCATTTTTAAAATGTGGGTGGCTCAATCATACTTCTGTTTTGAGGGAGACTGAAGGAACAGGGAAGTTAATCATAGGTGCAGTGGAGAAAGCAGTATGTGGGGGTCATGAGAGACTGAAGGCATCAGGGCAGGTGAGCCATAAGTTGGTGATAATCGGCTACGTACCCATTGTTTCTACTAATTTTTAAATTTTTTTAGCGATGTTATCGTTGTTTTAAACAAACTATGTTAAGATTTCAGTAGGAGTTTCATAGTTCAGCGGTTGTTAGGTACAGATGCTAAAGATCAAGGGAAGCTGCTTCTTCTATTGCTTAAGAAAAAAGGCAGTGGTTTTTTTTCATCATTCCAGCATCTGTGTTTTAGAGGAGAGGCTACAATATGTAGCCATTGATGCATTTCCGTGGGGTATAAGTAAAACAAATTTTTCACTTGACAGGAGAGGTGTTTAGCAGCTGACCCTAATGTATGTAGAGCATCAACTCACAAAAGCATTTTACTCATATTTCTCTTCCTCTAGGTGACACTCTGTGTGTTTAGAATGATTCTGTGTTTTTAGAAATTTAAAGAAAAGTGTGGAAAAAATATTCAATTGGACCTCACTCCCCAAAACAAGACAAGCAAAAGCATACTACCAAAGCAAACAAACAACCAAAACCAAAATAGTTCCCATCTCTAATTTAGAAGTAGCATTCACAAATATGATGAGTGAATTTTCCTTCATTCTTCATTATGTTAATTATTTTTTAACACAATGACATATATGAATGCACCTATACTTAATTTATTCCACAGGAATGGTTTCTGGCCAGTGAGTATCTTCCTGTCTGACAAAAAGAAAGTTCAGCCAGTGAATTTGGCCATTTGGTGCATGGTGAAGAATGGGTGATAAGGCAGTTAAGAAATCTTTATGCTCCCTTTTTGAGCTGATGAAAGAACTCCCTTGTGCTAGTAGGAGGCAAGGTTTATTGATTCTTGTGCTGTAGAAGTGAAAGGGCCAGAGGGAATAGCCTGTCTGGAGATACGTGAATCTGTTATCATGAGGAGTCGGGACAGTAAGCTGTACTTAGTGCATCTTTTTACTGCTGCACCTTTTCCAATGTTGTGTGCACTGTTTTACTTGGAAGTCTAGACAGAATTGCAAATAAAAGTTAAGCTGTCTAATGGAAATGCATATTTTATGATGACAAGAAAATCTGTTTTGTTTTGAATGCGTAGAATCATATGTAAAAGTAAAGTAAAAACCAGCGTGTATTTTGATGTAGGCAAATTGAGTGTTGTGAAACTGCAGATGAGTTTTACAGTACTATGGGCAAGCTGACCCAGGAGATGCTTGAAGACAGTCTGATTGACAGCAATGAACTTATGCAGGTGAGTAATTTTGATGTAATTATTTTTTGTGTTTTCTGTGTTGATTTCTAACAAATTATATTTTTGTTCAGATACTGCAGAAACCTAAATTCTCCCAAGAATAAAAGTTTCAGATAACTGGATTGAGCTGGCATGTCAATGAAACAAGTAGATGATCTGCAGTTAGAGCTAGAATCTTATTTTATATATGCAATATGGAGAACCACTCGGCTTCATTTAATAAAAACTGATTCTATGTTGACAATTGAAAGTCTTTTGTGATATTATGCCCAATTGGATTTACACAAGTAAGATGTAGAATCTTTTAGTAGTCACCATTTTTAGGGTATTCTTTTTCCTTATTTTTATGTTTTGGTCAGTTGTTTATTACACTCTGTCCTTTTCATCCTGCAGACACTGTGGGAAATAAGAGTTTATGAAGTGAGAAGTGTATAAAAAGTCCTTTCTGGTTTAAAAAAAAAAAACCATGAACAATCAGTAGTGTACTGTAAACAAAGACATTTGTACATAATTTCAGTCCCTGAGTTTTTAAAGCATATGAGAACAAAGACCCACATTGTTCTGGGAAAGGAAAGGGCCTTTAGTATCACATATACAATTTATTTATTTACAGTTACACTTATTCTTGTGATATTTTTAAGGTGTTGTCTACTTAGCTGTTTTATAAGGACTTCGTGCTACAGTTCTGGAACTTTCCTTTTGATGAGTTAGAGCATAGAGATTAAATGGGTGCAAGTACAGAGAACATAATTCACCTGAAACTTTGTAGCTGTCTTAGGGGAAGGAAAAAAATTCAGTCTATAAAGCTACGCAAGTTTAATAACAGTTGTTAGCAGGTAATAGAATAGTTGACTTCTATTACCTATTGTTGGAAGTGTCAAAATACACTTAGCTAGTCTGGTTAAGTAGTGCCCTGAAGTAAAGGATTGTTTTTAGTTTTATTATTTTGGCCATTGTTATTTTGTCTGATGAGGAAGCTCTAGGAATGGGAGGAGTGAGTGTTGTGGCTTTGTTTTGCTTCAAAAATGGAAATGCAGCTGGTCAAAGGTACTCACATGCTTTTTAAAAATGTGTTAAGGTTCCTCAAAAGACAGTTCAGATACTGAGGATGTGTAAGGAGGGCAGCACAAGCTGACATCTTCTCATTATGTTTCAGTTCCTGGTCTCCAGTCTGGTACAAAATCAAGATGTGGCATTTGTGAATAAGAATGATTTTGGGAAAGCTGAGGTGGTCTTTCATGACTGTTGATTTCTTTCTTTGCTACTGTAATAGAAAATAAGGCATGGGTAACTTACTGGTTGGAGGGATGGAAGGATATTTTTGTTTTTTAACTGTTGCAATTAAAATACTAGCAAATTAGCAATCTTTTTTGTGCTTCCACATAAAATGAGTATTTGGCACAATACATATGTGTGTTCATAGTGTAAGTGGGTATTTGGTTGCACTGACAGGAGTGTTAAGGTAGGATGGCATTGCCATTGATATGGAGAATGTGACAGGTTTAATACTGTGTATGGAGGAGCAGTGGATCTGGTTTATGTGTGTCCTCTCAGTTGAAGAAACCACAATATAGTTTGCGTAGCATTCTTCAAGTCAAAGGCAGGCACTGGCAGTGTAGCCATCTCTGAGGTCTTTACTCTAGGCCCTCTTTACCCTAAGTAAAGAGTCCACTTTTTCTAAGTGGAAAGAATAAAGCACTACAAGAGTACAAGAGAGCATATAAATGCTACCATGTATCTGATTGGAGAAAAAAATTAAGAAATATGAACCATTGCATTAATGAAAAGGTCCAGGCTGCTTGAACATACTGGTTTTTAAATTGCTTTAAGCTTTTTCAGAGGAGCCATCCAGAGATGCTTTGTTTTCAATTTTTCTTTCTTTTCCCCTAATAAAAATCAGAATGATGAATTTACATCTAATACTTTTTACAAGATGGCCCAAGGATTAGTATCCTACTGTGGGAAAGGAGTAATATCCAACTCTGCCTTCCCTACACATTTCAGTAGAGTTCGCTGGCGGCAATCATCTCACTTCTCTTTAGACTTGCATAACACTTATATTTACATCTAAACTACTTGTCCAGGCTCACTTAAGCCAGAGTAACAGACACTTCTCAACCACTGGAAAACAAATTGTGCTCAAAGAGCCTTGTTTCTTTTGGGAGTTGGAGGAGGGAGGTACAACTGATCCTTCAAGGGAAGTGTTGATAGAGCAGATGTCTAAAATAGAACAGGGGCTCATGTCCTCATTCTCTCCAGCAGCGTGTACAGTTGCTGCAGTTTTATCCCTCCCATGCAGACAGTACCTACAGTTAGGATGGAAGCCTTAAAGCTTTTTGCAGATTTGGCCCTTGCGTGGCAAGAGTTTTTAATGTTTTACTAAAGAGAGCATGGAGGCATTGGAGGAGCAAGCCAGCCTACAGTTTCCTCCTTTTTCAGATTGAACAGTTTGGGTGAATAAAGGGTGAGTGCTGTACAGATCAGATTCTAGACTGGGTATGTATTGGTTCCAATATGGAGACAGAAGGCTGTACACCAGGTGTCTGCAGATATTCTAAACAGAGTGTGCTAGACTGAGTCTGTGCTTTCATGCCTTCTCAGAAAGCGAGCATTTTTATAAGCAGCTGAACTTATTCAGTTTGTACACCCAGAAACATTGCAGCACAGAGGAGATGAGAACTGGAGGAGAGGCATCTCTTTGTATTTACTGAAAGGGAGGGGAACAGGGAGTAATCTTTCTGAGGTACTCTAGCATTTTGGACTATCTCCCTAGGCAGTTACCCTGATTTAATGGTATTCGCTGTTAGCTTTCTACTTGAGTAGTACTTTGTCTGTTTTCTTTTGGGTTTGTTTTTGCTTTTGCTTTTTGTTTTGTGTTCTTAGTCAAAGTGAAAAGAAAGGAGAGCCTTAAAGCAGTGAGGAGCAGCTATTGAGATAAGTGTGTTTGGTAAGTTGTCTGCAAAATGGCTTACCCTGTTTGGAAGCCACAGCCTATCACCTTCCATATGGTGTTCCACTGAGGGTGTAGATGGCTTTGTTTTTTTAGGGTAAGGCAAAGGATTGTCAGATGATTTAAGGTGAGAATAGAGGGGTTTTTTCCTTGTCTCTTTTCTTGTTCCCAGGATCTGTCCCTTATGGCCGTAAATAAGATGCTAAGTTTGGCTGCATTGTGCTTTGTGTGTGTAGGCTATTTCCCTCTGGGACAGTTCCCCAGAATTAACCAAATGGCATCCAAAGCAGTGTAAAAACTAGAAAAAGAGTGCTTTGACTCTGAAGTGTTGCTGGGAGGATATCACAGGTGTTGGTTCACAATATTTTTTTAAAATTTTCAGTGGAACTTGCACTGGCATAAAATTTATTTTGTGGATCTCTTAGCCAGGTGGTGAGGCCTACAGTTATAGCCTGATAACAATAATTAAGCTAAAAATATGTATGCTAAATGAAAGAAATTGTAGAAGATGTGGAAGAGACACAGATTGGAGACAGGCAAAAGCTAAAATCGTAATCTGAAACAGTAGGTGCAAGGAGTAAATGGAGGACTCGGAGCCGACTGTTTCACTTAAAGGGTAACTAGCATATGGAACAGGTTACCTGAGAAGGACATTGACATAAAGAGTAGAAATAAATTCCAGACAAACCTCCAGAGAGAGTTGAAACTTATGAAAAAAAAAAACCCTAGCAGGACAGTATGGTGGATCAAACAAGCAGGAGGATCAAAGGCATGTTGGGCTGGAGGTGGGTCTTTCATAAAATTCCTTTGTCTGCTAGACTGATGGGAAATCACTGTTCAGGCCCTAGAGAATATTTTTCTTTCACAGTAGCATTGTAGTTTAATGGAGTGGCAAAACTTCAGTTCATGCTCTGTATTTTTGGAGGCATCTTCCTTAGTCTGTGCATGGCTCGATCTGTAAAAGCGTTCTCACACAGAAGCCTGTTGAGGTGCACTATTGCCCTGTCTCTGATTCAGACAGGAGTGTCTTTCCTGCTCCTCAGTGCTTACATCAGTGCCATTAGGGCAACTTTTTTCCTCCTTATGTCAGGAAATGTCTAATACTGAATTCACGTTTGCAATTTTCCTTAGTGTATTTAGCATAGACAAGACATAGCTCAAGAATGGATTATGTAGAAACTGTTCAGAATTTCCTTTCATCTTAATTGAGGTCATTTGCCTTCGGATGAAAATGTCACTGACTTAATAGCACAGGAAAAAAAATATGTAAGTGAAGATTTACTGTCACAGCTAATGAGAAAATTTTATGTTGCTGTCTTTCAAAAGATACTTAATTTTCAGGGTGTGGAAATTTTCAGAGAAACGGGAAATTATATTTTTGGTTTTGTTTTTTTTTCTTCTGACATTGAGGCTCCCAATGAATTATTTGGCAGTTATTTGAAAGTTCTGAGTAGTGAACAAAAGCAGGGGAAAAAAAGGCAACTAAAGTAGGTAGGAACAAATCAGCTGTGATATTGCAATGAATGTAATGCATCTTTATGCCAGGTTGGCTGGTGACTTACAGCAAAAGTAATGCTGAAAGGAAATGCATCTGCAACTATGTATCTTCTTTGAGAATATCTATTAGTATTTTGATTACCTTGTTTTAGAAAAACAACTACCTTTACCCCACCAAACCTCACCATTCCCCTCAAAACCAACCAGCAATCAAAACTAGAAACTGAGGGAAGAAAACTAGGGTAATGTTGGATCCTTCCTCTTTAGCTATAATTTTTGTGTTGGCATGATTTCTTTCACATAAGCTCTTGAGCTTCTCAGGTAAAATAATGAATCAGCTAACAGTCCACATCAATGAGGATCTGCCCCTTCCTATCTCTGCTAGTG
This sequence comes from Corvus cornix cornix, assembly GCF_000738735.6. Lineage (NCBI taxonomy): Eukaryota > Metazoa > Chordata > Aves > Passeriformes > Corvidae > Corvus > Corvus cornix. The sequence goes on from NC_047057.1 coordinate 32,948,525, forward strand.
CTAATACTTTGTTGAATACTTGAGCAAAAACATAGGTCTTCTGGAAAGATCCCCAAATCCTAAATGATGCATTCATGTAAATGAAATAATAATTGGAGGAGCATTTCTGGTGTACTGGCAGGGAGGGGTTGACAAAAATTACTAAGTGAGTATGGGAGTTGAAAAGGATCCTACAGCTCATGTTATCAGTTCCTTTTTGTTTTTTTTTAACTGAGCTGTGTATTTTTCTAGCGAGTCAGTCTTTATTTTTCTTACAGGAAATACTGACTGAATCATAAAACTAGACCATTTTCTTACAGCATGTGAATGTGCAAGAATGTGCAGCCTTTAATCCTGCAAGACTGTGGAAGTCTGTTCATGGAAAAATCTTTTGTGAGACTGCTAATTAAAGCGAAAATTTTTAAAGTTTCCTTTTTTTTCCCCCCTAGACTGTTTACACCATGGCTCAGTTTCCTTTCCCACAACTGGCAGAATTAAGGGAGAAATACACGTACAATATTACTCCTTTCCCTGCAGCAGTAAAATCAACTTCATTTTCAGGGTAAGTTTGGAATGCACTGCATATGGTATATAGGGTTATTGGTTACCCTCCACAGATGGTGAAAAGGGAGGTGGAATCCTGCCTTGTATGCATCTAAAAAAGATAAAAATGCTCTGTAATGTTCACATTTAAGAATGTATCTTTTTTATTTCTCTTATGTTCTCTTTTGACAGAAGGTTAGGCAGAACCAGAGACAGTGATGAAGAGAATGACTTAGATGATGAAGACTCAATTGCTAATGCAATTGGTTGTCTTGGACCATTAAGTGGGTTTTTGGCACCAGAGCTCCAAAAATACCAAAAACAGGTGAAAGGTAAAAGTGATTTTTTTAATTTTGGAAAACATAGTTAAATCTCTATGACCTTGCAGAAATTGTCTGCAGCTCTGTCTGTGAAAGCTGCTATGGAAAATGTGTTTTCTGTGCACATAGAGGTTACAGCAGGTACCAAATGACTTGCTCTGTATTCCATAAAGATGTCTTCAAAGCTGAGTTGGAAGGCTGTAGGTGTACAGTAAATGATGGTGTGAGGTAAGGATTTGGCTACTGTAATGGTTAACAAATCAACCCCATAGTGTTGCCCACACACAAAAAAGAAGCATATGAGAAAAAAAGTCCACCCTAAATCCATGCATATTTCTGAGTCAGCTGTTAGATAGTCAGCATTTTCTGAAAGGTGTACCTTTAATAAATGATCTCGACCTTTATTAGTATATGCATGGCAAATACTGGAACCTATCAGCAGTGAGTGAATTCTGCAGGTGATTTCACTGCCCTTTTGGTCAAACCTTCAGATTGTTGTATGTTTTGGATATATTCACATTTAAGAAAAAATTGGTATGGTTTGGGGTGTTCTGACAAAATGTCACTATTTTTCAAATCCTTCCACACTGAAAATTTCTTGACAGATTTGTATGTACACCAGTGCAAATTCTCTATAAGCAGTATAAAATGCTGATCCATACAAGAAAAGCAAAGAACGTTTGTTAACTTGCAGCAGCCTTTATGAAACGGTACTGGATCAACAGTAATTTCACAATATCCTAGGAGAGCCATTTTTATTTATCCCCAACTGACCTCCACCTTCACCCTCAAAAAAACCCCAAACTGATGTAGCAGTTGCTGTTTACACTTCATCATTCTTGTGTCTCGGTTTTGCTGAGACCTGTAAGCTGCAATTTTGCTCTCGATTGCTGTGGTGTTTTGTTTTTCCCTTCCTGAGGGACTCTCTACCTGCTGCTTCAAACTAGCACTTAGTCAGAACATCAAACTGCTGTTGCAAACTAAGCCAAAGACAAATAAACATTCCTTGAAAAAGAATTATCCTCCTGACCCTGGAGTGCCAGGTTGGTGGTGCATCAGAAACAGCTGTGAAAATAAATTGCCCTGCTGCTGTTGCTCTGCAGCTGTTGATCAGAGACACTCTCAAGTTGTCTGATCCTCAGCTGCTCTGTGCCTAACCCTTTTGTTGCTACTAGCAGCTTTCTCCCTGTGGTGTTCTGTTTCTTGATGCTTCTTGCTGGTAGCTTAAGGTTGGTTGTTTAATCTCATGCCTGCTTGACTGTAATGTATTTTGTAACTTGCTCTGTTGGCCTCTATGACAACAGAGTATCTTTAATAATCTGTTATTGAATTACTTCAGTGGTGGCTTGATGTACTTTAGAACACTTGAAGAACTCTTCTTATAACTTTGCCTTGCCATGTTAATTGACTTTTGTACTCTTTAACCTCCCCTCAAAGCCTTGCTATTCTTAAGCAGTAGTACTATTTACAATACTTCTTATTTTAAATAGCACAGCTTAGTTAAATATACATATTATAATAAATTTTTAATTAAAGACTACAGTTAAATAAGATGATAGGAATCAGACACAGACTTCCTTTGGAAATAATCTGCAGAACTTTTGAGTACACTAATTTATTCCTCACCTCCACTTTGTTCTTTCCTTCTACAGATCAAAATGAAGAACAAAGTCTTGGTTCCAGTAACATTGCAGAATTAAGTCCAGGAGCAATAGACTCTTGCAGAAGTGACTATCACACTGCTTTTAACAGCATGATGATGGAGCGTATGACCACTGATATTAATGCACTGAAAAAGCAATATTCCAGGATAAAGAAGAAGCAGCAACAGCAGGTTCACCATGTGTATATCAGAGCAGGTAACACATCAAACATGCTTCATTTCCTGATTTATTACAAACTAACTTCATCAGTGGAGGCTAGGCAAATGATGTTCTTTTACATGTAACCAAACAGACAAAACAAGAAAGATTGATGGAATATATAACATTAGTCATAAAGTGGGTACCACTTCATGCAGACAGAAAATGAGAAAGTGATATTTTTTCTTCTTTTGTCAGGATCTGAAGATGATGACCCTGGGGTTTTCTTGGGTCCCAGGGACCAAGTAAACAATGGTATTTAAAAGTAGCTTTGCTATCTGGGTGCATTGTGTTGATCTCCCTGATTAAAAACTTTAAATCTTTGGCATTCTTGGAATTGACATACTGATGCACTGGAAAAAGTGAATGCAGAGATGAGGAAGCTTCAGATCATGTGGCAGGTAGATTCCTAGCTGGTCTGTGTTATCCAAACTTCTTTGAATTCAGCTGGGCATGGCAAATTATGCAACTGAAGGAACCGGCTTAGATGTTCCATTGTGGCTGGCAGTTTCCCTAGCCATAATGGTACTGTTGTGAGGACTGAGCTGGACATCAGTCCCTTATTTAGCAATCCATGTTATGGAGTCTGTCTCCCCAATTGTGAGACCCAGCAGTACAGGGGTTGGCATAAAATGCACAGCTGAAGGTTTTACTGGGTATACAAGCTGAACACAGTCCGCCCCGCTCATTCCTCCCACTTAGGTGTCATCTTTCTAAGTCAGCATTGAACCATGCAAGTGGGTTGCTGTGTAGAATTTTTATTTCTCTTCTAGATTGTCTAAACTTGTGCTAGCATGAGTGTTGGAATACATGGAGCTGCAATTTTTTGTTTACATGATTTAGAAATAATTAAAAAAAAAATATTAGTGAAGTATTTGCAATGAACAAAGGCTGTAGCCAGCAGAAACAGTGCAAACAGTGAAATGTTGATTCCCAAGGATGCCAACCCCTACCTTCCAAAGACAAATCTTTCTAATCTTACTAATCATGATGCAGGGCTGGGTTTGTCATTTAATCAAACTGCCATCTAATCAGTAATTCTGAGTCTACTCCTCTGGCTTCATAAGACGTGGTTTATCCATCAAAAGTACTTTAATTCGTTTTCCATTTTCCAGTCGCACAAGCCTCATGGAGAGGCTTGTGTGACTGACCTCATATGGAGACTGAATTGCCTCTTGCTGTTGGAAGAGAAATGAAGGAGAAGGGAAAGATCAGAAGCCAATATTAATGTTAAACTATCAGTTTTAGTGCAATTCCAAAAATCAAGAAGCTATTTTTTAAAATTATTTATTTTCATGGTACTCCTGGCTCAGGACTTATCCGTAGGTGGAAAGCAGTGAGGGAGGACAGAAAATCCTTACATGGAAGGTGCAGCTTTGTGTTCAACTCTTAAGACATAAGTGAAATTCAGTGATGATTTTAAAGTTTGGATTGGTTTTTTTTTAAATACATTCAGTCCTACAAACCTTTGCTATACCTCAAGAAAAGTATCAAATTTGGTGGTAGATCCTTTGAACATTAATTTGTTTGGTTCTTTAATAATACTGTGTTTCTGTTAAATGCTTTCTTTCAGACAAGGGGCCAGTTACCAGCCTCCTCCCTTCTCAGGTAAACCATTCCCCAGTGATAAACCACCTCCTTTTAGGAAAGAAGATGAAATTGAATAACAGGTCTCTCAAAAATGCTGTTATTCACATCCCAAGCCATGCTACGGGGAAGATGTCTCCCATTCCTCAAGAAGATCTTAAAACAAAGCTGAACTCTCCGTGGCGCACTCATATACGAGTTCACCGGAAGAACATCGCTAGGGCCAAAGGCCAGCTGGGCTACGGGGATACCGTAGGACTGATAGATGAGCAGAGTGAGAGCTGTAAATCAAGTAGTCCTGGTGCAAAGGAGGAGGCTTCCAAACCTTCTGACTTTGGAGAAAGAGAAGGAGGTGGTTTGGATGACAGGACTACTCGGAAGGCTGACCAGCAGTCATCTGAGCCAGTCTCTATGGACAGCAGTACAAACATGTCCATGGTTCAGCTAAAACTGGAAGCACTGGAACTCACCTCAGATACCCAAACCGATGTGGAGTCAACATCCCATCAGTCCAGCCAGCCACGCTTATCAGAGTCTTCCACTTCATCCAGAGACAGTGGAAACCTGGCTAAATCTCCCCAGCCTGGGAACCCAAAGCCACAAGTCTTCAATCCTTTTCCCAGCGTCAAGCCTCTTCGAAAGTCAGCTACAGCCAGGAATTTAGGGCTATATGGCCCCACTGAAAGAACGCCAACTGTGCACTTCCCACAAATGAGCAGAAGTTTCAATAAATCTGCCAGTGGCAACAGTGGGACCAGGAAACGATGATGTGCTACCTGGTACTTACTATTTCTGACAGCAACAAAAGAATTTGTATTGCCTTTTTTTTTAACGTGTGCATGTGTATGTGTGTCCCAAAGCATTTCTAATTGCTAATTAAGTAACAGGGACAAAAGTGGTTACCAGATATATAAGTATGTGTCTTTGAAAATTGTACTTCCGTATTGTTATGGGATAGATTAGTGAAGATGCACTCTGGCACCCTATTGTTGATTCTGATGGTCCTGTGTAAAATAAACAATTACTTGCAATGTGAAACATACTGTTTCTTAAAGTCTAACTCAGACATTAAATCACCAGCTGCCTTTAACCCCTCAGCCCCCCATGGCTGCCTCCTGTCTTTCTGAGCTCGAAGGACAAATTGTCCAGGGCAGCAGACAAGGTGTAACAGTTTTTGTGACTGTTAAGCGGCTTCCCCATCAGACCTCATCATCATACTCCAGGAGTAGCTGGAGAAGCCATGACTAACAGAAGCACAAGCAGCCCTAGCAATCAAAAGTGTCACTTCGTGACATCTGATTTCAGATCTTCTTGAGCAGCATTTTGTGCTTCTCTTCCCACAGCAATTCTCTGCTGATACTATTTTTAATATAAACCTAATCATTGAGCATGAGAGCAGCAGACATAAGTCCATCCACAACACAGGTTTGCTCCTCTGTTACATGTGTACATACATGCATTTCTGTTACGTACTGCTGGAGAGTTGCAGCACTGTAAAACTAGGAATTAGGTACAACTATTTGTGTAGTTGTATGATTATTATTCTGATGCATCTTGGCTTCAATGGATTTAAAAGTTATTATCTAGATTAGACTTCTAGCTAAATAATATTTGCCAGCTTAGCAGTAGGTAAAATATATGAATGTTCCAAAGTAGTTTAGGGGTTTAAATTCTATAAATAGAGTGATTAGATACTGAGTGCCACTTCCCATTAAAAGCCAACACATCAGCTACTATGTTAGTGGGATGGACTCTTGGGCTTCCATGTCTTGGTTCCTTTTTGGTGTGAAAGAAAGTGATAAACTGAGTATTTATTTCCAAATCAAAAAGCAAAGCTGATGAACACCGTATGACAAGTACTTTTATATATATATATATATATATATATATAAAACACAGGCAGACAGAGAAACTAAATATAGAAATATAGGTCATTCAACTTCAGGGTTGCAAAATCAAGTACTCAAACTCCAAGAAATTCAGGTTGCTCTTAAATTATTGCAGCTCTGTCAAGTGGCATGTACTGACTGTGATTCATTACCTTAATTCCAAGCTTCCTGTGGCATGAAAGGACCAATATTTTAAACTGGAGTAAAAGCAGTAATGATGAATCAGCTCCATTGTATGTAATATCTTGCTTTTAAAAATTCTTTGTTAAATTTGCAAATTAATATATCATTGTCTATTAATGTATTCCATAGCCTATAGTATGTGACACCAGTTTTACTGTATACCATAACTTATAAGCTGTACAATATACTCTGTTCATGGTTGTGGGGACAGTTTTATTTTGCTGTGTTTCATGTAAGTGTATGCATATAAAATAATATACAAGTATGAACACTATAAATATAAACCAGATGTAGATCAGATCTTGCCCCTGCCTTATTTCCAGGCTATAGTAGTATTGTCACTAATAATTACTTACAGCACTAAGTAAATTTAAAATAATGTAGAATTTAGTCACTGATTATGGACTGAATGTGAATTGTTTCTGCGCTGAATTAGAAGAAATGGACTTCTCAAAAATTTTCCTGTGAATCATCCTCCCCAGTTTTTCTTAGCTTCAGTGCATCATGCAGTTGTATGCTGAACCCGTAAAATAAAAGGACTGTCAATCTGCAAAACCTGCTAAAGTGGTCCGAGTATGTGCATGAATTTTCACCATTTTACAAAGTGAGTAAGCAGTGGAAAATTAGAAAATTATGCATGGATATAGGTCTGGGGAAAGAACAACACATTCCAGTGATTCAGAATGATTAGTAATTTACAAGTGTGCACTCAGATCTTGGACTGTTGGGATTGAGGTGAAGGAACCACAGCTAATCAGTGCATTGGTTTGGTGATGCTTGCTGGAGGAAGTTTTCTTTAAGTACTGCTTGATGAGAAAATAGAATGTCGTGTTAGCTACCTCAAAGGTATTTCTGTACCTCAAAGGATATTCACTCTCTACCTGAAATACTGTTGGAACATACAGCAAAAGCAACTTCATTGCTTAGTATTGAGACAGAACACTAAGATGAGGTCCAGCGAGCCAGGGAATTACGGAGAAATTTCACATTATTTTTTCTTAAAGAATCCCTTCAGCAAATGAGGTCTAGTGATGAAGCAAGTTGTGCTAGGAAGAGTGCCATCGTAGCACTGAGGGTGCTGGGAAGTATGATGGTGAGAGTCTGCTCCGTAAACATTTTGTTCTCCTTGAGCCTTCTTGTGCTAATGCTCTCTTCCATCTGACCAAATGACATTTCTGTTTGTTGGGGTTTTTAAAAATTCCTTGAGGTTTTTTTTTTTTGGGGGGAGGGGGGGGCTGGGGGGGAAAGTATCTTAATAGGATCATGTTGACTTTTACTTCTGAGCATGTGTTTCACCATCATCAAATGAAAGCTCTCAAAGGACAGGCATTTGATTCCATTTTGTGGACACTTACAGTCCTGCAAGTGGAAACAGGTCCATAGCTATTCAGAGATTATTTGAAATTGTCTATGCTTTGAGAGTAAAAATAGCAGATGGTAGAGATAAGTTTTTCAGAATTGCTGTAAGCAAAAATTGATTTCATTCACATCTGCAACTATAGTGCAAATTCAATTTTGTGTACTTAGCAAAATCCTACGTCCATTCAAAACAACCTAAGTGGTTGCTAGAAAGGCAACAAAATGTTATTTCATGCAAAAGTAAAATGCAGCCCTTTACTCTGGTATTTCCAATTCAGGTAATAGCTCATTTTCAAAATTCAAGACTTAAAATCTGTATCAAGCTTTCACAACATCTATTTTAAACCATGTGAATTTTTTCATACAGAAATAAGGTGATTGGTTTCACTGTACTGTAGTTTTCCTTGACCTTCTTTGCAAGGAGTTACCTCATGCCTATCCATGGGCAGTAGTAGCATCTGGCTGAGTGGCAGGGAGCCACTATCATCTGACACCAGCTCCACTGAAGTATGAAGAGATAGGAAACTCATCCAAATGCATCCCTATCCTAGTCAATGCTTTGCTCCAGTTTTACTTGCTTTTTATTGGTGAAAGTTTCATTCAAAGTTGTTGTAGAGGCCTGCCAGTGCTTTGAGATGTGCTATCAGGCCAGAAAAACACCCTCAGCCCGTGTGCCATTAGCCAGCAGGGACTGGAGAGGTGACTGGTTTCTCAGGCAGCCAGAAGCTGCTCAGGCACCTTTGAACACCTCTGTGTTAACAGCATCCTTGGGAAGGTGTGCTCCTTTGTGGGAGGGGTGAATCCAGTGTACTGCAGGAAAATGCACATGTGAAGGGGTCTCTTCTGCACACCCTTTTCCCGCTGAAGAGCCTTCAGGGTTTGCACCAGCTGACAGGCTGATACAAGATATTTGACATGATTTAGGACATAGAAGTGGTTTACAGTGTCAGACCATGCTCAGGCCCAGCTTCCCCCAGCCTGCAGAGTGCCATTTCAGCTCTGCTTCGTCCTGTCAGCAGCACACAGCTCTTACTGGCTCACCGCAGGTTTAAAAAGAACCACAAAGGTTTCCGTGTCTTTTTCTGATAAAACTCTATCAAACCACATTGGCTTACCACAAATAAGCAGGCAGGCATGGTGGTGGCACTGGAGGTGATACATGTGGATGGAGAGGTTAGGAGGAGGGAAGGAGCAACTCATCCAGGTCAAAGGTACAAGAAGTTTTGAGGGAAAGCAAACTCCTTGGTGCCTGTGTGGCTTTTTAGGTTTTTTAGTTGTAAACAACAAATCCGTGACATGTTGCTTCCTACCCATCCTTCCTGTGTTCAAAGCGCTCATGGACTTGCCTGATGCCAGCCAGGTGCCACATCCTGCGATGGTGTTGTCCACCCACTTGGTAGCCCAGTGGTTGCTCCTGCCCTGTCAGGAGCCAGCCTTGGCAGGAGGGAGATGCCTGTGGAGAGCCCTCTGATGAGGTTCACTGTGGCTCCCTTCACACTGAGCCATGTAAAAGGGTCTCCTCTTGTGGATGTGTATGGTTTTTTGTTCTCACTTGTTGATTTTCTGATGTTTTGTATTTGTTGGTGACATGGGGAAGTTTTTTGATCCTTTCCTCATTTTTTGAATACTGCATCAGAAAAGACAGGTGCTTCCTGCATCTCAGGACTCAATAGTTTTCCAGCTATTCCTCTCTGTTTGGCTCATATTTTGCCTTTGTGATCTCACAACCCTTGCTTGTATTCGTTGCCTGGGTGTTTGATGAGAGTTTTCAGGAAGATAAGGACAGCCATGCTGGTTGGCTTAGCCATTGTCTTTTGTCTGACAACTAATGGTTGGAAATGACCAAGAATGGAGTCCTGTAGGAATGCAGCACATCCAGAGACAGCCTTCCCTTGGGGCAGTCATCCAATTTCGTCTGGTTTGAGCACATCACACGGAGGTGAGATGGATGCCTGGGCCAGCAGCTCATCCGCAGCAAACCATGCTGATCTGGGCGGCTGCATGCACAGCAGGGACCACAAACAGAGATTCATAAGCAAAATTTCCTCCTTCCCAGAGGAACAATAGTAACGGACACATGGCCAAGAGTGAAAAGAATAATGAACACCAGAAAATGTGAGCCTGATGCAGCAGCTGCCGTGATGGTTCCTGCTGGGTTCTGGATTGCCTCTGTGGGCTCCACTTGAGCTTCCAGCCTTGTGGTGATTCCTCCCTTCCAGGCTGACTGGCCTCCCCTTGCAGGGGAGCTGCCATGGGACGTAGCTGGAGAGATGCTCCAAAGAGGCAGAAGGTGGGAATGGACTGGAAAGCCTCACAGACCCTCCGAGGGTTAGACATGGCTAAAAACCAAGATCCAGTGCATCACACCGTGTGCAGTGATGAAGGACTCATGGGCAGTAGTTCTCAGCCAGGTTTCAGCCCTTTTTGGGCACAGAGGTGTTGCTCTGCTCCTGCTGCTCACTGTCCATGATGGTTCCTCCACCTTGATTTCCCTTCCTAACAGCTCCAGTGGCTTCTCTAAGTGATACATGGGCACAAACCCAGAGAGAAGGGCAAGCACCAGTCTGTGCAGACCCACCACAAGGACAGTTGTGCAAGGAAGGCGTTTGGCCAGCAAGAAGGAAGTAACTCTGTTCTCAGGAAAAGTAGGAAAGGTCTCTAGCAACCACCCAGTATAAGCATAGGAGTCCAGTATTAAGACTTTGAGAGGCCAAAGATTTACAGCTCACCAGCAACCAGCACAGGTGCTCAGGAAGAGGAGAGCTGAGTGCAACCTTACGAGGTACAAACTTGTAGTTTCAGGCACCAAAAAGAGTGTCAGAAATTGTGCAATTTTTTTCACAACTGTGACTTATAATTGCAGCTTCTCTTACTCTTCTAATGACATCTCTTAATGAAACTGGGTTTTTTTTTCTTTTTTTTTTAAATAAATGTATGTCTATTTCTCTATCTGCACCAAAGTACAGACCTGATCATCTTCTTGTTCCACACTACTAGTCACATTAGACAAACCTAGTGCCCTTTCGAACTCCAAATTACTGTGTATGACAATTTTTATACTGTTTCTGCTGCACTAGTAAACTTTTCACTCAGCTGCAACAGTACTGTTCAGTGTCTGGCCTCCAGTGCTCTTGGAGAAAAGGCCTTTCTCCAGAGGGAACAAAAGGACTATTGTCTGCTTGGCAGAGGGCCAGGTGGCTTGGTGTTGCTGGACACGTTCTCCATCCCCACTAGCTAGTGCTGAGTCACTGATTTCCATCCAGACTGGAAAGTGTTTCTTGCTGAAGAGGCACTTCTTCTTCTATCGTGTGAGAGGCAAGTTGTGCTACACTGCTGCTGAACCTCCAGGCTGGTGTGACAGAGAGAGTTGGGGAGGATTTCACTATTGCAGTTGGCAAGACACGATAGCATCTTCTGTAAAAGTGGCACAGTGTCTGGCCACAGAGAAGCAATTCTGCTTCTAGAGATTGCACCAGGTTTGCAGCCATCATCCACCAGCAGGTCAGTGATGTGTGTGCCCTGGCTCAGTCTGCACGGTGGCTTTCTGTGCTCATACCCATTCGAGGTGCTCTTCTAGGTATGGTCACTAGATGCCACTGGTGCTCCACGCAAACACAACTGCTGCAATTCCTGTGAAACGAAATACAGCCACAGCTTAATGTTCCCTATTTTTATTCATTTTCAACCAGATGTGAAGCAGTTTCCTGTCTGTTCACCTTTGATTTCACATTGCAACCTCTCTGCTCTATTTGAGTCCTCATGGTAAGCTTGCTAACCTTGTGCAGTGATCCCACAGCATGGAGACATCCTAACAGTGTGTCTTTGCAAACAGTGCCCATAGCAGGACTCTAAAATGCTCTAAAAGCTCTTTCTCAGTCAGAGGTATAATAAATTTTCTCTTTGGTGAATGAGCCATCAAACAGAACCCCAGTTGCAGGCAGATGAAGAAAGCTTGCTGGATTCACCGAGTGCCTTGTTGAAACTCGTTTTATGAGTGCACTAGCAATGACAACCAGTTCCTGCCAGTCATGAATCAGCTGAGGTATTTTATCATAAATACTGGAGCTGAGCTGTTCCATGCTGAAGGCAGAAAGAAAAAACCCCACCTTTTTGTCAAACTTTAGTAAAAAATAACCTCAACAAAATATAGCTGAACTGATAAACTCCTCTCAGATACTTACCAGCTTGCTGCGCTGCCCTGGAGACCTGAGTACTCAACACATGAATGTCTTAAACTTCTGGAGCTTGACAAAACCACATTCAGGTCTCCAGATGTGAGTCTTGTGCCTTGAAGAATTGCTTGCCTTCGCTGAGAACTGGAATTTGAAGTCCACATGCCAGTCATCAGCAATCAGTACTGACTCCATATGGGCCTGTGGGAATCTCATGAGGTTTAACAAGGCCAAGTGCAAGGTGCTGCACCTGGGTCAGGGCAACCCCTGGTATCAACACAGGCTGGGGACGAACAGATCAGAGCAGCCCTGCTGAGAAGGACTCGGGGGTGCTGGTGGAGGAGAGGCTGGACATGACCCAGCCATGGGCACTCACAGCCCACAGAGCCAAACGTGTCCTGGGCTGCATCCAAAGCAGCGTGGGCAGCAGGGCCAGGGAGGGGATTCCACCCCTCTGCTCTGCTCTGCTGAGACCCCACCTGGAGAGCTGCACCCAGCTCTGGGCTCCCCAGGAAAGATGAGGACCTGTTGGAGCAAATCTAGAGCAGGGCCACAAAGATGGGCTGGAGCACCTCTCCTATGAATACAGATGGAGAGATCTGGGGTTGCTCAGCCTGGAAAGGATGTGGGGAGGCCTTATAGAAGCCTTCTAGTATCTAAAGGGGTGTTATAAGAAAAATGGGAACAAAATTTTTAGCAGAGCCTGTCGTGATAGGACAAGGGGGATGGTTTTAAACTAAAAGAGGATAGTGAAACACTGGCAGAGGTTGCCCAGAGAGGTGTGGATGGCCAACCCTGGAAACATTCAAGGTTAGGCTGGACAGGGCCCTGAGCAACCTGGTCCATTTGAAGTTTTTCCTGCTCGTTGCAGGGGGATGGCCTTCAAAATTCCCTTCCAAACCAAACCACTGTATGATTACATGGTGACTTCTCAGGTACAGGCATGATCCAGACACAGTCATTTCCAGCATCCCAGCAAAATGAGATGAGCCTTAGATTTGCAGTTCAATTTTTCAGCAGCTTGCTCTGCAAATTACTGTGACCAAACACATGCAGCAAACACACAGGCTAGACACAGCCTCACTGAATGTGCACCAGACAGTTTACTGCCAGGAAAAAGCACCAGCTGAATGCAGGTCACTTGAAAAACAAGCATCCTATATCCATTTGAGGACTTAGGCTCTTAAAGCAGGACCAAAATATTATTAAGATGCCTAAAAAGAAACACAACCCTTGCCTAGCTGCAGCACAGCAACAGTGGCCTTTGGTGCTCTGTAAAATTTCCCTGTTTGGCTTCAGCACTCCCAGAGCACCTAGAATTCTGCCTTTGCTTATGTCATCTCTGTGTCCCTTGGCTAATCCACATGTGAGGAAAAATCTAGTCAAATTAATCTTAAAATCAGACTCTGATTAACTCTGAGATTGGTCTGGCACACCTAGAGCTCCTACTTGCCTTTGGATAATGAAATTCAGCACAGGACAAATCTTGATGTGCCTGTGCAGAGCCAGAAACAGACTGATTTGGGGCATTAAATCGGGATGTGCCTAAAGAGAGTGTGGTTGTTTCTAGACCAGACCAAGTGTGATTAGTTCAGTAATGCCTGGAGAAATTCAGCAGTTAGTTGCTTTTAGTCTCCATTTCAAGATATACTTCAAAGAAAGGTATTACTTTTACCTCAGAATTTGTTTTTCACTTGTACAGCCAATGATGTTGATGACCAGAATCCTTAAGCCTGAACAGTTCCAACCAGTGGCTCTCCTCCTGATGAACAAGTGTCTTTACTGTTGAGTATACCATGTTTTAGGGTACATGGGGGCAAGTCCTGTGGCTCCTGTTGAGGCGGCAGCACCACAGATGCAAAGTTGAGTTCCAGATGCAAGAACATGGCTCTGTGCCATCTACACAGGATGGATGGGTTTAATCCTGTGGGCTGTGGCTTGAAAAGGGTGAAAGGGAAGGCACTGACCTCTCTAATGTTGCAGACAATAGCCTTGTTTAAAAAATAGCTGTAGATGGGTCTGTGCATCCACTGAAAAGGCTGTAAATCATGAAGTGTGTAAAAGCTCTGTCCTCGAGTTCTGACCTCTCATGTGGATGAGGGAGGTCTGGACCCCACCACCTGTGTGTGGTTAGATTTTCCATTATACAGTAATTATGTAAAAAGAGGATAGAGCCCTCTGCAGGCACTTGTCTCAACCTGAGGCTTATTTCTTTAGATTAATGAAAAAAGGATGAAAGATACCAGTGATGTCATTTAAATATAAATTCTATATTAAAGGTAACCCATAATAAATCTCTTGTGTCAATTCTCAACTTGCTTTTGTCCTTCTGTTTGCCAGTGAGTACAGAAATGAGATCTGAGGACCCTTGGCTCAGATACCATCTGAGCTGAAGTGGATCTGGGTTTCGAACATACAAATTTTTGTATATCTTTTTCCTTCAAGGACACACAGTTCATCAGGCATTTAGCTGTTACATTTGTTAAGCTACAGGTATTACCAGTCTGCACAGTGAGCACTGACTGCAATTTAAATTGAAGTAATGAGAAGTTTGCTCTAACCATTGCCCTCTCTGTTACGAAGTGACAACACCTGAGGCAGCAGCTTGTGGAGAAGGTGATGGTCTCTGGCCTCTGAAGCCATGTGCAGCCCTTGATGATGTGTTAGAGGGGCCAGAGCACTACAAACACCTGAAAGGTTGGTATTTGCGGGAGTTCAGTATCAGGAAAAAGTGAGCTGGAAGCATCCTCACTGTAATGAAGCTGCAGCAGCTCAGTTTGTGCAGGCAGGTGATTGAGTTTTACCATGTTCACCTGCCAGCAGGTTACCCTGCAGTGCCACTGGTGCTGGTACTGACTGTGGAGCCCAGAAGCTGTTGCTGGTCTCCAGGAAAAGACTTACATCCTAAACAAATGTTCTGGGTTTTGCTTGTGCCTTCCTGCAGTGTCTCCATGGCACCAGGTTGGTGCCACCACTGTTAAAGCTGGCAGACTGAAGGATTTTTATTCCTCTGTCCATCCGTCCATCCTTCCGTCCCTTCCTCATGTCTACCTGCCTGTCTCATCTAGTCTCCCTTCCTGCCTGCCTTTTTCCATCCTTCTTTCATCCCTGAAAAGATCAAAAGCATTTTCTAGAGATGATTAAAAAAAAAGAAAAAACCCACAGTGGTACCTGACCCGCCTGTAATACTTCATTTATCCAGCTTTCCGTTTCATGTTTATTTCTTCTTATACAAGACCTGTGATGTGTCTCTACACTTCCAGGAAAAAAGAACGGGATGGTTTATCTCTGTTCCAGTACACTGCAAGGACCTAAGTGCAGTATCTGGTGATCAAGGCCATTTTTGACACGTACACTTGTATTATGAACCAGCCACAAGTTTCATTTCTTTTCTTCATGTCGACTTTTCTCCTCAACAAGTTTTGTGGGGTGGGGGGCTTTTTTTTTGTTGTTTGTTGTTGTTGTTGTTTGTTTGGGGTTTTTTGTTTTTTGGGTTTTTTTTGTCTTTCCCCTCTATTACAAGCCCAGCCCATTAGATATTGAAACTGTGGGGTTTTTCTTAGTGGGTTTGGGTTTTTTTTGAGCCTTAGCTGCTAACATCAGACTGCACCAACAAAAACACCCCCCACTCCAAACTGCAAACCAGAAGAGGACATTGTTTCTGGCTCGCTTCGGTTCAAGAAGCTTTTTGCCGAAAATTTAAGCATCAGAAGGGAAAAAATTACATATCTGAGACTATATTTTGGCCTTGTTGGAATAGCTCCAGTAAAATACAAGTCATATGAGTTAATTACTACACAGCTGACGCTGCTACAGAACTATGTGCAGGTTAAAATTTCTCACTGCGTATCTCACTGCTGCTCAGAGAAGATGGAAGCACTGGCAATTTGCTGCAGTCAAAACTGACTGTGGATGGTGAGAGAAATACAGTAATTTTTTCTTTCAGAGGTGTGCTCCACTCTGAGCCATCACATGTGTGTAGAAGAAAAAAAGGAACTCTTTGTTTTATCTTGTCCTTTTCTCGCACAATGGACTGACTAATAGGAAAAAAGATTGATAAGTTGCATCTTGATTATTCACCAGCTTTTGAACTCTTTCCAGAACAGAGAATAAGTCCCGCTTGCTTTTCTGTCAGGCGGAACGTGCCCACACGATTTTCAAGCTCTGCCATTCACATATGCAGATCGTTACAGATGAAATGTATTCTTCATGATGTTTCGCTCACTACTCCCGTGCAGAGAAGAACTGGGGTGGAGAATGCCTCATAAGCACTAATCCTGAAGTTATTGCTCTCAGAATAATTGTTGTAATATAACTCTGTTGTCTGGGAGGTATTGCCAGGCTCTCTTTTTGGCTCTTGAAATAGTTTGCAATGTTGCCGTGATGCAGATTTTTAGTTTCCTTGAACCATGGGGTCTTGCTTGAAGTTAAGGCACCTCAGGATGGGAGAAGGACGTCAGTTTAGGTCCTTATCTGCCTTCAAATGGTGGTCTCAGCTGAGTAAGGATGGACTCCATCTTCCCTTAGGTGTTTGTAAGGTCCTTGGGCCTATTGAAGAAGCCGTATGTCAGTCAGGTGCTGCGTGCCTGTCCTCCCTGGGCATAGTGTCCCTCTAAATCCAGCTAAGTTTCTAGCCTGAGCTGCAGGTTTGGTGCAGCTCTTCACCTATGTCTACTGGTCTGTGGGATGCTTCCATCTACACTGTTGCTGTTTTCTTTGGAGGAAAAGGGGAACTGCTCTTGGGGCTGACAATGCTGCCCTAGCAGGCAAGCACCTCCTTTTCCTGCATTTTCTGTATATTGTCACAAGAGTATGATTTTAAGGCTGAACTTCAGGAAATCTGCCTCCCTGGCTTTAGCCTCACAACATCCTGCAGTGGTGTAGACCCATCACCAAGACAACACAGCAGTGGCTGCAAGAGGCTGGACAGGACAATGGGGAAAGCAAGAGGATTTGTTGGGAAGGAGCATTCTATTGGCATCTGTCCAGCCAGGAACTGCCACCGTCAAGAATAAAGCCTGTGGAGAGTTGGTGTCCCAAACCAGCCCCCCAAGAAGCTACCCTGGGGCCAGTCTGATTTACTGTGTCAGGTTTTAGTCTGAGACCAAAGTCCGGCCTGCTGAACAGCAGAAGGTCTAGAAGAAGTTGGTCTGTGGTTTGTGGTCTGTATGGTTTGCTGTTCTTCAGAGCTAAATGGAACACCAGAACCAAGCTGATGAGCAAAATCCCTTTATCTGGAAGTCACAGAACTCCCTGCAGGGAAGCTGTACTTGGGGAAGGTCTCTGTAGGGCTGCACAGAGCTTTAACACTTGAAAAAAAGAAAGGCAGCTGGCGGTATGATTTTGAGCACTGCCTACTGCTATATTAATCAGTAACAGATTACATATGTATAAAAGTGTAACACTGAGTGAAACAAGGCTGATTTGGTCCCACAGAGTGGAGTATAGAGCTGAGAGAAAAAGTGGACTTACATTTTGTAAGAAAAGGGGTTGAAACATTCTGGGTAGATTTTCCTAGGTTTAGTTGAAGTAAAATAAAGCAAAAAGAAAAATCTCACAGTGTTGACAATACGTCATACTCACATTTTTAATGAAACATTGTAATTTCCAGTTTCTATTTTTGCAGTGTTTACATTATGTGATCTAACTCCAATCGTATGTCCTATATCATTGAAAAAGCCCTCCTCAGCTGGCTTGGAACACCCCAATCATCTGGAATTTTACTTTTGAGAGAAGAGTGGGGGTGTTTTTTCTCACCCTAAACTTGACTGTTAGAGAAGGGAAGGGGAGTTTGTCCTTCCCTCCTTTCGGTGCACAGCATGTGTTTGTCTGAGCACTAAGCTGCCCAGAGAACAGGCAGGCTCCTGGCATTTGCTAGCTGGAGGAAAAGGTCTCAATGCAACAAAAACTTGAGTTGCTTGCAGAATAGGTACTCAGATTCATCCGAAACCTAAGGCAGATGTTAGTCTTTTCAGAAAATACTAGTGCTTTTCTGGTGTTTGCTGGTTTTCTAACAAAGAATTGCAATGATCTCCCAGGTTATGATGCTCTGAGAAGTGTAAAATGAAACTACAATCCACAGATTAAGTAGATAAGAAAGTCATTAAAGGATAGAGAAGGCCTGAAGAGATGGAGGAGAGGCTTTTTGTTTGAGAAGAATCAGGATATACCTCTCATTTTGCATTAGATTTTACCCTTCCTTTCTGCAATAATCCCTAGGTCAATTAACAGTTTGCTGTGACAAGCAAAAAACAATGTCTCCTTTTTCTTTTTTTTTGTCACTCACAGGCATCTTGGTTCAACAGAAAACTTTCTGACTTTGATCCAACTATTTTCTCAGTTCAGCAGAAGTTTCTGATGCTATTCAGTATTTCACAATGGCACCAACAGGGAATTTGTCAGCACAGAGTTTCTACTTAATTAACCGGCTGTTAGGAGCACCCCTGGGACAGGAGAGGAGAAAGGCCACCGGAAGGTTTGTCTGAGATGTGAGTAGGGGAGGTAAGGAAAGATTGCTGCAACATGGCAGTAGAAGAAATGGAGAGAAAAGAAAAGAAACCTGAATACTAATAGGAAAAAAGCAAGACCAAAATCAAATTATTCATTTTTTTTCACACACAGGCCTAAAAATGAAGGGTGTTTTGAGGGATTTATAGATTGTGTCCTATTTCCTAGGAAGGCATTATGGTTTTTGACATTCACATAAAACTGTGACAAAACTATGAGCAGAAAGACTGTAGGACAAAGCATCAAGGGAGTGGGTTTTTATTAATTGCATTTCCTCGGGACTTTTCTTATCAGTGAGGTATTTATAGTTGACTGTTTTGAGTATTACTAAGGACTTCTACGTCTATCAGGAGAGAAGGATCAACACTTTAACCAACAGCATAACATTTGTAAATTTTTGGTTAGATGAATCTTCTACGGCACCAAAGGCTCTGTTAACTTTGCACCAAAGGGGCTCATGCTGCATACAGTGAAGAAGCTGATACAGAGCAGTCAATTTAGCAGCTATTTTTTCCTGATGCTCAAAAGAGGAGCTCCTGATGTGTTTTGCAGCATTCACATGCTGCACTGCTCACGGGAGTCACACCGGGTGGACAGCTGCAAGAGGCTTGTAAGCTCAAAGAGCATCATTTGAGGATCAGCCTTAAAGGCATTTCGTCTAGTTACAAGGATGGGAAAATACTGTTCTGTGTAGAAATTTTCCTACTGAATTTCAGTGTTGCACCTTCTGATTGTACCTTCTGAATTCAGGTCCTCTCTTTGCTATGCCTTTTTCAGAATGCTTGCCTCCATAATATTTGTCCCCAAAAGACACCTCTACCACTCACTCCCTCACAGTTATTAAGGCACAAGTATTCATGTGGGAAAGTGGAGGAGTGGTTTTTTCTCTGTGGTTCTTTAAACAACAAGTGGGTGTGCTGGGCACTGGGGAAATGCCTTCTCACCCCCACATCTATAGATAGAATAGTCTTCGTGTTTACCACTCTCCAAAGTCACACTGGTGCCAGCCAGGATAAGAGGAGGATAAGACACAGAAATACCAAGTACAAACAGCACAGACAGAGGAAAATAAAACAATGCATATCTGACTATTGCTTGGGTTGGATACAAAGGGGCTCTACTCTGCATGATGTAACTCATCGGTATTCACACCTGCTTGCCCGTAGAGTTGAGCACCCCTGTAGGTTTTCTCTGATGAAGGAGGCTGGGCTCACTTAATTTCAAATTTCAGATATCCTTGATTGCTTAATCCTCCCCTTTGCAGATATCTAGATCCTTACCTTAGACATGAAGGAGCTTGAACCTTCCTCCAGCCTGCCTTGCACATGCAGGCACAGAGCATGGCTGCCCTACTGCTGGGTTGGTGGGATTGCCCGTCCACCCACAGAAGCAGAGTGAGTGCCAAGGGGCCGTGGGGTGAATGACTATGCTCCTCATGTATCCTGCTTCTAAGGATAAAGTGAGATTTTTTCCCAAATCAGGCCCCACTAATATTCCAGAAGACTGTCGAGTTAATGGAAGCAATCATCTACTGAACCATTTCTACAGGTAATAAATACACTGTGCAGAGAATAGTTTTGCACTTTTAAAGTATAGGCGTGTATGAAAATGGATTTTTTTTTGGTGGAAAAATGGCACTATCTGAAGCATGGATATTGCTTGGCAGTATGTGTGTTCCCTCACCCTGTGCAGTCTGTCCCTTTGTTTTCTGAAAACTAATCCTTGAGGGTTTTCTTCAGTTTCTATGTTTTTATGTTTCTATGAATCTGTGGTTTGCTGGTTCAGTGCACTGTGCCATTCTCTGGTTTCCTCTCCAAATTTTTAAGCTGGACTTAACCTCCAAGAATGGCAACTGCAAATGGCTTTTCCCAAGATTAATCAGACTTTCTAAGCAAATTCTTTTTTATTTTTGGGGGGGGGGGGGGGGGGGGGGGGAGGGATAGAGGGAGTGGCATGGTTCTTCATGATTCTTAGGTTTCCATTGTAATTCCCATCATGAAATTTGATTCAAAAGCTCAGATTCAGAGAAAAATTTCAGGTTTCTATCTCTTACAAAACACTCATCTTCTGAAAGTTTTATTTTTTCTGGGAGTACAAAACTATTGAAATCTCTGTAGCAGAGCCTGTAGGTAGGCTCACATTCTCTAGCTAACTTATTCGGAAGGCATCATCTTTGTCTCCAGGGCTGCTGGTCACTTGGAGAATACATCAGGAAGATATCACTGCATTTACCCTATTCTTAAACTCCTTCCTTGGCATTGCTGGTCAGTGTCAAAGATAGGGCTGGGGAACCCCTGGGTTGATCAATTAGGACTGTGCTAACTAATTTATACTCTGTCATTAAATTTGTTCCCCCTGACACAGAATTGTTTAAAAATTAGCTGTATTCCACTCTCTTCTTTTCTTGCTTCTCCTTGTGCCTCCTGGCAAGGGTGGAGCTGCCATTTTTGGTTGAACAGCTAAAGGTATCCACTGCCTTTGCAGCAAACTCCCCTTTCTCTGGAGCTCTCTCTTGCCTGTTTTCTATCCATGAGCTTTTCTCCCAGTTCTCTGTTTCTAGCTCTTGTCTTTTGTGTCCATCTTGACTCCTCTACCACTTTCTGTCATTCCTTGCACTATCATTAATGGTAGCTGTGGGTAGAAACCTATAATTAAATATCTAATCAAATACTGCATAGTGTGAGTATAATAGAACAATAGATAGGACGAAAACACTGAAGAAAAGATGAAGGAATGAAGGAAGGTCACTCATACTGTTAACACCATTGCCTGATCAGCCATTTCATTAATCAGCGGCTGTAACTCTGCCTTACCAGAACGGTTTATGGCCTGTTCTATTTTAGCCCATGTCTCTTGTAGAGACAGATACTCCTGGAGAGCTGTCTGCTAGAGAGGTTGTTTCAGGGTCTTTTTAATCACTGCCAGTCATCACTGAGTGGGTTACTCACGGTTATTAGTATTACCTCAGTTACTCTAAAGGTAAACAACAACAACAACAGTACCAACAAAACTGACTGGTCATTTTTTCATTTGTTTTGTGAAAGAATGAATTGGACAGATGGAGAGTCTACAGACCTCTGTATACCATGATTGCTGTCCTTACTGTTATTGCTCTAGGTACAAGTTGTATGGCATCAAGAAGGATAAAAAATGGGGCGTTTCATAAAGGCCAGCCTGATACTGATAGTAAATTACAACCCAAGGATTTGCAGTACAGTCTGAAGTTTACACAGATAGAAGTTACTGATGATTATCATTTAAAAGACACTGGCAGAGTAAAGTTAAATTATTTGCTCAGTATAGCACAGTGAGCCAAAGCCAACAAAAAGTTGAATCCAATCACTGTCATCTCCAGGCTTAAATACAACCATAAAAATTGCTTCTTTTCTTCAAAAAAACCAATTCAAAACAAAAAGAAAATTCCTCTTGGGTTACAAGCTGGTAACCTCTAGTGTCCATAAATGGCACTGTCTTTTAGAGACTTTTACAATTTTGTAATAACTGTGGGGTTTTTTGTAATAACTGTTCCTTCCAGTGTCTGATGAACTACACATTTGTTGCTTGGGTACTAAAGCTGAACCTATCGGTTTTATATACATTTATTTACTTTTGAAAAACACATAGTTGTTTAATGGTAATATGTGCTCTATCTCTGAGAGCTCTACATTCAGTCATGCTTCTGGCATGTTACTTATAATCTTTCCCTGTTTCACAGCATCTGGATGGTCCCGTATCTTATGAAAATAAACTTCTCCAGAGCATGTCCCAGTACAAATCTGCTGTTCAAACCTCTGCCCTTTGACATGTACATTTTGTACAATGGTCTAAAAATTGAATGTTTCAGGTTTATTTATTTTCTAGCTTTAAGTAATTTCCCTCAACTTAGTTTCTCATCTGCTAGTGCTTTTCTTTGTAATCTTTCCTGTTTTACTTTAAAATTAATTTGAAAGTTTTTCATTGGAAGAAATGAAGATCCTTCCTTTTCATAAAACTGTTGTAGACGTAGAAAGCCAGGATATTTGAGGACTTAAGGGCAAAATTACCTCTGGTGAATTATTCACCAGAGGATATAGATTTTGGCTTGAGATTTCGACTATGCCTTTTATGAGGTAGGTATTCCCTGTTGATTTCAAGGGGAGTTGGAGGCACAGTAGAAAAGGAGGGTACTTGAGTAGGCATCATCATATGAAATTAATAAGAGAATTTTGCTTTGTACTTTCAGTGTCCTTGAGAGTATGGAAATTATGCCAATGGCATAAAGTATTCTTTACTCTTTGTTAAATGTTAATGAACATTGGGGCTGTCACGTAGTTGTGACATTTCCACATTAATAAGTCCGTCTCTGAAAAGGGAGAAGTCAGGCTTAGCTATGTGGCTTCTTGACCAACTTGTGTTACACAGCATCCCTGAGGTTTTAAAACACAGACAAATTTTTCATTTCAGAGGAGAGCAAACTTCGCTGGAGTGAACAATGGAGTGAACAAAAGAGTAGGATGCCATTAAAAATCATTCTCCCCCACCAAAATAACCCCCTAGTGACTGTCAGTCCAAGAAGACCCTTTTCAAAGAAGGGTCTTTCCCAGGCCCCTGCTACATGTCAGCAGAGTTTATATAGTCCATGTATTTCTGGGATGGTGCCTACCATTCTCTGAGGCTTTGCCACTCTGTTCACAACACAGCTGATTTGGACTTCACCCGTGGGTTGTGTTTTTGTGAGTTTAGAGCAATATTCCTTTTGGATGTTTAATTCCGGTTAGCTGCTTTGAACACATTTGCTGTTGTGAAAGTGTAAAAAATTGGCTAGTTTTTATAGTTCTCTTTTCCTTCTTCCCTCCAAAATTTCAGAAATGCTTTCATTATCATGTAGTGATTTATAAATCCAACTTAGACAACTGAAAAGGAGACAGCCAGACACGTTATTTACCTTCCTTGGCACCCTGAGCCTCCAGCTAGGTAATCTGTTCAAATTGTCCAATATTTCTGGCAAGACTCTACTCAGTTTTCTCTTCGGTTTAGTCCAAACCCAAGGAAATTTTTTCTTTTATCTGCTCTTTCCAAATTTCAAAGCCTTAACAAAGAAATGTGTGAACAGCATTGTCCTTGGAAAAACAAGTGAAGAGGCCAGACAGAGGAAGGAAGGGAGCTTGCCTGGGAAAGCTGAAAATAGCTGGGGATATTTCTGAGTGTAAACTAGGTAGGATCCTGCAAATCTAAAAATCTACAAAACGTTAAAAAAACTGCAGGGAGTTACTTGAGTGAAAGGCACCACTAGGTGAATTGCTTGTTATCCTCCACCATATGTGATAAGACTAGAATAGACCACTGTGATATTCTTGTTTCTGATTCTCTGTTTGACATCCTTATAAGGCCTCCCACCACAGCAGAACACAGTGGGAAATAAACCCACCCCTGTCCTTCTGCAAAGCCTGGTTTCCAGGCATGGTCAATCCCTTCAGATGATGTCTGTCATGTTTAATAGGATTGTGGGCCTTATTTTCTGGATTTATTTAAATGGCAATTCCTAACATTATCTTGGAGGAGAAACACCTTCCAATAGCAGATGTGCCTAGGGAGGTGTGCACATGCAATTTCAGCTTTCTCTGCCTTAATCTAACTGCAAATTGCCTTTATTCTCATGGCTCATCTCTGAATCTCCACATTTTTAGTCCTGCCCAGAAAAGTACTTAATTAATTTAAGCAAATAGAACCTGTTTCAGCAGGAGAGCCTGAGAGAAGCCCACAATCTTATGAGGTGCAAGGATCTGAGCTCAAACCTCTGCTCTCTACCAAGGGAGCATGAGAAATCCTATGGCTGGGCTCTGTGTGAGGTCCAGCCCGGAACATGTGTCCTGGGGAGGTCCTGTCTCATCAGCCAAATAGGCTTTTTCCCCCTTATCTGTTCTGTGAATTGTGCTGTGCCACAGAAATAAGAAGCTTGGGGTTTAGGAGATTTGGAAGATTCCAGCAGGATTTTGTGGGAAGGAGCAGTACCCACAACACTGACTCGCAGAGGAGATAACATCCAGCTACTGCCCATGGGACTCAGAGGTGCCCCTTGGTCAGTGCGGTTGCTGAGGCTCTCCTTCTCCTATTTTCTTTCTTTTGGTTATCACTGAAAAAACTTTAACTAGAGCAGGGTTGCGTACAGGACCTTGCAGTACTGGACAGTCATTTGAAAGTGATGTTTCCACCTTCATTTCTACCTTATTTATCCAGTTTCCAGTTCACGTATGCACTTCCATGTTCTCTTGGCAGTGGTATGACACCTTAACCAATCATGAGTAATACAGAGCAGCATAGTGGTCTTGCAGCCTTGGGGTCTAAACAATCGTGTCTGTATCTGTTTTCTGCTGGCCTGTCTGGGTCAGTATTAATTCCAGTACCTTCTCCAAAGCAAGGTATACATCCCAGGGTGTACACCCTCAGGGAAATCACAAACGGATCTGTGGAGCTCTAGTGACTCTCCTCGCATAACTTGAAGCTGGGCAAGAAATGGTGTTAGCAGACACTTGCTAAGGGCTTAGTTTTCTTTCAAAAGGATGCTGGCTGAACCCAGCTGAGCCTTCTAAAGGCAAGAAAGTTATATGAAGGCTGCATGAGTAGGGCATGGAGTTAGTCTTGTGTTTGGCTTTCCTGTCAGCAACCTATGACATGAGATTGAGGTAGAAAATGGAGAAGTACCAAGCATGACTGGTTAAATGTAGAAAGGGAAAGCAAAGACAAGAAAAGATAAAGGAAGATTAAAGTCTAGATATGGGAGGATTTCGGTCTACAAGCTCAAAAGTGTTTGTGAAAGGGTTGGGAAAAAATTGCTCTCCATGGGCGCTCTTCCCAAATACTCTCTTGTCAAATAAATCACTGTCCTCTGTGACAGCAGCACCACTATTTCCCTTCAGTAAAAGCAGCACCATTATCAGGCTTCTTTGTTTTGGTCTATTAAAGAAAGTCCTTTTATTGTTCTTACACATGCCACCCATAATATTCGAGCTGTATGTCGTTGTTTCTCTTATTAGCTTTTTATTCCTAAGCTTTATTAATTGTTATCAATTCATCCTTTCATTCATGTCTTCTTTCTTTCTCTTTTTTGTAATGCTTTTAGCTTATTTTGCACTCCTACAAGTCATATTATTTTGTAACCATCACAGCCTTCTTTTCCAATTGTGGTATTGTGGCTTTCTTAGCATCTAGAGAAATATTCTTAAATATCTCCTAATTAACATTTTTCTTGTTAGAGTCATCTCCCAACTGACTTTAGTCTATCGTTTTCAGCTTGGCCAAAAGCTGGCCCTTTTCAAGCCCCAAGGAGGTGTATAGCTTGAACTCTGTTCTAGTTACACAGAACAAAGGTAGTGAAATCATGACTGCTGGCTCCTAAGCTATCACTACCTTCTACTTCTGTTAATGGTTTCTGTGTAAACAGGAAGGCTAAATTTAAACCCTCCCCATGTTGGATGTAATGCTTGAACTCAGATATTGTCTATGGTTCTCAGAAACAAAGGAAAAACTTGTATTTGCAGTTTGAGATCCTTGAAATTCTGATTTTCTCCTTCCTGAATATTGCTGCAGCCTGAAATACTTTTGTAGGTATCTGGATTGACTTGTATGAAGCAAAACATGCTCGATACAAAGAGACTGACTTTCAGAATCTCTAATTGGCAGAAATCCTCTAAAATTATTGAAAGAGACAGAACCTTAGCACTATTGGGAGCTTAAACCCTCTGCAGATAAAGTGTTGACCCAAGAACTGTAAGTCTGCTGTCTTCATCCTTAAGAGAAACTTTGAATAAATTTTCGTTTTTATGCAGTCACCATCCCTTCATGTGAAGAAAGTATCTAGCGAGGTATCTGGGACAGTTTTTTAACATTTTATCTGAAAATTACGAGCCCTCCCACTATTCCTCTTGACCATACCTCTTGTTGGGCCACCTTGGGTTGCTGTCTTACAGACCCCAGGCACCAGTATGTGCTGGGGGCTGGCCAGATGGAAAAGAGCTTTATAGAGTAGGAGCTGGTGGCCACCAAGCTGAGCAGGAGGCAGCAATGTGCCCTGGTGGCCAGGAAGGCCAACAGCCTCCTGGGCTGCCTCAGGCACAGCCCTGCCAGCCGGGCGAGGGGGGTGATCCTTCCCCTCTGCCCATCCTGGTGAGACACACCTGGAGTGCCGGATCCAGTCCCGGGCTCCCCAGTGCAAGGGAGCCATGGACAGACTGGAGCAGGTCCAGGGGAGGGCCATGAAGATGTTTGGAGCATCTCTCCTATGAGAATAGGATGAGAGAGTTCAAACTGTTTAGCTGTACTGGATATAGCTTAGATGGAGTTAATTTTCTTCATAGCAGCCTGTATGGTGCTGTGTTTTGGATTTGTGACTAAATCAGTGTTGGTAACACAGCAGTGTTTTGGCTACTGCTGTGCCGAGCTTGGCAGTGTCAAGGCTTTTCTTTTTTTCTGGCTCTGCATCCACAGCCATTGGGCATGGGGATGGGCAAGACATGTGAGCAGGACTGGGATGGGACAGCAAGGACAGATTCCCAATGTCCCTGGCCACAGGGATATTTCCTACAGTATATTATCAAGCTCAGCAGTAAGAGGTCAAGAAAGGAGGAGGAAGTAGGGGTGGGCATGGTTATGGTGTTTGTCTTCCCAGGTAACCATCACACTGAAACCCAGTGTACTGGGAGAAGGCTGATGGAACATAATGAATAAAGTCTGTATTTTGCTCTGCTGGCACATGCATCCTGTGCTTCACTTACTGGACTGTCTTTTTCTCCATCTGTGAGTCTTCTTGTCTTCCTTTGATTTTCTCCCCACCCCCTGGGAGAGGGGAGTGAGCAAGTGGCTATGTGGCTACTGGCTGGAGTCAACCCTACACTGCCTAAAGAAGACAAGGCTCACAGCCATGTATATAAATACATGAAGGGAGAGCCCTTTACCTGGAGGTGAAATCTGAACTGCAACCAGTGGACCTCCTCATTTCATAGCAAAAAGTAGAGAACAAAGAATTTATAACCTTCTTAACATTAAACACTGAAGTTAAAAGCATTAAATCCCAAAAAAGAAAGGACTGTTACATCTCAGTGAGCAAGAGAGCACTAAAGAATTGATGTGCGACTGATGCCAGTGTTCGCGTTTCACCTGCAGCATCTCGCCTCAACCATGCTCAAGTGCATTTTCCCTGTCACAGTTTCCATGCAGGTATGGCTGATTGCTCCTGCTGCAGGCACTCCACTGCTTCACAGGATCCTGGCTAATTAACCCAAACAATGTTTATTCCCCCTTTAATTTTGAATTTTTACTATCTTGTCTTTTACAGAACATCAAATAATGTGGTCCCTCTTTTTACTGTTACTTGTATATATCTGTGTTTTTAGCAGTGGGAACTAGAGAACTTGCTGAAGGACTTGTTTTTCTGGAAATTTTTTGTTTTCAGCAAGACAATTTCTGAACAGTCAAATGAATGCCACTAGTGCATATAGATTTTCTATTTAAAACCAGAAAGAATCCTGCAGTATTGGAGGCACTTTAAAGCAACAAGAGGGGTTTTTAAAATTCAGTCTGCTGCTGAAGTATGTTTGGGATCTCTGTGAAAGTCTATGTGGATTTATAGTATGATTTCTGATGAGGAAGGTGTCCGTTTTCTAGGAATGTGTGGGGTTGATACAGTCTTGCTGGGTTTCTAAAATTATTTCTTCCTAGGCAATGAAACACTGCTCAGCACACACAGGTTATTGTGGGCTTCAGTTATGATAGGAATATATGTACTTTAGTTTCTCCTGGAGACATGAACGGATTTTTTTTACTTTGCTTTGCTTTATGAACTCTTTCAAAATGTGGTCTCCACTTCAAGACACTGTTACAATAAAGTATTTTTTAACATCCCATGCAAATATCAGCCTATATATACTGAGGCCAAAGTAAATACAGACTAAAGACTGCATTTTCACTCTCCTCAGGAACAGGCTGGAGGCCTGTATTTTGGGGCCTATTCTGCTGCCCACACTGTCATGATACTTCTGTGTTCTGCGGTTTTGGAGCACAATTTTGGATTCAGCATCAGCCATGTACCACCATCAGCAAGCACTGTGGTGAATCTCATAGGCACAGGCTGAACAGATACAGACCATGCTATAGCATTTCTGGCCATGATCCAGGCAAATGCCAGCCTGGGTTATCTCTAAAAGACGCATGTGGTGGGTGGAGGGGGTGTGTCTCACATCCACGCCGCAAGAAAGGGGGGTACATTTTAGGGCAAACGTAGACGCGTTCACATATAGTTATAGAAGTACCTAAGATCTCTCTTAGATTTGGGGTGTCTCAGTAGCTAGATGAAAAGACAAACACTCTTGAAAATCCCTTTGCCGTCCTTCAGCAGTTCATCAGGAACAGCCAACTCCCCCCTTCTACCCAAGACTTCTGTGAACTGTCCTGCTCCTTCCCCAAAACTAAAAATGCCCCCTGGAATACATTCTGTTTCTAGGGGGAATACCCCTGTTTCCAAGGGGTGCATCTTTCTGAAAGCAGAGTTCAAGATGCAGTTTGAGATACTCAGCTCTCCTAAAGGATACAGCTGAAGCCACTTCAGAATTTTGTTACATGTATTACATTAAGCATCCCTTTGCCAGCCCTGTTTTGAAAGCTGAGGGAGAGGAGGAGCACAGTGTTCCTTCGTGACATGTTGGATGTTTGTTTGAAGTACATGGCTCCCTGTAATTACAGTTTTGACTTTAGGATTAAAGATGCATATTTATTTACTTTAAATTTCTAATCCTGTTCATTCTGTCATGGATTTGCACATATTATTCCAATCATGGCAGGGCAATCCATAGCTTTCTTACTTACTATGTAGCCAGACTAGTTTCTCTGAAATCAAAGTGCTGGGATTTATTTCGTTTCTTTTGCTTCTTTTAAATAAAGACACTTTCCAAACAAAGAGCCAAACAAATTTTCCTGTGGGCTTCCTAGATTTGTTCTGCTTCAGTTAAAGAAAGATGTAGGACAAGTCAAAGTATATTATGGAACAATGGAAAAACAGAGATTAATATACTGCTTTTTCTTTTTTCTTTCTTTTTTTCTTTCTTTTTTTCTTTCTTTTTTTCTTTCTTTTTTTTTTTTTCCCTGTGTTGAAGAGCTCCCTAAACAAAAGCAGCAACATTTCAGGGTCCAAATCTGGGTGTCCTTGAAGCATGTGTCTGATCTCACCTCTCTGAACAATGAGCCTCCTTACAAAGAAAGTGCCAACTGTTCTCCCAGAGTTCATTTGAACTTCCTCCAGCTTCAGAAGAGAGAGAAGCAAGAAATTCCACTTAGGATGCCAGCAGGTCTCGTTTGTGTAGCTGGCAGCTCTGAGGGATTCCAGATGGCTTCAGCCCTTCTTTTGAACATATCTTTTGATCTCATTTGAGTTTCCTCCTGATTTCACCTTCTCTGTGTTTACAGACTGAAGGATACGCAGGTGGACATATTAACTTCACCATAGGACACAAATGGATTAAATGGACTTTGTGTGCAGGAGGGAAGTTGTGTAGTACAGCTAATGCAGCTCCAGCTCCATTCCATGATTTATGATTCAGAAACCACAGAAAAATTTTAAGAGACAGAACAAACAAATGGAAAACCTTGTCTGTCCCCAGCGTGTGTTTTCTAAATGTTACAACATGTACTCTTCAATCTAGTGGTCATCTAAGAAGTCAAGCAAGAAATATTTTTAGAATTAACTTTTGTGATCACATATTTTATCCCATTCTTTGTTTACATATTTATGGATCTCTTTATTCACAAACAAGTTGTTTGTCAACCTTTCGAGCTATGTTTAGCTATTGGACATTTCCATAACAAGTAGCAACAAATGATTTGTTTTAACAAAGACAGCAGTCTAATTACATTTAACATTGCACCTGAACCTGCATGTTGTGGGAAGAGGGAGAGCAGTCGGAATTGCGCACTGGTAGAGTGCAACCACAAGAAGAATGCAGCAGAAAAATAAGACTGATGAACTGGAGTCTCATGGAGGAGGACATGAAATGGGTTGGTCTGCAGAGACACAGGACTTTGCTGGTTGGATTAATATGTGCCTTCATCTGAAAAGGGATCTTCTTAGTCCATTTAAACTGCTGAGTGTAGTTCACTTCTTAGCTTCAGTTTAGGTAGATACCCCCTGTGCATGTTGGCTGTGTCAAGATGAGACTCAGGTGTAAAATTTTCTCCATAGTGTGGTTTCTGTGGGGTGCATGAGTTAGAAGAAATCTGTTTCACGTTTTACCAGGTGTGCTGCCGTGGACATCAGATGTCAATTTTTTTGACTATGTGTTTGCTCATACTTAACAGAATTTCAGTCTCAGCCAGGGCACTACAGGTTTTTAATTGTCAACCTACAATGATCCCCTTGGGTGGGCCCAGACACTGGTTTGTCAAGACTGCACAAGATTTGGGCACAAGTATACTAATGTTAATGGCAGGGTCAGAGTGACATTTCAGTTTAATCACAACATCTGCTTAGCATTGTCTAGTCTCACTGACAGACACCGACTTTCACTGATACTAGTGGGAATTGTCACTAGATTAAGAATATCCAGTCAGTACTCAAGTTTGTATACATTTGGTTATCACTTAGTCTTTAAAAATTACGTGTGAGTGGGTAAGAGTTGGAGTTTTTCTACCAAGAATAAGAAAATTTCAAGGTTAATGCCACCAAAAAACATCAGAAAGCAAGACCACAGCTGACATTATCCAGAGAAAATATATCTGAAAAACCTGTGCAGATGAGGTCTGCATCTCCTGTGCCCCTGGTAGATTTCTCTGTTAGGCAATGTTAGAGCTAAGAGAAATTGAACCCCCTGAGAAACAACTCTGGAAATGTCTTGGGTTTTCGTCCCGTGCAGCTTTAGTGAACATTGTCAATTTACATTCATATTGCTCTGGGGGAGGTTCTCTCTAGAAAGCAGAATTGACTGAGATCAAGTGGAAGCCCCCTGCTCCAGGGTACTGTGCCTTCTCAGCCAGCACACACACCAGCAGCTCCCAGGCCTGGCTTCCCATTAGTCCCTTTGCCTGAATTTTGCTCTTCTTCCACTGCTTGTGCCATTCCGTGTCTCCATGTATTGTGTCTGCATGGCAAGGTTTTGGAAGCCAGGGGGCTACAGGGGTGGCATCTGTGAACAGCTGCCAGAAGCTTCCCCGGTGTCCAACAGGGCCAATGCCAGGTGGCTCCAGGACAGACCTGCCACTGGCCAAGGCTGAGCTCGTCTGTGATGGTGGAAGAATCACTGGGATAACATATTTAGGAAGAGGGAAAGGTCTCTGCTCAGGAGTAACTGTGGACAGGGAAGCATAGAATGAGAATATGGGAGAGCAACAGATCTGCAGACACCAAGGTCAGTGAGGAGGCAGGGGGAGGAGGTGCTCCAGGTGCCAGAGCTGTGCTCCATCTGCAGCCCATGGTGATACAGGCTGTCCCACTGCAGCCCATGGAAGGCCACAGTGGGGCAGAGATCCACCTGCTGCCCATGGAAGACCCCAGGCCAGAGTAGGTGGATGCCTAAAGAAGGCTGTGACCCCAGGAGAAGCCCATGCTAGAGCAGAGCCCTAACAGTACCCATGGAGACAAGAGTTCACACTGGAACAGGTTTGCTGGCAGGAATTGTGACCCTGCAGGGGACCTATGCTGGAATAGCCTGTTCCTGAAGGACTGCAGTCTGTGAAAGGGATACATGCTGCAGCAATTTGTGAAAAACTGCAGCCTACAGGAAGGACTCATGTTGGAGAAGCTCGTGGGGGACTGTCTCATGTTGGAGGGTCTCCACAGTGGAGCAGGGAAGAATGTGAGGAGTCTTGCCCCTGAAGAGGAAGGAGTGGCAGGGACAATGTGTGATGAGCAGACTGCAGTCCCCCATTCCCCATCCCCCTGTGCTGCCTGGGAGGAGGTAGACAATTGAGGAGTGAGGTTAAGGCCAGGAAGAAGAGAAGGATGGGGGGGAAGGTGTTTTTAAGCTTTGGTTTTATTTCTCATTATCCTACTCCAATCTGATTGGTAATAAATTAATCTGATTTCCCCCAGTTGAGTCTGTGTTGCCTGTGATGGTAACAGGTGAGTGGTCTCTCCCTGTCCTTATCTTGACCCACCACTTTTCCTTATATTTTCTCTCCCTTACCCAGCTGAAGAAGGGGAGTTATAGAGCGGCTTTGGGGGGCACCGGGCATCCAGCTAGCATCAGTGTTGAAGAATGGTTAGAGGATCAGGGACATGGATCATTGATAAAGCCAAAAAGCCAGATCAATAACAGAGCTGTACAAGCAAAGGCCTGCATGAGAAAATGCCTGCATGAGAAAATGCCTGCATGAGAAAATGCCTGCGTGAGAAACAGGCCTGAGAACCAAAAGGGAGTTTTAAGGAGGTACAGTGCTCTGCTGATAAGATGTACTGACCATGAGAAGGGAGGGAGAACTTCGATTTTTCAAGTTAAAACATAAATAGTAGAAGCTTGCCAAATGTAGTCTTTTATCTAACCCAATTATGTAGAAACAAGAATGCGCTTTCGTAAGTTTAAACCAATTAAAGAACTGATAAGCATGTATACTCACACTATATAAGTGCCTCTGTATTGCTAATAAACGAAGCTTGCTTTATCAACCACATTGATTGTCTGCATGTCTTCTCCTGCCGAAGTCAGCAAGTCATCAGTCCACTGGACTCCAGTAGAAAATGGCATTGTCAGGGTGAATGACATAATACACACTACTGATGATGCAGACCAGAGAATAAACATTGCTTAGTGACTTTTGTGTTAAATAAAATCCAAACCATGTTGTTTCCCAGAAATGTTTAAGCCCTCCCCAGCCCCATGATTCATACCTGCTGGTAAGATCTGATTAGGTTCCTTGCCAAGTCACCCAAATACCCTGAGCTTGCCCATTTGCTTCAAAAGGATCTCATCTGACCAGTGCAGATGTCTGTAGCTCAGAGAATGTTCTAGACACTATCTCTAACTAAAGGAGAGAAACAGGCACTTCCACAGCATGATTCTCCCCATCCTAAACAAACAGAAAAACAACAACCAAACAGAGCAGTCGCTCCAACTGCAGGCTCCACTGATGAGAAAGGGAACATGTGGCAGCTCATTGCCTAACAAGTGAGTTGACACTTACTATGTCTTGATGGCAGCCACACTTGTTCCTTTCCTTTCCCTGGGGAAAAGTCAGTAGGGATGCAGCTATTTTCTTATTACGGTTGGTGCCCAAACTGACCTGGCACAGGACACCGAGCTGCAGAGAGCCCTGCCTGCAGCCATTCCTGTGGCTGGGGGTTGGAAGGGCCTCCCCTGACTGTGGCATCTACTCATCCTTTCACATGGCTTTTGCATAACATGAGGCACCTCCTCCTCCCTTGAGGACTAAACATGTTGCTTTTCTTATGTTCCCAGCTGCCACTGCTGCTGACAACCTGTTGCAGGTTTCTCTTCTTCACAGCACAGTATCCCAGTTATTATATCCTAATTAGTGTATTAATCCTAATGCAGCCTGAATACATCCCACTGAAATCAGGAATGAAGGGATGGAGTAAAATTTGCAAAGGGTAATTTCCCTACAATTTGTATTTTGTTTGCTTGATTCATTTTAATCTAAATGTACCACAATTATACCCACCAGATGGGTAGCTCCAGGTTCTTGACCTATTATGGGAACGAAGAGCCCTACTCAGGCTTTGGTCTATTTTCCAGGTTTCAGTGGAGCTTGTCAGATTAATTATAGTTTGGAACCTACCATCAGCATCATAGAAGGTGACATGAGCATTTACTATTACGGACATTTAAACCTTTGGTCTTCAGATATGCAACTCAGTGACAATCCTTCCAGCACACGTGCTGGATAGTCACTTGCTGGTAATCAATGTTGATTCTCAGCCTAGAGAGACAGGTCTAGAAGCAAATGTTTCTCATAATTTTTCTAGACAATGTTCCAAAAGTTACAGACAACTTGGAAATTTTATAGAATAGCCTTTTGAAATACAGACATAAAAATGAAGCTCTGTTTACCTATGCTGTGTGACAGACATCTCTCTCAGCTCTGGGGTAGATTGTTGGTTGTAAAACCACATGAATTTTCATGCAATGTCCCTGGAAAATGCTCGTACATTGACTTTGTGTGTGTGTAGATTGAACACGGCATGGAGACACTTTTGTTCCCCAGTATTCAAAGCATTTTGTTAGAAGAAAAGTGGGAAAATAAATGTCTGGGAGGAATAAGCAGATGTTTGCTGTTAAAGATCAGCATGTTATACAATTGAGTTTACAATAACTGCTTTTAAATATAAACTAACTTCTGACCAGTGTTTTTCAATGTACTGTGAAATCTGCATGTCATTCCTTTTGTCATTTGCAAGTAAACACCCACTGGAGTGTTTTATAGTTTGTAAAATATGAAAAGGGCTTTGTTCATAAGAGACTCCTTTGATTTACTGTAAGATGAAAACCTATGTGCCAGAAGCTTTTCGTTCTCTTAATCAGAACTGAGCAAACTTTTCTTCGTCTTGACCGCTCTGATCTCATTGCCTAAACACACTAGCAAACAGCTAACAATTGTGGTGGCTTTTTTTTCTCCTTTTAACATAGCTTTCTTTCCCTCTGGACAGGGCAGATGTTGGAGACTGGCTTCAGCAGCCAGGAAAGGCATCTTTGTCTCCTGACGAGCCTACAGAGCTTGAACCCACAAAAACAATGATAATGAGGAAGCTTTTAAAAATAAACAGACCAAATGGGTGCATCTTCCTTTTCCCAGCGCCTCTGTGCCAGATACAAACGCTTAGCTACTGTGTTGAGTCAGCAGTTGCAGCTATAAAAAGCTATGTTAGGTTTGCTAAGGTGGACAAAACCCCCCCCACAATTGCTGTCCAAAAGTTCAAACAAGTTTGAAGGACAGGTGTCCCTTCAAGGAAGAATTTGCATATTCCTGAAGCAAATGGACCAACATTGAGGGAAGTATCCAGTATCTGAGGGATTTAACAGTGTTGAAGTTGATTTATAATAACCTGCATGATGACCAGCATCCAGAGACCCAAACAAAATCTGGGGCACATGGTCCGCGTGGTGAAAGTTGTACAAAATGCAGCAATGCCATCACGCACACTCTGGTGATAACGTCTGGACAGACACGGTGGCACTGACTACTAACTGGTCAGACAACTTTGAGAGTATGAAGATTATCTCACTTCCCATGTGGGCTTGCATCTCGGCCATGGACAGACTGACCAAAAAATTGTCTGAGCAAGCTGAGGAGGGTGGGTCATCCTCTCACACTCCTACCGAGGCCTCAGCTATGAAAAATCAGCCTTGCTCTGTTCAAGAGAAAGAGTACCAGTGTTGTACACCAAGTATGATCCTGTGGTTCTTCCTGTGTGACCATGAGGAAGTAGCATGGTGAACCTACCTGGAGGCTAGAAACTTGGATACAGGAACTGAAAAGAAAACAGTCTAAAATACCCACTCAGGAAAATTACTGCTCCAGTGTCTGTCGAGTAGAGTAGAAGGGCTGATTTTAGTTTTGACCCTGACAAAGAGGCTTCTGTTTTGCAGTTACAAATATTATACAAATAATGAAGACTCCAACCAGGAATAGAGGGGCCCTGCCTTTGGCCAGTGGAGGAAAGGGACAACTGGATCTACTGGACTGTGGGGATCAGATGGACTGGCTCATCAGCCCCACAGGAGTATAAAGCTCTAGCAAACACCTGCACACAGTGTACCCTAGTGCCATCAGACCATAAAGGGGCAGAATCCATCTTCATTTCTTGAGTGACAGGAGGGTCCCAAAAACTGTCTGGTTTGTAGGCTGAGGTCAGTTTAACTGGGAATGAGCGGCAAAAGCATCCTACTCTGACTGGTCTAGAGTCTTTGTGCCTCATTGGCATAGACTGTTTCAGGAGAGAGTACTTCAAAGACCCAAGAGGGCACAGTATGATGCCTTCAGTACAAAGAAGATTAAAGAGCTGCCTAGCTTGCTTGGTCTCTCAGGTGGTCTGTATGTGGTTTGGTTGCTGTGTTTAAAGAAAAACAGATTCCAACTGCTACCATGACAATGCACCGGCGACAATATGGCACCAGTTGAGACTCCCTAGTTTCCAGGGAGTTACATGTTGATCTGGTGACTGGACAGCCCAGAAGTGATCAGAAGGACCTGCTCACCCTTGGCCTGCTCACCATATGGCCAGTGAGAAAGTCTAACAGAGAATGGAGACTAACAGTGGACTGTGGTGGCCTGAATGAAGTCATGTTGTGGTGAGTGCTGCTGTACCAGGCATGCTGGAGCTCCAAAACGAGCTGGAGTCAAAGGCTGCCAAGTGGCACACAACCATTTATACAGCCAGTGAATTCTTCTTGATCCTCCTGGCTGCAGTCTGCAGTCTGCTTTCAGTTGTAGGGGTATCGAGTACACCTGGAATCGACCGCCCCAGGGCGGAAACACGGCCCTACCATTTGTAACTGGGTCTGTTGTAGGGCAAAGCAGCCACAAACAATTTTCATCAAGCTGCAGGAACTCCTTTGGTTGGTTATTAACTGTGCGTTAGCCACAGCTGGGCGAGGTGGCCCTTTGCAAGGCAATTGTCAGGAAACAGCTGACAGGGCCTGTATAAAGCAGGGGTCGGGGACAATCAAGTAAAAGTTTTAGTATTTTCTGGGGATGAATAACTGGTATAGATTGGAAGGGGTAGGGGAGATGCAGAATAAAAAC
Organism: Corvus cornix cornix; assembly: GCF_000738735.6. Taxonomy (NCBI): domain Eukaryota; kingdom Metazoa; phylum Chordata; class Aves; order Passeriformes; family Corvidae; genus Corvus; species Corvus cornix. The sequence continues at coordinate 32,985,643 of NC_047057.1, forward strand.
ACCATGTGCAAGTCTTTCTTCTTCACAGACTCTTTTCACCCAGTTTTTTAGCAAAGCTGCATTTTGGGTGATGTCCTACTGGATTTGAGTATAAAAAGGAGAGATAAAAATAATCTTCTTTGTGTTCTGTAACAAGATCACTGAAAAAGTGATTTAAGAGGATATGATAAACATATGTTTATCATATGTACATATGAGCAAAGGAGAATTCTCACCCTAGAGGAAGAAGTAAGTTACAGGAGAAATTCCCAGGGACCTGGAGGAAATTTGGAGCTTCTGTTCTTTTTTAAGTGTTATTCTCAGGAGTCCCAAGATAGACACAAAAAGGAGTGGTAAAAGATGAATTATGTGCTGGAACAATAGCTGGATTTTAAAAGGAGTTTATGTGTGGCTCAGCAGGACTTTGCATTAGATCATTCCCTGAGAAACTGCTGGGTGTTACAGCCTGGCACCAGGCAGTTCTGGGTATATGACTACAGCCATGAACAAAGCTAAGCTTTGATCTAAACATCTAAGAAGATGCCCAGGACCCTCAGAAGAAGAGCTACAGTAGTTAGGATGCTGGCTAGCAAACATAAGACTCCTCATTACTTAGGGTTTGGAGATGTAATTTCATTCTTATAGGGTAAAAAGCCTTTTCTTTCAGTTGAGATGCCAGATCTGCTTAACCCCATGGTTTCCTTATAAATGCTTTCTGCTGTCTTTCCTCATTATTATAAAATTTGATGGTTAGAAATCTGCAAAGAGAGGCAGTTTCAGTAATACCAGTAATTTAATGAAACAATGATATAGCAAAAATGTGTGTGGGCTGATGACCCAGGCCTTCACTGGGAGGAGACAATCCCAGGACTTGCTTACCTTTCCTAATCCAAGTCCTGTATTTTCTGTGAAACATTCATTGGATAGGAGTCCTTAGAAAACGCACTTGAAAAGGCATGCACAGGTGTCTGTGTTAAGCATTGAGCTGGAGACCAGCTGCCCCACAGAAAGCATGAACACCTGGGGCAGCCTGCTGAACTCTGCAGCTGGGGTGGCTGCAAGCCTCAGAGCTGGCTACATACAGGCGAAGTCCATAAAAACAACCCAAGTGCTTATAATTTACCTGGGGATCAGTAAAACATCTCCCGTCATCTTTCTGATGTCCTGAGATAATCACTTTTAGGCTCAGGAAGGAATACATAAAGTTCCATGAATCCTGCTCAGTTGGGAATAGGCCAAGCACCTTGGCACTCTTGAGTGCCAAGCTCTACATTCACATCACAGATCATGTTCTAATTCTGTGATCCATCTAGCTTTTAATGTCACATTTAGGTGCTTGGTTCACTCCCTCCTAAGCAGCTGAAATGGAGAGTCTTGTCCTGTAATCTCTGGTCCCACAACTGCTTTTATGGCACTGAGCAGCCACCAGCCCCTGCTCCATGTGCTGTGGCACCCCTGCACTGCCTGGGCACCCACCACCCTCCTCTGCCCCTTTCAGACTTTCTGTGCTTTGGCTGAATCTGAGTGTTCTGTGCAGCTGCGAAGCTGCAGCTGATGACAAGAACTTGACTGCTTTGCCAGTGCTGATGAGAGGAAATCTGAATGCTCCAGGAGATTTACAGGCATAGGAATAAAGTGGCACACCAATCTGAAGCTGACAATGACTGTGTTTGTGAAGCCACTTAAAAAGCCTACCCAAATAATTTGAGAGCTAAAAATGAATGTTTCTGAGCACTTTCATAGCCACAGAACAGTTTTAGAATCTTGTTAATTGCATATTTTGCAGAAACATTTGCTTTTGGCTCAGGGAAATGCAACCACAGAATGCAGTGCTCATTATTGACATTGCAGTCCTGCTGTCTTGAGTGCCTTATTTCAGGAGAGAGATGCCTCTCAAAACAGTTTTCCATCAAACCCTGACCTTCCAGCTACCTAGCGTCTTCGTGACTGTCTGCACACAGGGTGTCACAGTCTTTGAAGATTTGCTCTTTCAAGAACTGAAAGGACAAATCTAGTCAATAGTTACCTTCATTTTACACGTGGAGGTCTATTAATTTCCTTACCCAAGCTCACTATCCCAGTTTTCATGACAGCAGAGAGCTCAATCCAGTGCTCTTCAGTTCAGTGCCATCACCACCATCATCCTGTTCTTATTAAAATTTCAGTGCGTGGCACAGTCAACATGTTTATGTCAACATTGCTTGATTTTGCACGAATGCATCCAGTTCAGTTCATTACCTCCTATGGTGAATCTTCCCTTATTTAGGGGGAAAAGTGAGCTTAAAGCCTATGCTGCTTCTTTTTAGCAAGGTTTTTAGAACAGCAAGGGAAGGGGAAGGAGTTATATAGGTTAGACCCATCTGGCGAAGTTAGATGTACACGTCTGTCTGTGAAGGATGCCTTAAAACTAGTTAATACAAGCATAAACTGTGCTTATAAGGTGTCCTATAAGATTATAGCTTAAAGATATAAATTTCTTTGATCTTAGAAATTCTACCTAAGTTTATGTAAGGACACCTTTGACTTCAGGAATTCTGCTATTAAGGTATTATTTCCTGTTTGTTGTTTTGGATTGTTTGTAGGGTGGTTTTTTAAACTATTATAAGAAAAGGATGTTCTGAGTGAGGACTGGAATAGCTAGAAATCTTCCTTACTGCTCCTAAGCACTCAGAGGAGACAGATTATTGTGCAGTCAGACCTGCTCTGTGAGCTTGACTTGACTGATTTAACTTGAAAACAATAATGCACACAAACAAGAATCAGAACTCCTTCCCTTAGGGTTTCCTGCCCTGGTCTCTTGCTTGAAGAGACAATTCACATTTTTCATCTCTCTTAAAACAAATTAGTCCCACATGCCAGCATGACTTAGTGATTATGTAGTAATTATCATGACTATTTATGCAGTTTTTCTATAGGTAAGCCTGGGATGAGTCATCAGAAGGATTTTATGCTTCTGTGAAGTTTTGTCCAACCTCCTGCTTAAAAATGTCATTTAGTTGCTACTGAAATGGTTTCTGCTCAGCTTGAATTTAACCAAGATTTTTGTGCTATCTGCATTATTTTTCTTACTGCAAATGAGAATTTTCTGTGCCTTTTAAATTAATGTTTGATGAACCTATCTATTTGCATGGGTTAAGACTGCATTTTGTTTGAAAGTCACAGACTTTATCTTTGTGTGTCTAAATGTGGGTGTTAAGTCATAGATATGAGATTTGAATTAAAAGAGAGAGTAAATCAGAGCTAAAGAGTAAGGTGCTGCCTCTGCAGCACTCTCCATGCTAAAACAAAAAGAATTTATCTGCCTATTTTGTTCACTTCAGTCTTTCTGACATAACCACTGCTTATTTTGCTGGTTTTGTTTATTTGTTTGTTTTTCTTTTTAAAAAAGCAAGACCACTCTTTCATCTTCTAAATCCGATTCTGATGTCTCTTCAAATGAGCAAATTTTTGTAAATGGCTCCAGATTACTTTGCTTTTTTTTTGCAATTAAATATCTGTTTTTCTTATCCAGCTCAGCTCTATTTTGATATATCAACCAAAGGTCTGGGATGACTTGCTTTCTTCACTGACAATAAAAAGAAACCTTTTGTTTCAGCTTGTGATTCCTTTTTAACTCTGTAGTGTGTAGAAAACCTTATCTCTGGTTTCGTGCAGTGGAGAACTTCCTTTACTATTTTTTTTAACCCTTAACAGACTTTGTCTGCTACATACCTGTTAATCAAATGTGTATGCCTGTCTTGCTCTCTAGTGTTGTCACTGGGTATTGCTAAAGTACCGGCCCTGCCTTTCTTTTTTTCTTAAACAAAGTCTTTTTTCAGTCAGGTTTTTGTGGCAGAGCTTACACACAAAGCATCTAGGACTAGGTGCCACGTGGCTAGCACTTTCTCTTTTAGCTGTGCTGAGGAGAGCCCTGCACTTGAACTCATGCCTGTAGCAATTTAATATGAGAAATGAAGATTTCACGTGCTTGATTGCAGCACAAGGAGCCTAAACCCACTCCTTCCAAAAGCTGAAAGCATGTGGTCCAGCTCTTGCCCTAGTGAACTACTCTGTGGCAAGTTTTAGAGAGAACTATCTTTGGCTAGTCCTTCTATTTTATTTTTTGACTTGTCTACTCTGCTTTCTTTCTCGATTTCCTTTATTTTCTCACATCTGCTTTTTACTTTCCCATGCTTGCTTTCTGTGTCCTCATATTCCTTCCACCTCCCTTATTTTCTCCTTTTCCCTTGTCCCATTCAATTATTTTCTCTCTCCCCTCTCTCATTCTTTCCTTCCTCGTTCCTTGCCATTCCCCCATATTATTTTGGTTTTCATATCCCCACACCTACTCTCTTCAGCCTGCTCTGCTGCTGTAGTTGGCAGCTGATCTTTGTCAGGCAGATCAGCCAAAATTGAAGCTAAAGATGGATTTTTTTCATTGTGTTGTTTTTTCTTTTCCTTTTTTTCTTTTAAACCAACTGGACTAGTAATAATTGCAGTTTGTCGCACACTCTCAGTGGGAAATGTTTTGTGAGTAAATCTCGGTCAATCATAATCTGGCACTGTAATAAGGACCTTGTTTAGTCTAGAGGCACTAAATAAATTGGCCTTACATCTTTGCTTTCAAGCTGTATTTGAGCCGTGTTTTGTAATTGCCATTTGCATGCCAGAGGGATTGCGTAGGGGTGCTACTCAGATCAAAGTTGCATTCGTCTGGGCTTGGGTGTATTAGCTGCAATTAGTAATGTAATTTTAGGAGACAATGCCACATTTGTGGGATGAACTGAAACTACAGCAGCACTTTAGCAAAAAAAGCAATGTTGATGCAGTCTGTTTCTCTACCAGTAGCAGAGACTAATTGCAGTGGGAGGTGTTTGTATTATATACATGAAATCCCCTGATGTATTTCCAAACTAGCATGAAATACTAACTGAAACTTTAGGTACTTCAGAGCTGTGCCTCTCACCAGGTGGAAAGAAAGAACTGCAAGGAGAAGACATTTGCTTTGTGTGTTACATGGGGACATGAGAGATAAATGTCCATGAGTCAGAGAGAGAGGTAGGAGGGTTTGGGTTTTATTTCAGGTTCCTGTCTGTTTTCTCATTAATTGGTTGCTGCTTTTCCTCTTCCAAGGAGAGTCCTGCTTGGACATTGGTTTTGATTCTGAGGAGAAAAAAAGCTAATCAGCAACCTTTCATTTCACCTGTCCCTTTAAAAAAATTACGCATTTTGGTAAGTGACTGTTTTGGCTCTACTCTGTCATCTTGTCTTGCGCCTATCCACTGTAATTCGTTCTGGCTCTGACCCAGTGTACAGCAGGGAAGATGGTAACAGACCCTGAGGAAACTACAGATCCAATGGTTACAGCCTTTGCAAAGTATGGCTGTGTGTGAGGAAGGTCATTAATGAGGTTGCTAAAGGTAATATTATGAGTACTGCAGAGTGTGGCAAATTGCAGTCAAATTGTGCCTTAAACTTGCAATTCTCTTAATCAATGCAAAGGTATCCAACAGAACATGTCTTTTGGATGCGCACAGTCCAGGGGCTACATTGTTTCCAATTCTAGACATCCTCATAAAAAAGCATTTTGGGTTGAGCACTATAGGTCATGCTTGTCCATCCCAAGAATTGAGCTCAAGTGTAAAGTATCTTTAAAAAACCAAAACAGGTCCAAGGGAATTGTTCCTGTTGGACTTGCCTGACATGGATGGTTTTTTCTGTTGTCTCAAACCCATCTCCACATGATATGTGGAACTAGCACATAGACAGTAGGTACCTGTCTGTGATCTTATTACAGATCCCAGACATGTGGTCTCAATAAGTGCCATTACAGAATCTTAATTCAGGTTGGGAGTCACCTCAGATCACCTGGTCCAAACCCCTGCTCAGAGCAGGGCCAGCTGGGAATTGTACCAGGCAACAGATGTTGTGTCTGGGCAAACGTGAATGCCTGCAAGGATCAAGACTCCATACTTTCCTTCAACATTTGGTCCAGTGTTCTGCCATACCCATGATAAATCCCTTTTCCTCCCTTTTTATTGTATTGGAATATCTCCTGTTGTGGTTTATGTCTGCTGCTTCTTTTTTGTATTTCTGTGCACCTGCTGGAAGAGTATGGCCCCATCTTCTCTGAACCTTGCCTTTAGGTGCACCTGTTGTAATGGCAGCAAAGAAGGAAGAATAAAAGCAAGCAAGGGAAACATCTGGGTGTTGCTTAAACCTGGTAATGGGTACACACTGCTAAAGCAGGGACAGTACTGATGACTGTGGAAAGCCGTATGGAGGGGCTCAGATCACCTCCAAAGTGATCTGAGTGGCTCTTCTCCTTCCAAAAGACCAGTATGAGAAGGCAATGCGAATGACCAGTTTAAAGAGATATAAGTGGGGTTAGATAGGAAGAGGGAAGGGAAAGCTCCGCTGCAAACTAATTCTTAAATTGGGTAGATTTGGTTAGTGCAAATGTGCTTCTGGACTGGGCTTCTGCTCTCTTTGAATGCACTAAACATAACATAAATATGAAAATATATTGAACTGATGTTCTTCCCTACATCTGGAATAAAATACGGAAAGAAGAAGAGGAACTAAGGAAAATGATTGTTACTAATAATCAGCTTCCCTGGGCAGAAAAAGCTACAATTTATTATCTTTTGTACACAGATGCATTACTCTTACAGTGTTAATTGCAGTACTGTTCTAGTCTACTTGCTGGTTTGGGATTTATATTTCTAGTTGCAGGTTTTCAATTCAAAAATCTGACACCACTTTCAAAAAATGTATTGTATCTCATGATTGTCAATTACTTCTCAATAATGAACATTTTCCTTCTGCAAAGGTCTACTGGTGGTAGAAGTATTTGTGTAAGCCAAGCAATTTGGAACTAGCTCAGGGTCTGCAGTAAAATGCTCAGCCAAATGGTGTTGATAGTAAACGGAATATTTCTTTTTTTTTTTTTAATATATTTTTAAATGGGTAGATCACAATGGTGGCTGAGAAATCTTTGTTGTTCCCTTCTCTCCCATCAGCAGCACTCATATCCAGGCTGAATAAATCCTTTAACAGCATTCTTTGCTCGGGGCTGTTTGATGTGGTTCCAACAGCTTCAAACACAGGAGGCATCCAAACTGCTGGAAGTTGAAAAGGCTGAAACTCCACCATCATGGGAGTCCAGAGTGGCAGTGGGGCAGCTTGGCAGTGCCTTGCAGGACCAAAGATGCACACACAGAGTGCTTCTGCCCTGCCACTCTCCAACACTCTTAGAGCGTCTTTCCTAGGAGTCAGGGCTGCTGGAGAGGCCAGCAGGGTGGTGGCAGGGTGCAGTGAGCATTGGGAGTGCAAAGGGACAGAGTATCTGCTTGTTGGAGGGTGCAGCTGGAGGGAATGGCAGCGACACACGTACCCTGGCTCTGCTGAAATGAGTATTTGTGTGGAGCCACAGTCCCTGCTCACTGCGCTGTACTAACGAGTCCATCTGCGAGAAGGTGGAGAAGGTGAAGGTGACACCCGAGACTCAGGGAGCAGGGCCGTGTTGTCACTGTTGTGTCCATGAGACTCTTTCCTCAGGTGGTGGCCTGGGGATGTATGGTTCCTGTGGGTTTTGTTATAATTTGGGAGTTGGTTCCTAATGTCACTAACCCCAGGGTTTGGTAGCCTGGTGGCTGTGAGTGGGCCGTGCCTATTCAGAAGCTGCAGCTGAGAAATGGACAGATGACTGGAGTGGGAAAAGCCAGAGGAAAGGCAGCCTGGTGACCATGAGCACCTTTCCTGGACAGAAAGTGATTCCTCTGCATAGCACAGGTCATTTGTGAGTGCAGCATCTCCCCCTGCAGCAGGAGGTCCTGGGGAATCCAGCTCGAGGGGCAAACAGATGGCTGGATTCTTCAGCCTCAATCCATCATCTCTTTCCAAGACCTAGGCTGGCTGCAGCAGACCAATATTCCCTCAAAACAAGACATTCTCTCTGATGGCTGTGCAAATGAAAAAGTTCATTTTAACAACAAAATTCCCAAGTAAGAAACCTCAAATAATTAGAGGAAACCACCACAGAGGTATACAGTATCTGGTTAAAGACCTTGCTGAAAACTGAACAGATTATTCTTGTTATATGTGGTTAAACTGGGCCACTAATATTAAGACTGTTCAAAACACAAAATAAATTTTCTTCCATCAGAGCTTGTGGTTCAGTGTTCACACATTCTAGGCTCCAGTTAAATGATTTACTGTACTATTTAATGCCTTTCAGCTGTCACTCGCACAAAATGATCCCTTGAATGATCTGCCAGCAAATAAAGGCAACACTTGTCCAAGGTGGAGTTGGGCCAGGACTACAAAACCCGATGTGCCAAGATACACAGGAGCAATCATGTAATCCCCTGTGACCCACACTTGGTACTCAGAAAAGTGAAGGCCACACAGCTGTGACTATATCTGTGAAAACACGTCATTTGAAATATACTGAGACATTCATTCTGCTGTTGGGCTTTTGTGAGTAGTTGCCTTTACAAAGGCTTGTATCACAAGCGTGCTGCAGTTCTGTGCCCTTATGAACTCTTCTCTGTTCCTGTTCTTTAAATGATGTGAATTTTTGAAGTGTTTCTCAGAACTCCTTCATAATAACTTTTTAAATTTCTAATTTTCACACAGCAACAGGCTGAGGAGAAACAGTTGCCGTGGGACAGTGAAAAATACATTCAGGAGCAAGGAAGGAAATAAAAAAGCCACTGCTCTTCTCAAATGATACATTTTAGGGTTTGACATGGCCTTGAGTTCCTTGCCTTGTCTTTGGCAAGCTGAAGGCATGGCATATGACCAAAAGCAGTGTATGAACAGCACCTCGCTGTCATTACTCAGCTTCCTCCAGCTCTGGAGTGAAATTGTAGATGCACGCAGAAATGAGATACCTGAATTAGGATTTGGCTTCAGTTTTGGGGTTATTCACCACTTTATATTTTTAAGACCAAACCAAGCTTTTAAACCAAATCTAAGGTGACCACAGTGTGGAAGGAACCAAAACCTTGCCTTGCCACTTCTGTACGAAGCCTCTAACTTATTTTTTAGCTAATACTGTATCTTTTAGAAGGTCCTGCTTCTAAGACCAGATGATGCAGTCCCAGGTAAAACCTAACACTTACTTAATCCACTGTTAATAACATATAGCCTTGTTCCAGTCTGAAAGTTCTCTAGATTCAATTTTTCAGCCCCAGCAGGCATTTTTGTGAAAGGGAGTTGGTTTTGAAAGTAGTGGGATACCTTTTGAAGATCACCTCCCTTCTGCTGATCTGTCAGAGAGCTGGACAAGCTCAGTTACTCAGCAGAAAACTACTTGTTTTTTCTGGTGAGGATAGTGTATGGGATGAAGAAAACACTTCTCTTCTAGCAGCAGGGAGTGTTTTGGGCAGCCCAAACAGTACTCCTGAAACATGTTTGAAGTCGCTCACTGTGTCACAAACTTTTCTACGATTCTGAATAGCTCTTGCAACTTTCTTCTGAATTCTCATAAATTTTCTGTGATCTCTTGAAATACGCATACTGGAAGCAGACTGTTTTTTTCCTGGAACTAGTGCTACACATCTTTAATAACAAGGTCTTTAATTTGGTCACAGAAAATTACATCAGCTTCACTGCGAGGTCCTCTCTTGCCCTTTCCTGTAAGCTATGATTGAATACTGTCTGAAAAGGAAGAGAGCCACTGTCAGCTTCTCATCATTGCTCCCCTCTGTACTTTGATGAGTAACTCAGCTGGGAGAGTTCTGCTAAACTGGGAAAAGCGGTCAGGATCAAACTGCTTGAGATGGCTCTGAATCTGGGACAGCCTCCAGGACTTGGCTAACTCTGCTGGCCCAGAACAGCCTGAAAATCAAATAAACCTCCACACATTGAGCAGAAGTTACTTCTAGGCTCCAAATACGTCCTGTAAAAGAGCCAAGCTATGTTTGTGCCATGTATCTATGTTTTCAGATCCGAAGCAGGAGGGCAGCAGCTTTATAGCTGCACTCCAGTTTCACAGCAAAGTCATTTATCTCTAGTAACTTCACAGATATGAAACAGCAGAGCTGTATCAGAGTCTGTTTATAAGAGGACGAAACCTCCTGAGTGGAGTGTTACAAAACAGATAGGAAGGTGGCAGCAATCATGAAGTTATAATTGCTGTTAATTGCTTGCCAGGTTTTTAGAAGATTCTCCCCCTGCCCTGCCAATTTCAAAGGGACATTCACCGTCTTGTCTTTTTGAGACCTTGATTGTTCTGCTGAGGACAGACATGCTTTGCTACCTCCCAGTTAGCCACTTTTTTTCCATATAATTATTCCCCTTAAATTTTCTGGAATGCAGAAGGGCACACATACAAAAGGGATGCATTTTGCTAGGAGGGGAAGCAGAATTAGAAAGAAACACAGGATTTTGCACTTCTCTTTCAATCAAGAGGTGTTCAGCAGATTTTTCTTTTATCTTAAACTCTTCCAGAACAACCTTTGCCATGGATATTAGAGCATTGCAGCGCAGCCAGAGCTGTTGCATAATAATAATACGTTGAATAATGAACTTAAAAAATGAACAGGAATCTAAATACCTAACTACCCTCATGGCACTTACTGGGTACTTTCTGTACTTAACAGATCACTTTTTTTTTTCCTAAGGGTTCATGCCACCCATTTTCTTCAGAGAAAACTGCTCTGTCTCAAGCAGAATACACTCATCCGAGTGATCAAAACATATTTCAGTCAAAATACCAACCAACAAACTATTTTCTTATTGTCCTCTAAATCCCCAAGGAAATATTACATCCAAGGCATTTTTCTGGCCGCATCATTGCAGCTCCTCTTGCTTGTGGGTGGTCCACGAGGTGCTCAAAAACGTTGTAGTACTGTTGTACTTCCAGGGACAAGTGCAGAGTTAAACATGGTGTTACCACAGTATTTATTGAATTTCTCCTCTAAAAAGACCAGAAGTGGTGTATCCTAAACAAATGCAAAATGTGAGGATTTCAGTAACTTGGGGTCTATTTGATTATTTGTTTGTTCATTTGTTTATTTGACGTTACTATGTTTTAAGACAAACAAAAAAAAAAGGAAGCGTAGTAGAGAGGAAAAACCTAAATCAAATATTTGATGAAAGGCTGGGAGCTTTGGGATTATTCAGCTTGGACAAGACTCTGAGAAGACCTTATTGCAGCCTTTCCATATATAAAGGGGGCTTATAAGAAAGACAGAAATACTTTTTACCAGGTCCTGTAGTGACACAAGCAATGGTTTTAAAATTAAAGAGGGTATGTTTAGATTGCACATAAAGTAGAAATTCTTGACTGTGAGGGTGGTGAGACACTGGAACAGGTTGCCCAGAGAAGCTGTAGATGCCCCATCCCTGGAAGTGCTCCAGGTCAGGTTGGATGCGGCTCTGAGCAATCTGGTCTAGTGAAAGGTGTCTCTACCCATGGCAGGGGGAGTTGGAACTAGATGATCTTTAAGGTCCTTTCCAACCCAAACCATTCTATGGTTCTATATTACTAAATCATATATTGTAAAGATGTTCAGGAACGACTACAAAAACCCTCAGTGACCCCTGTTTCAGCTCCCCGGTGGCCACTATGCACAGTTCACCTGGTGTTGCTGCCCATTCTCAAACACCAACTAGTGAGGTCCTCTGGTGCTGGGGAAGTTCCTGCTCTCATTGATCACAAAGGCACATGGAAAGGAATAGAAACTCCAAATTCACCTCTGCCTAGAAATCCCTTACATCTCATTTTTAAGTGGATTGCTGTAAGTTGTGACATCTAAACCACTCAGGACCCCTCAAGTGTCAAACTAGGTTAGCATTTCAGCTGCATTTCAAACACGGTTGATTCCTTTTAGGAATAAGCCTTGGAGGTGGAACTATCACTACTGAGTCAGTCTTACTCATGATAAATACAGTGAAGCAGTACAGTCAATTCCAAGTGTCTGCTTCAGAGAATACTCTCTTTATTGTGGCTGTAGCTGTAAAAGGGGAGAAATCTTTATGCCTTTACACAAAAGAGTGGTTTAAAAAACACGGAGTGAATTGTGCTGAACATTCATTTAACTTTTTTAAGAGTGACACCATCTGGGAGATGTACATATTTGGCAATCACTCTCCAGACAGACCAAGGGAGAGGTGGTACACACAGTGGCCACTGAAGGGTGGGGTTGTGCATGCTGAGAACAGCCATGACCTTAATTAAATGCTCAGGCTTTCAGCTGGATTACCCTAATTTGAAGCAAGCCAGAGCCCGGCACACAGGCAGCTCCCCTAGCAGCTAAGTTTGTCCAAAAAAGTCAGGCAACTTGTAGTAGGAGGACTGGGGAAAATGCCAGCCCAGGATCATGGCAGGCTCCATTTGGGCAAGGCTCCTGCAAGTTGGGATGATGGATAGCACAGAAACTCGATGCACAAGGTACAAACACTGTGGGGTAGCCTTTCCAAATACTGCCTGCTGGAGAATTTGTGGAGTCCCATTGGTCATTGCCTAGGAGTGAGGCTCACTGGGATGTCTGGGCAGGTAGGATGCAGTACAAGTGGAGCATGCTGATTAAGGAATATATATAATTAAGGGTGGTAAAGTCAAACACTCAGAGCAGCCAGAGCCAGCTAGCTCTGTAAACCCTGCGCAGTGCCCCAGTGCCAGCTCCTCAGCTGTAAAATCCCCCAAGCATACTTCAGGAAACAAAGTGTTAGAAAGCACTTGTGAGGATGTCCCTCATAAGCATCTGAACTACTTTTGAGCTGTGGTTTGGCCAGACATGGTATGTGTGTTAAATCCTCTGAAAAAAATCACATTTCCATGGAAAGATTTCTTCAACAAGGCTGCTCCTGATGGGCTATGTGGAAAGGGATTAAAATGCAACTTTTGTAACTAATACGAATAACAGAATATGTTGTTCTAAGTCAAAAATAGAGAGTGGGGCTTTTTTAAACTTAAAATTGTGAGGGTTCATTTTAATTGAACTTCAGAAAGCCACAGAGATAAGAAATAAATCTTCTCAGATCTGCAGGCATGCCTTTTCCAAACTTTGCTGTTCTCCCAACCCATTTGTTTTGTGCCCAGTTCAGCTTTGCACTGTTGCTGAGTGTGGGTGAACTTGCATGGCTGGACTGTGCTGCTGCCCCCAAGGAGTGTGCAGTCAACTGTGCTCCAGCAGAAGCTGGGTGCTGGGAGCCACTGGAGGGACAGGTTTGTGGCTCAGCAGCCATCCTGTCAGAGATGCAAGAAAAAATTAACAGCAACTGGGACACATTTCCCTTGAGATTTTTTTTAACTAGATGCTTTTCTGTTCAAAGAGTCATGTGGGTAAATCTTGCTGGCACATTTTAGAGCTGGAGAGGGTGTCACTGGTTTAATCAGGGTCTTAAGGTTTGGCTGTGTCCTGGCTAATCATAGCACCTTGTCACCTCGCTGAACACAAAGCTGTATTCACACTGCAAGATTTGTGGGATTCAGTAGGATTTAATCCCTGTAATGGATGAGAGAACTTTCAACCGATGCAGTTTCTCTAGGTTTGAGCTGAATTGACTGCAAGACCTAGAACTGCCATGAAGCCATGTCTCTGAGCGATGCCTCAACACCCACTCACACATTCCCCCTGCCACAATGCAGCGCTGTGGGCAGTGCAGGCACTGGGGAAATCCTGGCATAACTTCAGGCCATTTCAGGCAGCTCCCTCTCTGCTGCTGCCAGATCTCCTCTTAGTGTCTGCCAGTAGGATTTTTTCTCCACAGTAGGCAATCCCAGTAGAACAGGTGATGTACAGAAGTGAGAGGAAAGGAGAGGTAACAAATCTGTCCAGCAGAAACAAAGCTGACATTTTTGAATTAATAGCAGTAAGTCTGGCCAAAGCTTTGAGTCTGGCTTTTGGAGTTTGAATCTTATAGGCAGTGAGTCATCTGGAACAATTTTGAATTTTTCTCTTTATACTTTTTTTCCTTAATATTCCTTGAAATGCAGCTGAAGCTGGAAGAAGAACAACTGGACCCTTCAGTCACACCACATGGGGAAAGCGTGCTGAGACCCAGCAGCCAGTGCTGCCTCCTGGTCAGAAAGATCCCGTGAGCAGCACCTGGTGCATGTGGTGGTGCTGGGCCCTGCTGCCCCCTGATACCTCTGCTTTGCACAGGCTGCCAATTCATGCATAGCATGAACAAGAAAATCCACAAGTCTCTCCAGCTCCCCAGTGAGGTGAAGGTGGGTGTGAAGAGGTACTGAAAGAGATACGTTTGAAATCCAGCAGCATAGACAGAGCCAACCTAAAACGAAAATACAAAAAAAAAACCCCAACCAAACCAAAAAAGCATGTGCATCAGCTCAGTAATGGCAGCAGCACAAAAAAGGCAGTTTGCCCTTAGGGTGTCTGTTTCTGCTTTCTTTGTGTGCTTTGTGTATTTGTCCTTTGAACTGTTGTGCACACCTGGACATGGCAGGATGCCAATATTAGATACCCAAATTATCAAGTACCATTAGAAGCCCTTTGTAAAGCTATAATTTTGTCAGTTGCACAAATTGAGATTTCTTGGGTAGAGCTACAGTGATTTAACATTTTATGTTCCACTCGATTTGATCACCTTACAGCTGCTGCTCACAAGTGCATTGTTTGGCATCTTGCTCTGGCTTACTACAGACTTTCCAAATATCATTGAAAAGACAGTTCCTGTCTGATGTATTGTAGTGGATTGGTATTTTGAGGAGTTGTTTCATTATTTTTAAATAATTTTCATCTCTTACACATTTTTTTTCCCTCATATGTATGTCCTCTGACAGAGTGATATATTCTGTAGTTTATTTTCAAATGGCAAAATTGCTTCCAACTTCCAACTGGACTTTTTCTGGAAAATTCATGTCTTCTTTTAGCATTCTCACTTGTCACAGACTTTTAACTTAGAACTCTGACATCAAGGACTGTCTCTACACAGGAAACTTTGTGCTCACACTGGCAAAGCCCTGGATATTTTGTGTATAGATGTTATTTAAGAAACAGGGTTGTGTTACAGTATGCACTTTGAGGATTATTTTTCCCTTTCGTAACCTTTCTGATGATACTCTTCTCATGATTAATGATATTTTCAAAAATCAGTGGCGAAACTGAAAACAAAACAGTAGCATTAAGTGTCTTTAGGGCAAGTAGCAAAAAATTTACTCCATAAGAAAGAATACACCTGCTATTTTTAAGGAAGCACTTTCTAAGAAATTGAGAGGAGTAGAAGAAGTTCAGCCAAAATATCTGAGGAATTTTGAGTAAGAAATTTCTGTGCTTTTTATTGTATCACGTGACAAACCACTTAATCTTTGCTACAGGAAGAACAAAAAGCATGCAAATGTGACATTCATGTTTTTACACAGCTCCTGAGGCATCCCCAGACATACAGAGCAGCTACATATTTCATCTCAACCTAATATTAATGTCCTCCTTCCATGACTTTTAAGAAAAATATAAAAAAATGTTTCCTTCATCAAGAGCTCACCCCAGGTTTTCATCACCCAAGTGTTTTCTCCTCTGCCTCAGGCTGCCTCTTTTCTATCTTTTTTTAATCTGAAGAGGGTGCTTTTGGGACAGCACTGACTGTGGGCAGAGGTTGAGCACCTTTCCTGCCCATATCTCCTCTTGCTGCCCTCCGTGAAGGGAAAAGCCCAGGTCTTATGCTTCCAACTACATGTTATTTATTTTTTTATTTGTCTCCCAGATAATAAGACTGCCAGAACTACAGTATAGCAAGGGTCAGTAATAATTCATTGGATATTTACTGTTCTTCAGTGCAGACAGACACCATGTTTCCTGCTTCCAAGCCACATCAAATTACAAATCATGTAGCCCTTGACTGTTGCAAGAGGCAGCACCCAAACCTTCTACAGTCTGATCACAACAAAACACAGGACCATCACCCTTGAACAGGAAACATGGCCAGGGCTGGACTGTTACCTGCTGGGACAGAAGCTCAGAGAAGAATACTCTGAGTACCTGGGGTGCCACAAACTGGGCACACCAACATGGGTGACTGGTGGTGCTGGGGGGAAGGGAGGACCTGGTAGAGGACAAGTACAGGGAGCGAAACATGTGGCCTTCCATGTTATCCCCTCCTTGGCAAAGCCACAAGAAGAAGTTGCTTTTCTGAAATATTTTTAGGAACTGTGGGGCTAAAAGCAGACACAGGGAAAACAACCCCACTGTGCCACTGTTTTATGAGGGTGCTCTAGAAAAGCCATTGTCCCAACCCAGCGCTGATGAGACTGCAGGAGGCCACACAGAGCAGTACTCAAAAAACTAAAGCAGGATCTTTATTTTATACATAACCGTCAGTATAAAAAGTTTATTACATAAGAGCTGTTCTGTTTACAATATATTATACTGCTTCAAGCTGATGCAGAAACTTCATACCTTATAGCTCTACTTTGTTTACAATATATTATGTCGGTTAAATGGCATCACTGAAGTTTCTTTTTCATACACAAAACTGTAAAGCCAAAAATAACATTGAATTGAGTTATTCAGTTTTTAAATTAGGCAACTTATTTATTTATTTTTCTTAGGGAAAAGTCCAAGTACACAATTTGTAAAAATTTGTAAAATGCACCTTTCTTTTGTCTTAGGCAAATTACATCTGTAGTCATTGAAATAATTCAGGGTTAGCATCTACAAGGTTTTTTGATTGAATATTATTGCTTAATTTTTGGAAAATATTTGCAGCTATATAACCAAAAAAGGAAGTTTAAATGTAAATGAAATATAGTACAAAACACCATCCAAAGCACTGAAAGAAGAAGCCTATATAATCATGCTACAGAAGTATTTATAAAACTTAAAAGGAATAGTAAGTGTCAGCTCAGTGGTTTATAATGAAGCTAATAAAATTCCAGCCGGTAATTTCAACTGTAATGAACAGCATTTTAACATTCAATCCATGAGAGGTTAATGAAGGCTGTGAACTTTGTGTAACACGAACCATTTCAGATGTTGGAGTTCACCAGATATAATTAGATTCGGGTGGAAGGTGCCTCTCCTCGGCCCTTTTCGGTGAAGGTGTGTGCTGCCTGTGCTTGCTGCCTGCCGGCCTCAGGGCGCTCAGACCGCTGGCTCCGTACCCTGGAAAATTATCCACTTCAAGAAAAAGAATCTGCAGAAGTGGGCTCGTGATCCACAGCTAATATTTCAAGTGGAAACCGTCTCACCCATTTGAAAAATGATTTTACTTTGCCTTACAAAAGTGCTCATGCCTCTCTGT
Organism: Corvus cornix cornix; assembly: GCF_000738735.6. Classification (NCBI taxonomy): domain Eukaryota; kingdom Metazoa; phylum Chordata; class Aves; order Passeriformes; family Corvidae; genus Corvus; species Corvus cornix. The sequence goes on from NC_047057.1 coordinate 33,002,818, forward strand.
TACCCCTCAGGAAGAACGAAATCTTGCCAGACAGAAAGATCTTGACCTGGCCAGGAAGCCCAGGGACCTCAGCACACCCAGGCTGTCACTCAGCCCTGGGTTCACGTGTGTATCCCCCACACCAGGTAGGTGACAGTCATGATGATCTGCCAGCAAAAGGCTCTAGAATGGCGTGTAAGCAACCCCCTGGGGAGAATCTGCACCAGCTACCTGAGCTGGGCTTTGGTTTACGGCTGAATGCAAAGAAAAAGAACAGCAGTGATCATAAACACCTGGGGAGGGGGAAAAAGCAGCCTGAAACAGGCTTAGTAGAGTTGCTTTGTTGTAGAAAATGAAAGTGAACAATAAAAATGGAATTCAAAGCATTATGTTGTAATTCTTTATAGGTTAATTTGCCCATCTCATTACTTAAAGCTCATGGAAATTACTTTCAAAAACAGAGTCCCCTGTTCAATTTTTTACCACTTCTTTTTAAGAAAACAGCTTTACCAAGGAGCCATTCATTTGATTGAATATGAAACAAATCTCTCAAGCCAACTATAAATCTCCTCTCAAGATCTAGTGATGTTTGGTTTCAGTTGAAAAGAGTGAATTGCAGTGCATGCACATGTATGGACACTTAAAATGGGGGTGAATTTTGCCCAAATGTCCATTTCATGGTTTTTTTGCTGAATACAAAGAGAGTTTTGCTGTACTAAACACAGCAGGACTGTACCCAAACTCCAAGTAATGAAGGATGAAAAACCTTGGAGTTGACAATAATGTGAGACTATTGACTTCTCATCACAAGGCAGGTATGAGCTTTGGTTTTGTTGTACAGGTAATTACTTCTTTGGTGATGGTCACCTAAAGTATGCATTTGTTTTCATTTGCTATCTGAGTTCTTTCTAAGAAGAGTATGACAGGACGAAAAAGTTCATACTGAACTTACGAACTGTAGTTCATATTGGTTCATTTTCATACATCTTTTTTCTAACCATAGCTTATATTAATTGTATTTCTCCTTCAGAGAATAGCATGAATACTTAAATACAAATCCACTAGGTAACAGCTGAAAAGCGGACTCCCAATTTTCACAGCAAGCCTAATTTTCACAGCAAAATCCATCTTAGTTGTATAATACTCACTTTTTAATGAAAATACTATATTTATTCCAATACATTTTGGTGTGACAAAAATCATATGCATCAACAGGTTTTAATAAAAGTGAACGTTCAGTTGATGCTGCAACGTGAGTTTCACATTTCTTATGGCTGATTAGTTTTGTAGCTGCAAAATTTTTCAACATTTTTATTATTGGCACATAAAACACAGCATATGAGTTGGCAGCCAATAGTGATAAAGGTAGGTATCTTATGGGAATATATAAAAATTGTATATTGAAGATCTGATGTTACAGTACTGTTGCACATGAAACATAAAATTAAATCTGAAGTTCTTACTGGATATATCCAGTTGTATTTCAAATAATTATACAGTACCATTTTAAGCCCAGTGAAATGACCAATTGCTACAAAAGATGGCAAATGCACCAATAAGCACAACAGAAATTGTTTTGAGAACTTTAACTTTGCTTTGGGGCAATGCATTTTGTATGCTGTGGAATATGGGTGGGAAAGAGGAGGAGAAAACTGTGAAGTTGCTAAGCACTTGTTTCATATTCAATCAAATGAATGGCTCCTTGGTAAAGCTGTTTTCTTAAAAAGAAGTGGTAAAAAATTGAACAGGGGACCCAGTTACTGAAAGTAATTTCCATGAGCTTTAAGTAATGAGATGGGTAAATGAACCTATAAAGAATTACAACTTCTTGCATAATTCTTCAAGTTTTCCCCTAAATTTCTAACGGACATTCTATTTTTTTCTGAGTTTTAATCAGTTTTAAAACACATCAGAGTTTTACTTTTCAAAATGCCTATGCAACACTTCAAAGCTATCTGATTTACTGAGGAGTATTGAAGGGCTTGGATCCCTCCCATACTACGGGTGGAAGACATGCAAGGTCCTCCTCTGATGGATACCAGATTCTGGAATTTCTAATACAAAAATGATCTTGGTAAAATACTTTCAAATTATAATGAGTTTTTTTAAGGTAGGTAAAATTATGGAGTATTGAAAACCTTTTTGCTTTTTTGATTGGATTAAAGAAAAAAAGGAGTGCATTATCATAAATGATGCTGGAAAGGCTCTTGAAGCAGTCATTTCTGTATAGCATCGGGTGTGTAACACCTCAGATACAATGACCCTCAGGGTTTGTTTCTCACTTACTTTTATTGCAGTGTCTCCCATGCCAGCCTTCTTTGCACTGGCATTTGTTGGGCTCCACGCAGGTGCCGTACAGGCCACAGCTGGGTTCACAGACAGCTGTAAAAAAGTGAGCACATACACCTGACCTCTTGACATTTCATCCAAAGACAGTCACACATTTGCTTTCCCTGCTGTTTCACTCAATAGGTTGGTCCTGGCACAGGCGAGGTCTCTCAAGTTAAATCTATGCCTTTGCACTGAGTGCAGTCAGAGCCCTGACACAGTCCACACCCATCTCTTTACCTGCAAGGTCTGGCTCAGCCTCTGACAGAGAGAATCAGGTTGTATAGCAGAGCTGGGCATCCACCAGAACCAGTGGGAGAAGGAGAGTAGTCCCCAGGATCCCTCTCACAAAGTGTTCTCATTGTATTTAAACATGGCAAAGTAGTGACATTTTATTAAGCATTTCTCTATTACTAAACTGCTATTGCTGAGCTGACACACTGCTGTTTTATAGAAACTCAAGAGGACAGAAGGACTGTGAGGAGACTTCTATAAAAAAGTATTTCTGGTTTCATAATTTCCTTAAGTCTGGTGTAAGCTGTATGTCCAGAAAGTTAAATAACTTGAATTACTTTGACAACAAACAATTAGTACTGACGTGAGCTTGATGTTCCCACAAGGACTGATGGAGTGGCTTTGGTACTTACGCTTTGAACACAGGTCTCCCTGGTAGCCTTTGGAGCACTTGCATTTATTCTTACCGGTACATTTGCCTCCATTTCGACAGGGTTGATGGCATTTACCTAGAAATCGAAAACATAGACATAAACAACAGTCTTAGTCCCCTGTGTCTACTGGAGACAAGTGTCTGACGAGCTTGCCTTGCACCAGATGTTAGAGTGTGCACTATGGATCCACCAGGAAGACTCTGCTACAAGTCTGTGCTTCCAATTTATAAGCCTTCTTCTTTGAAACTATGGTAATAATCTGGCATGGCCAAAGCCTGTGTGACCTTGCAGCTTTTGCCCAGATTTGTGCCACTCTGACTCTGCACAATCCCCCATGTGTCCAGTCAGTACTGAGTCCTGCTCTCCTCCCCCTTTATGGGGCAGGCAGCACTGCCCAGACTATGCGGTTCCAAAGAGAGGGATCCAAACCTGAGGGGCCCTAGCACAAAAAAAATCTAGTGACATCTGAGAACAATAAGATACTCAGGAACTGCCAGGTATGGCTGCTACTTGCAGACAATAAGTAGATTGGCTGGGCCTGTCAGCTTGTAGCACAGGCTGGGGAGCACCGCGGTGCTGTGGACGGTGCAATGAGGGATGTTCCACACGGCAGCTCAGAAACTAAAGGCACATTAAATATACATGCCCTTCTTTCCTGTTTACAAAGAACAGAGCAACTTTGCTAACAGTAATTGGAACTGGCAGATATTTTTCCAGGCTCTTGGTCTGGAAATTACTTTCCCTCACAAACAGGCTTTGCCAAAGGCGTAGGCTGGGTCTGGTGTTGTTGTTGTAGGAAGTCTTGTTTGGCCCTGATAGCCTGGGACTGAGGAGGTCCCCGCTGGTGGGGGAGATCCACACTCAATTTCTTGCTGGGCATGACACACCAAGGACCTTCTTCAAACCTAACGTCAAATGTCCCATCATCAGACTGCCTATACCTTGTTAGAATTTGTCTGCAATACTGAACTAATTAAATCTTCACTCATCTCTAGGAGGGGAAGCACAGCACCCATGAGCTCAGTCACTCCCAGGCTGAGGGAGGCTCACTTGTCACCTCCCTGGGCACTCTCAGGCTACCAGGAACTGCACCCTCACTTCCCTGCCACCTTGGTGCCAGTATGTACCAATGCAGCTTTTCTCATTATTGTCCAAAACCATTTTTATCTTTTCTAATGCCACTACACTTTCTAGATTCTTCAGAAAAGAGAAAAAAAGGCACCCTTCCTAGATTCAGCACTAATATTTACCTGAATCTGTGAGCAAAAAAACTCTGGAACCTGGGGCAGCAAACTGCTTCCTTTCCCCTTTTTCCCTTTCCTTTTCCTTTTCCCTTTCCTTTTCCCTTTCCTTTTCCTTTCCCCTTTCCTTTTCCCTTTTCTTTTTTTTTTTAAGAAAGGTATTAACTGAGACCTGCACATGATAATTTAAGCGTCAACACTGGCTGGCTGTGCTGAAAGCCTCATTTCATGATCACAGACTGCCCTCTTGGGAGCTCAACATCACAGGCAGCACCTGCTCAGGCCTCAGCCCCTGCAGACCTCTGTGATGCACATGTGTATTGTCAATATAAAGGAAACACTCGTTCCTATTGTACATAATTATTTTAATAGTCCTGAAACAAGTTTCATAAGCAGGTGATGGAACAAACTGTGCTAAGGGGAATTTCTGTAAAAGCTCAGTTTCTCTGCAGGAGCCTCTGGGGAGGGAAAATTTAGGCATTCTAATTTGCAAACATTTGCATTCCAAGTAATTAACAACTGGAAAGAGCAAAAAAAATCCATGAATTTTCGTAATTCTTTAAGTAAATCGGGAGGATATGGGTCAAGAGATGTGACACCAACTTCCACCAAGTTGCAACAGGCAAGCATTTGGCTCAGCATAGCTCAATTAACTTTGGACTAAGATATTGTCACAGAATGAAGGAAAGAGTAATAACTCTCTCTGTTATTGACTGAGAAATGGAAAAAGCAGCAAAACAGCTGGTGACAAATAGGGGAGGAATCCAAAGCCAAATAAAACTCTCTGGACTCAAAGTGAAACACTAATTAGAGACAATGCAAACCTATAACTAGAAAAAAATCTGGAAGAATGCTTGTTAGTGTTGTAGACTGGGTTCAGCAGACTTCCCAGGAGTCTTACAGAGGGATTCAATTATTATGCAAGCACTGAAAACCTACACACAATGTTAAAAAAAAAAAACCAACAAAAGCTTGCAATTTTCAGAAGATGGCTTTCTGCCTGTTGAAAGGTTTTCTCCCCTCATTATTTTAAGAATCCCATGACTGAATGTAGCTGGCCGTGGATCTAAGAAAATGGACTGAGTTGTGTTTCTGCTCTGGTGTTTCTAAGCCTCTTCTAGATTTTTTTGCAGTCTTCCACTGCTGTGCTGGTGCAGTGCCCAGAGGTGATGACAGCTGTCAATCACAGTCTAACAATTGCAGTCCTGGCTTTACAAGAGCCAAAGTAAGTGCATAGCTTTCCTTGCTCTCACTGACATGGTCCCAGTTTAGGTCTTAGCATACCATCATCCTGAATTTGTTTTTCTTTCTTTTGTACAGGAACTAGCCTACCGCCTGTATTTTAGTTAATTTAATTTGAGTTTCACAGGTAAGCCTTTCCTGGAAGTCAAAGCAATTGCACTTATCCCAAGCAGCAGTAAACAAATATGAGCTTTAGCTCCTCAGACAGATCAATTAAATGGCCTGCCCTTAATTATACATGCTGTAATAACAGTTCTAAGAATTCTCCTCAAAAAACCACCACCAACATAAAATACATGCTTTTCTCTTTAAATCAAACTTTAATCTTCATCTAAAAAATGTCAACAAAGTTGACTGTTTGGGGACTGAAGAAATAAAAGGGGTTCTGCCAAATAGTCAAATTTGAACTTGATGTAAGCAAAAGTAAATCCAGTGAAAACCCACACTGCTGATCTCGTGGCATATGATCTGAATCATATGGGCAATATTGAATATCAATGGGCAATCTTTTTAAACTTAAAAACAATAAAGCTTTGCTGCTTCTTTTTCCCTAAATTTTTAATGATGTAAAAAGGAGTTGCAAAATACCTTAGTAATGCATAGAGATAAGGTGAAACATTTACATACACCTATTGTTAACCTACACGTGAATACTGAGCAAAATGTAGGTCTTACAGTATCTGTGTACTTCCTTTGCATAGTAATTCACTTATTATTGTGTATTGGCTGACAGCAAGTTAAGAGTTTATTTCCACGTGTTTCCAAAGTGATAAACAGTTCCTAATTGCGAGAAGAGCTTGTTTCTACTCATGCATATTAAAAAATCAGCATTTACATATCCTAGGCCAAATACTGCTCTTCATGCTCCTGTGAAGGTGCTGGGGAATATCAGTGGGATTATTTACAGCAGGGAAAGCTTTCTTGCACAGTGTCCTGTTAGAAGTTCTAAGTCCAGGAAGAGTGAGATCTGGTTGGGCACTCTCAAGTTACCTTATGAATGTAACTTTGTATGTTACATGAAAGCTCTCAGCTCTTAGAGTTCAGTCCTCCTTTTGCCCCAAACCTTTTCATTCCCAAATTTCAGTAGCCCTTTCAGAGGTGTTGGCTCAAACCTAATCTGCTGTGCTGAAGTGTGATTTGCCATAATGTTTGAAAATAGATGCCCCCCACGGGCTTGGCATGGCAGCACATCTGTCTGCCACAGGGTATGGCTTGCATACTTACGGCTTGAGGATTGTTACCAAGCCTGGTTACTATGAAAACAGAACAGGGCAGGGGGTGAGATGGTGCAGCAATGAATCAAACTTCTAAGTAGGAAACCTGTCTGGAGGCATGTGGCGTCTGACTCGGAGGGTCCCAAACTGCTGTGTGAGACCCTCGCTCTGAGCCCAGCAGAGGCAGGTCACATGTCATCACTCAGGCACTGACACTAGAAAAAGCTGATGTAAATGAAAGCAAGCACACAGAGATGCTACTCACTAATTTCACATTGGTCTCCTTCATAGCCTGAAGGACAAATGCATTTTCCCAGATAGAAACACGTGCCTCCATTGAAACAGGTTGTTGTACAGTTTGCTGAAACAAATAAAAGAGGAACAAACTAAGTCATTAATATGAACTAGGTCTAACTTGGACAATGTTCTCTGCTGCTCATCATAAATAAACATTGAGTAGCTTGTAAAAGCAGGATTAACCTCTTCTCATCTGGTTTACAAAGTAAGACTGAAATGCAGTTGTTCCCACATAATGCTTTACACGGGCACACACACAAGGCAGTATAGAATGAGACAAGTGAACAATACCGCAGTGAGCTCTCTGAGGACAGACTGTGCTACATCTTTATCAACCCCCCCACATCAAGCTCTTTGAAGGATTAAGGCACTATTGCTATTGAAACTGCCAGCGTCTGATAAAAGGAGCACAACCTAGGACTGGAAGCTACTTCTACAAGAGGATACTTCACTACAGTTCTTAAGTAACGCTTTGACTAAAAAGAAACCTTCATGAGTTTTTCTGTGTGGTGACATAGATGCAAATGCTCTGTCTTTCAGCTGCCAAATCACATTGTGTTGGATGTGACTTTTCACCAAACAGCTGGGATTCACATTAATCCTTCAAGACATTGGGAGCATTTAATTTAATTGTGCATTTGAAGCGCTCTCTAAATGTGGTAAAAGTCTGTTCAAATACTAGATACAAGACATGAGGGCATTGACACCAACAGTTTGTGCAAAATAATAGGAAGGTTCCCATTATTTCGTTAAAAAGTCCTCTAGGACCTTTTGCATTCAGCCTTTACTTCATACAGACCTGCAACGACAAATGCAGCACAATGTTCTGCTCTGCCATGAGCAGGTCAGTTATATTTCTGCAGGAAACTACTTGGTTTTTGTCTACATGGTAGCTTAGACTGTTCCAAATTACTGTTCTGAACAACTGATTGTTCATTTTTACCCATCATGAGCCCCAATGCAGCAATAAAAAATGAATAGCCTGCGTATTTTTTCATGAGTCTAGATGCAGCACATTAACATACTAAATAATTAGTAAAATTAATTTTACTACAGGAAACTAGAGCTCAAATAGAGATTTTTTTTTTTTGTAATTCTATCCCCCCCCCACCCCCTGCTAGAAATATAAGTGATTTTTGTGGTAAGATCCACAGTGAATCATCTGAAGGGATTATGCAAACTACCCCTCACAGTGTATGGACGCCTGCAAATTCCTATATTCTTCCAGGAGCTGCCAGGCTGTGCTACAGCATCTATTTTAAGAATCACAATATTTTTAAAACTTATTTACTTATTGCTTGCCTGCCTTTCCCAAATGCACTCCTAGAGGGAAGCTGCCACAAGTGAATAAAGAGAGGCTGCTGGGTGCAGAGCCCGGGGCGGGGTTTAGCTGGCGTTTACCTTTGTCGCAGTTGATGCCGTAGAACCCCGGGGGGCAGATGCAGAGACCGGGTGTAATGCACAGCCCGCCGTTCATGCAGCGAGGAACACACAGTGCTGAGGAAGGGGAAGAGCAGAAAAAGCATCGCTGGTGGGACAGCAAATGGTATTTAAATACACAGCACATTGACTCGTTAAGCTACTTTTCCTTCTGCTTATTGTTCTACATCACCTTTGCAAAGTGCCTCTGATAGGGGGTAAAATCTATTGCATCTTTGGTTTGTAACTGGCAATTTCTGTGTAGTGCTACTAAAAAGCGAAGGCTAATTTAAGTTCAAATCTGATTCCATATGTAAGCAGAAATTGCCTCTTGTAGAGTTTAATACCAGACAGGGGAGAGGAAAGTACACATATACACCTACACACTCTGGATATTTAAAATCCCGTCAGACAAGTCCTCTCTATAACTGTATTCTGGTCCCTCAGCTGTACAGGCAGCACTGTCTCAGAGGGGCCAGTAACTCAGTGGGGTTACCAGGCAGGCTTTACAATGAACCTTCCCTACTCCTGCATACCTGAGCATAAGCATGGTTACCTAATTTTGGCTAGGAAAGCCTGCTGCACAGCCAAACTGTCCTGCATGCTCCCAGTGAATCTTCTTTGGAGCCCCTGTGCTCTTCCAAGACATCTCTGCCTTGTGGCCATCCCCAAAAAGCTCTGCAGGGAGGCATGTTAGGGGGCAATGCTTCACTTTGTGGTTGCCCAAAATTGGTACATGCAGCGAGGTTGGGTCCATGCTAGTGTGTTAAACAGTACCCAGCGTGAGGCCAAATGGCCTCGTGAAATCATCTTGTGAAATTGTTGGTGGCTCAGCTTTGTCTCCCCTGACCAGCAAACCCTCCTGGCCATGGTCCTGGGATGAGTAGTGACCACAGGTTCCTCCCAGGAGTGAGTTTGTAATGGTTTGTTGGAAGGTAAGAGTTTGTTAAACATATGAATGTAAGCGCTGCCAGTTGCCCTTCAGGCTAGAGAACAGTCCTTGATCCTTTGTACTTAATATTTTTGATGTAGCCAGAGCATCAGGGAGTGAATTATTGTATTGGAGTCACGCTGCAGAGGGACTGCCACTGGGAAGAGGAAGGGAGGGATAGGAAGAAGATCTAGTTTCCTTGCCAAGTCACACCAATTTTCTGGTCCTTCACTCCTGGAAGTGTTGGTTTGAGATATTATTCACTAATGGAAAAGAAAGAGAATCTTCCCTTCATCTTCCCATCTTTGTTTTCAGCCTGCTTACAAATCTGATCTTATCTCCAAATAAACAAACGCAGAGCAACTAAAGCACTGTGCTTTGTTTCCCAGCTAGTCCTCATTAGCAGAAGAATTTTATTTAATCTTCTTGCCAGACGGATTCCCTGTGATTAAGGATCACTTAACTATTGCATCAGTTTTTGTTAAATGCAATCTGTGAGAGAGAAAATATTTTTCATGTAAGCAACTCGTATTTCCATTAGAACATGGATGATAATAACAATTCACTTACATGTTTGAACTCAAAATATACGAAGTCTTCAGAACAGTCCATTCTTAATTTTAGGAGAGTCTACAGTGCAGGAGATACAGTTTTCTTGTGATTGATGTAAAGAAGAGAGTTGAGATTTTTTATTAAATTACCTTTCTCACAATGAGGCCCATAAAATCCATCAGGACATTCACAGACGTGTCTTTCGTTGCAAACCCCTCCATTTCTGCATCCTCCTGGACATTCCGCTTCATAAAATATAACAACAATCTAAATTAAAACGTTATATACTTCAGCTGCCAGCCAGCTCTCAGTAGGTTCAATATATGTCTCCGACACAACAGTAAAAACATTTGCTGGCAGACATACACTGAAGAAATGGAAATTCAGCTAAGATTTCTTTAAGATAAATTAGTTTCTCTCTTAGCAGTCTACAAATAGAGGTTCCATCATGTGTTCACGTGTGTGATGTACTTGTTGACGGACTGTGCGTTTTGATTGCTCTGCTGCTCTACAAGCGCATGAGCAATGTGGACGCTCTGCTTGATCCAGTACGTTCTTTTCTGCGTGGAAATGAGCAGGCAGCTTAGTGCAGAACTGAGCAGACAACCCAGTGCAGAACTTGCATGGCTGGTTAGACCTGCCCTTAGTGTGCAGGACCAGTTTCAATTTCTGCAGCCTGAAGTAGACGTCACTGCAACTTGCATTGCATTAATTACCGCATCTGTTAGTACTGAGGTGACAGTGATGAAATCTCTGTTCATATGAAAGCGTGAACATCAAGACTAAATGAAAGAAGGCCAAAAAGAAAGATGAAAGCACTCCTGCACAATGGTCCTGTATCACCATCAACACTCATTCATATCTCAATTATTGATCAAATACGTAAAAGCATTTGGCAACACTCACAGGATTATACAAGGATGAGAAATACCTCTGGGTGCCACCACCATCCTCAAAACATGAGAGTCCATCAAACAAGAAGACAAACTAAATCAAACCCAAAAAGGACTTCTGGGTAGAAAAACAATTACTCAAAAATACCTTCCCAGATCCCTCACAGAGAATAAGGCAGGCAGGAGAGGCTGCCTCCTCCCATTAGAAGAACTTAACATCACTAGGGATCAGTTGTAGGCACAACCTCCTCATCCTGATGCTCTGTCGTGTGACATTCCAAGTGAGAAGGTTCAAAACCTCTGAGGTAAAATGATATGCCTTAAAAGTAAAGCTGTTTGCAGCTGTAGTTATAGTAGTAAAGAGTTTTTTGGTCCTCCTGTGTTCTAACACTGTACTCTAGGACTCTTTCTGGAAGTGCTTCTCTCTTTGTGCCCAAATGCAGAGCTGCTATTCATTACCAAAAAAATGCATGCCTAAATGCATACCATTTCAAGCAGAAAAATAGGAAAACATAATTTTTTTCTTTGTGACCACCTCTTAGCCACAACAAGTCCTCTCTTATCCACAAAATTGCTCCCTTGCTCCCCTCACTTCCTCTGCCAAGGCTTTTCTGTATGGCCAAGAATAACTGGAAACAGTGACTAGGGCCCTGACAGGAGAAACTGGAGCTCTTCACCATGTATGATGTCTTTCAGAGGAAGGAAACTCACCCCTACTCTAACACCAACCAAAAGAAGAAATAAGAAAGACATTTTTATCCTTCTCATCATCTGTCCCAAAACACTGCAGTGTCCACCTTACCAGACACTGGGCAGAAATGGGAATTATTCCAGTATGGGCTGGAAAAGATGATGTGAGAAACTCCTCCTCTGCACGTCTGTAGAGTTTGGAAAATCTTCCTTGTGTGTCTCAGCTGGCTCCAGAAACAAAGGACTGGGACAATAACCAACCCCAGGTTTATTGAGGGGTCATATGATGTAATTCTGCTAAATTGTTAGAGATTACAACTCATATAAAAATGGTAACAACAAACAATAACACAGAAACGATAACTTGGATGAATGCTACTACTAAACTGAGCCCTTCCTCTTTAACACACTGTTTTCCACAATACAGACCTGTAACTCTTCTGTCCCTGTTAGAATACCCCAATGCTATTTCCAAAGTTTATTAAGTTCAGTATCTTTGAGCTGAACTGAAAATAAGAAGATAGGAAAAATTTTGTGTTGTATTTACACCAGGCACACAACTTCATACATGAGAACTGGCTGATTTTGCATCCTTTAAGCCTCCATTTTTCTTCCTGTTTCTCTGCCCACTTCTTCTCCCCCTCCTCCACTTTCCCTGGGCTAATTGGCAGCATCAAGGCTTCAAAGGAGACAAGCAGCTTTTCTATTTAGGCGTAGTGAGGTTTCAAAGAATAAACAGCTCTTGCTCCTGCTGTTCGCCCTTCAAAGCCACACTACAGCCAATTATCTCAGAGAAAATAGTGCAGAGAAGAAAATGCGGGACTGTGAACGAAGATTTAATAGGAGAAGAATAAAAATCTTTTTCTTTGTATCAGCCCTATCATGGGTTAATCCGATACAATTGCACATGATATGGGATAACTATCTTGTCTTAGATACTGATTTTTCGATTTCCATAGCCTCAGCTTAAAGTGATAATTATAGTTATTTGTGGTTTATCAAATTCAAATTAATCCAAAAAGTCTTATTACATAGTGTTTATGGTTCATAAATTGGTTGATTAAACAAGTGCTCTCCTCTCCAAGCCAACTCTGCAGTAACTTCATGCTGCTCTTCTTCTGTGTGCTTGCTGCTTGATGACTGGAAGTATTGAACACCAACTTCCACCATTTTACTGGTATCGAAAGCCAAGAGGTTGCACCTGAGCTACAGAGAAGGTAAAGCCAAGTTTTGCAGAAATTTTCTAATTTAAAATTTTTGTATTCAGTTTGGATGCACAAGTTTGAGATGTAAGTAACTAAAGGCACCAAGTTGGAACTAAGGCACTGATAGCATTAATTGATAGCAATGTCCCCACTACAGCCCCCAGAAGATCAGTTCCCCAGATGACGTGCCATTTCTGGAAATATTAACCTCAGCCTGCTTTCACAGAACTAACTCTCCTCCAAGCACCTCAAATCATTTGCTAACAGGGGGTTTTCATATGATACATCTCTATCAATGTCCTTAATGTGATGAGCAGTGAACAGGAGGAGGGAGAAATGTCTCCAAACCAGTCTGTTAAGGGAGCTCAGTAAGAAAAGGGTCACTAAACACGTAGTAAATGACCAGCAAATGCACACAGAGCCAGAAAGCCTGGAAATCACCAAGATTGCTACACATTGTGTGGCTGCTTTATTTCCAACCTCTCTAGCTCTTATCCTAAATGAAACATAGGACAGTTAGGTGACCTGGTCTAACAGTATTCCAGCATGTTGTCTTCAGTGTTACCTTGCTGACAGGTTTTAAAGAAGATGGCATTCTGAGGTGTCTGGAGAATAATATTGCCTTCTGAATTCATTATGATCACGTTCACTTCAAATGCTGCAACCCCATCTTGTTTTCCAAGGCAAGGAAATCCAACCTGAACAACTAAAAGGATAATAATAACAGTAGTATTTATACTTACACGCACATATATACATATACATATAAAAGCATACACTGAAATACTAAAAAAAATAGATCATAAATGTATTTAAGCTTTGGAGGAATGCCATTGGTGAAAACTTGTAACACAGAGACACAGATCACTTTATTTAGAGATGGCTCCAGGGTTGGAAGTACAGCAGCACAGAAGAGCTTGTGCTCATTTGCTGATATAACCCCAACAGTCTACAGCACAGACAGCGGTCTTAACACAACCATACTTTTCTTGCAGATGAGGAAATTACTCATGTGGAAGTATCTAAGGATACATCAAAACAAGCTGGAAGCCTACTTCTAATTTTCTGAGTTGAACTGCTCATTTCTGAGTCTAAATTTTCCATGCTGTCATATGACTTCTGTATAAACATATATTTTGGGAAAAAAAAGTTACTTTAGATAAGTTTTCTGGCTTGGATATCACAACTAATACCTAAATAAGATGCTTATCTAACCAAAACTTACTCCATGAAGTGTTGGCAAAATGGTACACTGGATAAGTATGATCATAGGTGCAGTTTTTAAAAAGAAAGCATAGACACCTCACTCTGACAGAACTAGTTAAGTATAGTGATATTTGGACATTGCCTTTCCAGGAAAAGTATACAAACACTTTTGAAATACAAAGAGTTTAAGCAAATAATTAAGGCCAGTAAATCTGGAGTATTTTAATGATGAAGTAAGCCAAATACCTCAGAGCTATGGAATTCTCCGCTGTTATTGTCACAAATGATCTTAAATAATCTTCAGATGAAATGATTTTATCTCTTTTCTTCAAAATTGGCTCTTCTTAGCTGCTTTATAAGTCAAATCCAACTAACAGAAATTGTTTATTCCTTTCTTTTGAAGCTGGCCTGAGATTTCAGAACTAAATACTGAGCTAACAGCCTTACATTTGGGTTTAGATTGCTTGTTATAAAAGACTTTGCAAGCCATAATTTGGCCATTTTTTGATTTGCTGCCTTGGTAAAATACCAAATAATTTATTGCTGAAACACATTCTGCTTCTGGTAAGTCCTACAAACTGAAAGGTCCCTTGAAGTTCTCATTCTAAAGAAATTACATAGTTGAAGGGTTTTACACCAACCTTTTCAAAGACCAAAACCATGCAACCACGTGGCAAGAAGGAAACTCTTACAGTGGATTAAACACCTTTTAAATGCAGTGAACTTCTTAAGCTGTAGTAACCTTCTTACAGGATAAGTGCAGAAAATCAGTGCTTGGATTGGGATGTGTTTTAGTTGAGTAAATTGCAACGGGGAGGAAGACGTGGCAGACTTTTAATGACAGCGCTATAGCTGTATCTAGATTTCACTGATTGGTAGCAACCCCTCTGAGATCTGGCTGTGGTTTAAATGCCTAGGGAAAAATCCAGCAATGCATCTCTAGAGACCAAGGCCACAGGTTATAAACCTTTTATTCCAGCACTGCCCACCCTGGAAGGGCCAAAATTTTTTGACTTACAATATGTCTGAACAGTTAGGCACACAAAAATGCAGTACAGGACCCACTTGTGAGCAAAAACCACCTGGATCCTGGCCGAACTCTGTGGTGGTTCAGAGCTGAAATAAAGCCCCTAAACTCTGCCTCAATCCTTGCATTTTTATGCCTGTTTGAATAATGCTAAGTACACACCAATAGCACTACAGTCAAACCAAAGCACAGAGAGAAGTCCCTTGCATCAAAAAACACAGCCACAAGCTCCCGTGGCCTAATACAGTGCTGACCAGGGCTGGGGTAGGGCAAACCTCACCTCTGGTCCCTGCTTCCCAAATTCAGGGTGCAGTTTACATTTGTCCATCACTGGCTAAAAACAAGGAGAGGGAATCACAGATCTGTACTTCTTTCTGTTAACCATCTTCCTACCACCAGGCCAGAGAACAGCCTTTCCTGCACATATAAATTTCTGCATCCTCTGGAGCACTTGTATCCAGGGCTGCAGAGCAGATGGCTCTAGCAGGAACAAGGAAAGTTTAACTAATTTGAAAAGGAACCTAAGGAAACCTAGTGACTTAAACCTAGCTTAATTTTAGGTAGTAATTACAATGCTCTCCTAGGATGCAGATGATGCAGGTTTAATACATTTTGTCTGGGAGGTCATGGCTTTTCCCATTGTTCAGGAAACCAAGGTTCCCTAAATTGTCTTCAGCAGAAGCAGTCTGAGAGTAACTCCTGTGTGTCTGCACAGCCCTTCAAGTTTGCAAGAAATTTCTTTACCCACTAGACAAATATGCCAAGGCCACCATCAAAAACAGCCTTTAGTCCTGGGTGGGACTTCCTAAGAGACATCTCTGAATGACCAATTTCAACAGAAGCAGGCATGAAAGTTCTGGAGAATATACATACACAGCCCACTGTCACTCTCTACCAGCACGGTGGAGAGAGCAGAGATGGTGCTGCACTCAGAGAAGACACTGATTTCTGCCACTGAGCTTGGAGAGATTTTCGGCATCTTTGGATGCTCAGTGCTTATATTTTACTGTCTCAAAACCAGCAGTGGGCAGGGAAAGAAGGTCTCCTGAGCCTGGCTGGTGGGCTGGTGGGGCTGCATGAAATGCACGAAGTAGCACTGTGCCAGCAGCCTGGCCATGCCAGCCTGCACCGGCACTGCACTGCCTGGGTCAGACAGGGACAGGAGGGGCTGACTCGGGCCACTTAGGTGGCCAGCTCTTTCTCAGTCACACACCACTACATTGCTTCTGGGCACAGACCTAGAGCTGCGTTTACCTCTCTGAGTGTGGTGTTCAAGATGTTAATCATTGCCGCAAAAATGACTCACTTTGTTTTGGACTTGCTAAACCTCAGACTGAACCACTAGACCTTATAGACTTTCCCCTGCAGCCAGAAATGAGCAGCCAGCTGCTTCTCATTGGGCAGATATCCACACTCCTCTCAAACATCTTCTTTTAGACAAGCTGAGTAGTCTTAGCTCTTTAAGCTTCCAGTGGAAAGCATCTTCTACAGCCTTCTTAACGTCTTACCATGTGTTTAGGTGCAACAATATCCACGTTGTGAGCACTGAATCAGGTACCAATCCTGGGATTTGGAATGGGATTTCCAATAAGTCTAAGGAATCTAGGTGGTTTAAATCTCACTTAAATCCAAGGAGAATTTGGTACCTCATCTCAGGATATACTGAATTAGGGAAAGGTAAGAGAAGGACAAGGTTGCATCCAATGAGGAACAATTGGGTAGGTTGTGACTCTTCAGTCTGGCAAAGAGAAAAAAAAATTCAGGGTGTACATAATTGATGTGTACAAAATCATGGATAGGACCAACAGTATGGATTGGCTACCGTCTCTACCGGTGCATGGACTAGTGCCCATCAGATGAAGCTGCTGCAGCCAGACTTGAAGCAACAGGAGGGGGATCTTCGTGCAATGGGTGGCAGTGAACTCCTTGCCAAGGTGATTGGAGATAACAGAAGATGATATGGACTCAAGGAGAGCCTGAAGAAGTACTAGAAAGAGAGATCTGTAACCCATGTGGGTTTATAAAGTAGACAAATCATTTAAGACACAGGAAATCCTCCAAGCTGAAGGTAGTAAAAGCTGAGAGTGTAAACAGAAGTATCATGTATGCTTGTCCTCCTTTTGCCCTTCCACAGGTCTTCTTACGGCCACCATTGGCCATAAGGCAAAATAGAGGCTAGAGAGGCCCTACAGCACTAAAGCTGTTCATACGCCTCATTTGGAGGTAGACAAATATCCTCAAAGAAGTTACAAAAGTCCACTGATTTTTATAAAACCATTGGTTTCAATTACCTCTGAATAAGGTGTCTGTCAATCCTCATACTTGTTTCCCACAATCATGTTTACTATAGCTGCCTTTCCTCTTTTATTTCTCCTTAATTGTCTTTAAGGGCAATTAATTGTCTTTGGGCTAAAACACTTTTTCAAAAAGCACCAACTGTTGATTTGTTACTAAACACAAGCTTGTGGTTGAATTTCTTCTGACATCTGTATGTGCAGAAAAATGCTTTGGTAATGCAGTAGATCCAGGCAAACTAGACTAGATTTGCCAGCTCTGTTTTGCCAACACATTAATTACAGCAATAACTACAAAGTAGCAAACAACCACTACCTTTATAGCATGTATTTACTTAGGACTACTAAGTTAGTTTTGGCCAGCTAACAGGCAGTGTAAAAAACCCACCATCATAGTAGTGTCTCACCATTAACAGTGTACATGCTCCAAGTACTGTACAGGTACTGATTATCAATTGCTACTAAACACTGGAGCACTGGAACGCCAAACAGGACTTAAATACTGCTTATATGTACATTCAGTGCAGAGGTGCCCTGCACATGATCCATGGAAGGGAACACCATGGACATGCCCCTGTTAGTCCTGGAACTGAGGTGCTGATGCTGCCAACAGGTAAGTCCTTTCGGCTTTAAAAAGGCCTCCCATCATGATGGTTAACAGACCTTCTGCTGCAACTGTGAGATCTCATCTCTGGCCTCCCTGCACTTGTAGATTAAGTTTTCCTAAACACGGTCAGAAGGGGTAATTTTGGTCTAGCCTTTCTAGATAGTTAAAAATTAAAGGAGTAGCTAGCTTATATCAGAGTGCTGAGTGCAGCAGAGAGTGCTTCTCACATATCTCACCTGCTTTATATCGAGATGGAAATAATGCTTAAAAAGAATTTGGCCTTTATGACTTTTAAGTTGCTTTTAAGTGTCTTTATTTGACATTTATTGGGCTTGCAACCAATTCAATTGCAGCAGTTGTGGTACAAATATCATAGCATCTTTCACCCAAATCTATTTTCAATACTACTCCTTCAATCCACACTGAATGTAGAGACCAATCACTCATGCTAAATTCCAGGTGTCACAGCAAAAAGCTGTATTGAAACATTACTTCAATGACAATCTAATGGCAAGGTGAAAATGGAGAATATTATAAAAAAACTTCCAGAATTTATCCACTGAAAAAGAGAGAAGGAAGAAAGACTCATCTAAGATGAAAACTTGTGTGACAGTGCTTCCTTCATAGTCCAATCATCCTGTTTCATTACTCATTTCTTTCCCACATTTATCCCACAGACAGGCTAAGGCAATTTAGGAAACCATGAACACTAAGGCACTACTGTCATCAAGAGATGTATTTCTGCCTCCCTACCAGAGGCTACCACCTATGAATCCTGAAACAGTTCACATAAACTGTTATTCATCCACTTCAGAGCTAACCAGATTCAATAATCTTTCATGGAAAGCTTTTTTACTCCGATCAGCTCACTACGCAGCATGGTGCTTCTGAAAGACTTGCATTGGCTTGGGCTCAGCCTCTGCTGTGGAGCTGTAAATTCCAGTGAAGGACTAAGAATGCACAACTAAGGGATAAATGATAATATCCTAAACTAGAACTTGTGTCTTTGAGCTGAATGCCTGGTGACCCCAAATGAAAGCAAAACATTTTCGAACTGCAACCCCTGAGAAACAGAATAATTTGATAACTTTTCCCATAGTGATCAAAGAATTTGTTTTCCAAAAGTTGCACAACTTAAGTAATAGCATTCATGAATTTTATGCAACACTTCTGCACAAGTTTCTGCTGATTTATCTACACATAAAAGCTTCATGTGACTTGGCTCAGACAAAATATGCTGCTGTACTCAGGCAAGGCATTTACAAACTGTTCAGTGCCAAGTACTGTGGCAAGCATTTCTTTAGGCAATAAACTTCAGAACTACAATTCATAATAAGATATTTAGACTTCACTGGCTGTAGAATATTTTTCACAGAAACAAAATTTATAATATCAACAGTACAAACCTGATGCTTTATGAGGAACTGTTCCAAGCAGGGGGATATTTATAGTTGGATCAGCCATTATGCCTTTATCCAAAGACTGCAAAGACAGGAACTCATAGTAGTACTCAGCCTATGACAAAATAAATGAAAAACCTATATTTATTTTAGTTGTATTCACAGAAGGAAACTATTGAGCACACAAACTACAGCAGAGAAAAATACTACATTTTTCATTATGCAATTCACTGGATTAATTTCTATAATTTCCCTGAGTGCTTCTTGACCTAAACATAATTTCCAGATCATTTCCTCTTATTTCAGAGATTGCAAGTGACCATACATTAATCAGGATGCAGTATATCAGTAAGGAAAATGGCATGCCTACAGTAAACAAATGTTATAGAGGGAAAATGTTTTTTACAACCCACACTGCTCATCTGGCAGACAACAAAAATACATGGACACTAAGCTAATCCTTAAAGCTGTTTTTGGGGCAGAATCCTCCTGGAACTGACTGGTGAGCCTGGATGACCTGCCTGTACCACGAGTGCAGTTTAAAGGGCATAGGCACATACAGCTGTGGCATGAGATTATCCAGGCTTGCTCTTGGTTGATCTGCACAGCACAGCGCACTGCCTTGGGCACACAGGGCTGGGCAGTGAGTAGCCACATTGCTGGAGTGCCACGCCAGGACATGTACCTTGTTTACAGCTCTGACCCTGCCTTGTTCTTCCCCACTTTGTTACATTGTCCCAAGGGTGGAGCTGAGAGCTCTCCTACCAAGCTGGCTTCATGTCACTCATTAACTGCAACAGAAATGATTTCAAGGAGCCCTAGAAAGTGTTGGCATGATTTAAAAACTACTTTCTACTACCTTAATCCTACCCCCAATAAGCACCTGCGTTGTGGCACAGACTGTAGGCTTTGGTACTTTTGTCCATGGGAGTCTGGCCTCTCTGTTGAGGCATCTGTTCAAGATTTCTTCACGTTTGACGCAAAGTGCCATCATGTGTTTGCAGTGTGGCTGTACACACCATGTACACACACCTGAGATGTATGCACCTCAGCCAGGCACTAGAGGCTTCCACGGCTGTCAACAGCACAGCTGCTGGTGTGCAGAGCGAGTGGGAATGAAACTTTTATGGTAAATTGTGCCATCGCATTTACCATGAAGCATTTAAGGGATTACAGGTAATTCTATCTGCTGCTCTCAGATAAGGGCTTGAGACCTTAGCATGGGCATTCACAAAAATGTGTTTCCATCTACTCACTGACAGTAGATAGTACTGTTCTGTCTATATTTTAGGTAAAACAGTGCAGCAAAGAGAGATTAAAGCCAAAATTTGGGCTGATAAATGGTAGCTAGTTTATGTCAACACGAGGTCTGCCCATGTCCTTAGCCAGAACACTGTCCTTTTTCTCCTATAATATCCTGGCTCCCTAGTAAAAGAAGGACATGGACTTAAGTGGAGTGAGGCCAGTGAAGGGCCACAAAGATGATCAAGGACTGGAGTGTCCGTTGTACAGGGAGAGACTGAGAGAGCTGGGAGTATTCAGCCTGAAGAAGGCTGATGGGGGATCTAATCAGTGTGTATAAATAGCTGATAGGGGGGTGTAAAGAAGATGGACCCAGGCTCTGCTCAGTGGTGACCAGTGACAGGACAGGAGGTAATAGGCACAATACAGAAAACTCTGTTGGAAACTGAGAACACACCTTTTTACTGTGTGTGTGACTGCACACTGGCACAGGTTGTCCAAAGAGGTAGGTAGAGCCTCCCTCTGTGAAGATGTTCAAAATCCAACTCAACACAGCCCTGGGCAAGTGGCTCTAGGTGACCCTGCTTGAACAGAGGGGTGGACTAGCTCATCTTGAGGTCAGACTGTCCAGTCTCTGATCAGCCTCAGCCCTTCTGTGATTCTGTGCTCTGCTATGTTGAGCAGAAGCCCTGCAGGGTGTGAAAGACCATCTCCCTTTAGCTCCTGGTAACACCAGAAAAACACTCATGGTCTGGGTAGAGAGCTTGTTATGAAATTCCTGATCAGCCCTGGCAGCACATCCACTTGCTCTGTAGGGACAGTAAGGAGACCCCATAACAGAGAGGAGAGAGCATGAGGGGCTACACTCTACATGGACAATCTTCAGAGGGTGTTGTGTAGGCACAGAGACCTCAGAGGAGGACTTACAAAACAATAGGGCAGGAAACAATGAAAGGTTTTAAGTGGGGGTTAAACACATGGAGTAAATATGTGAGGGAGAGAGGGCATGGAGAGAAGCAGTAAAACCAGAGATGAAAAGCGAAATCTGGAGTAATGTTCAAAATGCTGCTTTTAATTAAAGACTTTTTTTCCCAATACAATATACCATGCCAAAATATGAAAACAAGCCATAAAGTCAGATTGTGAACACTTTTGTTTTCAAATAAAACTTTGGTTCAGAAAAATAATTATATGTCTCCACACATCTATAGAATAGTGCAGCGAGTGAGTCAATCCTCCACTGTCTGTTTCTCATTGGTTAGCTTTGATCTTTGGTTGTATCTATACCAGGTCATAATGAGTTATGACCTGGGATATTAAAAATTATGTTCTTACTATTCTAGTAAACAACAACTGGTAACTAGACCAAACAAGCTCCACTCCCATTATTTCCATTCCAGACACACTGTTGTAGAAGGTCAGCTTATGAGCCAGACTCCCAATTTGTAGGAAAAGGACTGGAATTTCATTTTCTAGAGCCATTTTCTAGAGCCTAAGGATAAAGACAAAAAGAAAGTTCCCTGTGGGAAAAGGGACCCATTGCTGCATGAGCCACAGTACTCACTGCCATTCAAGGAAGTAATTCCTCTAAGTAGGGTAGAGGTGTAGCAGTGGTTAGTGCCTGAGGCACGAGTATGTTCTGATAGCATGTCAGAAAGATGGAAAGAGACATTGCACAAGCAACAGGCTGCTCAGAAGGAAAGCCACATATTGCACTGGGGAAAGAGAACTGCTCTCACCATTTCTCTGCAAAGGTTTGTACATCTGCTGAGTTGACGAAAACTGAACTCCTTGAAATGATAGTATCTAAGAGCTGAAACACCTCAGGTAGATCCAGCTAGCATGACTTGAAAGTCATGAGCTGCAGAGTATGTTTGCAAATAGTGTGTGTTGGATTGAGTTAGTTAAATTTTGAGATAAAATATATACAAAAATCCCAGTCTAGAGAGGCTGCACAGTGAAGCAGGGTAGTTTAACTCCTCAAATCTGTGAATCAGAAACATGATTTGACTGCCATAAATCCTATCTATTTGGAAAAAATCTGTCTTGACACAAACCCTACATCGAGTTTCCAGTATTGTCCTGCTGTAATTGGAGTTGATTGCCAATTAACTTGCATTAATCATCATGACTGAAAAGCAAACAACATGCTCTCAGCAAATATTTACCATGCTCCAGCCTACCATGAAATTTAGTGATGATGGTTAACTGTAGATACAGGTCTGTGCAATTAAAATATTGTCTAGCGACTACCGTAATTTATGCTGTAAGTGGTCATTGTGAGTGACCTGGTAGCAAGAACAAAATTTGCTTGGATATGGTTGGGAGATAAAGGGAAAAAATCCATAATGTGTAATTCCTTTTCCAATATAAAGGCACTCTCATGTTTTTTGTGGTTTTTTTTTTTTAAAGTCAGCCTATGAACTCTCTGGTATGTGAAGGACTAAATTTGGCAGTGAAGTTAAATCTTAGAGGAACAGTGTTGTTAAAGGTTGTGAAGAAAACGGGGTTTGCATTAAATTGCTGATCATTGACAATTGCACCCTTTGAATGGACAAAGGATTTTTGGCTTGACTTCAGGAAGCACCCAAGGAAGGGTATGTTTTATTTCTGTGGAAAATCTTTGTTTGAGATCCTCAGAAACAGAGGCAAGGACCCCTGCAGACCTTGTGTGAACAGTCTGAGGAGTTGGTTCTTGCAGGGAGCAGGTAGCCCCAAGCAGCTGCCCTTTAACTGTTCCCCATGTGGGTAAAGCCCTCAGAAGAGGGAGGAAATTTCACTTTAGGCAAATAATTCCTTGGTCAGGATTAACTTTTATGGACTTTGAAAGGCTGCTTTCTATAAATCAGAGGAATTTAAAAGGTTATAAAAATAATGAAGCCCTCTAACAAGTATTGTAGCAAACATCTGTTGGCAGTTTGGTTTTAAAAGATATACATTTAAAATTCCTACAGGTCTCCATTCCTTGGTTCAAGATCTACTGCATTGAAGTACTCTTATCATTCAGATGCCATGTTGTTTCTGCCTGTTTTTTCTTTCATATTTAATCAAAGAATTCACAACAATATGCTTTATGTTTTCTTCATTTTATGTGATAGACATAGGATGAGAAGCAATCGTAGTACCTAAAGCGAAGCAGAGTAGCTTGAACTGTTATATGTCACAGTTCAATAACCTAATGAAATCTGTACCCTTTCTAATTAAGAAGCAAATGTATGTTAGCTTTGGAAGTAGATATAAGAAAATAACTATATTTTCTTCTCATTATTTTAAAGAGATCTGTGCTGAATGTTTTGTTATCAATTATATGACAAACATACCTTAACGCCAACTTTCTATATTTAAAGAAACACACCAAAGAAGTTCCTTTTTATCTCAGATCCATGGATATTTCTACCATGCATTATCCATAGCAGATGCTCACAGCTGCATATGCCATAAAAAAAGTCACAAAGTGAGACAATGTATGTGTTTGTTAGGTGTTGGCAGCATGGACCATTGCTTCTCCAAGATACTCACTGCGTTAGGTCAGAGAAGTTGGTCTGTGTTCCAAGATGAAGCATGAAGCAAAGTGAGATGAATTCCAACAAAGAATATCTGTACTGTGCATACCAGGCTATTGAAGGAGTCTGGCCAGAGTAGGAATATGTACATATATGTGAATATATTTTTACTGCAGTGCAGTCTAGACACTGCTGTAACGAACAACATAACGGAGCTTCCTTAGACAAGCAGATAATAAAGTGTCTGCCTACAGACTGCCTGTTTTTCTGCTTGGGACAGAACCTGTTAATTGGTCCTGTCACAGAGAGGGTAAACATTTTTCACACCTCAGTGTGACACTCAGAAACTTGCTGTTAGCCTCAAGAGGTAGACCTAAAATGGGAGGCATGCTTAACAATATGAAGTGATACTGAAACATGCTCTGAGAAAATCAGTTTACACAGAAGACAGATAACCCGACTGTCTTCCAGTATCAGCTGCTAAGGGTATGGGAATGGACTGAAGCGGCAGGGTTAAAAAGCAGAGATGCACACAAAAGGAGGAGTAGAGATAGTTGGTGTTTCAAAGAAATAAAAAAAGGACACAAATCAGAACTCAGAGATATGGGCAATCTCAAAGAAAAATACATTATGTGACAGTAGTAATTAGGCAATACTGGGGTGAAATGCTCACAAATCTGTAGAGCCTGTTCTGTGCCTGCTTTCTTAACATTAAGGAAACCATGGCAGACTGCAGAAAATCCATGCACAATAGTTTTTAAAGAATAGAGTGCATCCCTGCATGAAACTTTCAACAATAACTACTTGCGGTTTTAATGGTTTTAGAAGAATGGTATAAAACTCTCTGGTTTTGCCAATGGAAGATTACTAACTGATGCTTAATGTGGCCTTCAGCTGTGGATGGCAGATCAGGTCCTCCAACAGAATTATTTATGAAATTGGGAAAGTGAAATTTCTTGTTTGTTTTTAAAAGGAGCCTCAGATTTTGAAAGGTCACATTACAGACTTCCAAGAATGCTTTGCACTGGGGAGATGGACAGAAAATTTTGCAGAATACATCAGCTTTTCCCCCAAATAATGAGAAAAGAATTTCTATAAAGATAAGGAATACGAAAAAATCACTGTCAAGAAGCTTGGTGAGGTCACAATGTAAAAGATTTATATTATATTTATCATTGTTTCTGACAGTTGTCTGCTCTTTGGGAGACATGGGAAACAGGGCAGCTGCTCAGTCATTTTGAGCAAGTATTTTCTCTCACCGGACCCTGAGCTCTGGAAGCAGTCTAGCATTTGAAGTGGTCATTTGAAACCAATCTCAGACTGGAAGCTGAAGGGCTTGCTAGAAAGACTGGGGTTGAGAGGGACAGAGTTGAAAAAGAAGAATCCAAGTGTACCAGCAGAGCGTTAGCTCTGAAAGTCATCATGGTGCTGAAAAAGCAGGCTCCCGAGACAGAGGGACAAATAAAAGCCTATTACACATTCCTGTCCATCATTAGCCTGCTAATGAAAATACGGTTTTGGTTTAGATCAGAGGGAACCCCTTGATGCAGCAGGTATCTGCGGTGGGGACAGTGGGGCCATTCCACCAGGCTAGAGCCTTGGACAGCAGCATATGTGCAAACAGATGCACAGCAACCTCCTGGTTAAGTACAATCACGCTGAGACAAAGGCATGTGGCATGCACCATTTCTTTAAAATGTTTGTCACAACAAATTTACAGCTCCTCAGTGAGGAAAGTCTGGGGGTTTCTCACTCCTCTACCTTGCTTTATTTGGAAACAAAGAAAGCAAAAGAGCCCAACTTCCCATATTTAGACCTTTTTTGTTTAACACATTTTCTGTAATGCATGTTATTATAGCTTCACTAGAGTTACTTTTGAAAAAAAAATAAGCTGAAAGAAGACAAAATCATTAGGGTTTTTGATAAATATGCACAGTTAATTACATCTTGAAAATTTCTAGCATGGAATGATATTTCTCTGAATGAACCAGGCCTGGTGCATGAACTTCCTTTAAATTGTTTACTCTTATGTCTTACAGATGAAAATTGTATAATTCTACTTTGGGGAGGGGGGGAAAAGCAAACAGTACACCAAAAAGAGAAATATCATTAAGAGTTCAGATTTTAAATAAGTAAAAGACAGACGAGCCTTTGCTATCTTCAAATATTTAACAAAACATATTGCTCTGGTATCCTGACAACTGGTAAAGGCTCTGAAAATTCCCCTGAGAAGCTAATTCTTGTTCCAGCACAGCAAGGCCCAATTCATTCTTTTGTCACCCAGCAAAAGATTAGTGCTCTCTGGTGGACATTTCGTGATCATGGACATTCAAAATAGAGTCTCCCAAAGCTAATAAAAAAGGAGAAAATTATTACTGCTCTTAGAAAAAACCCCACAAAATACTGTCTCATCAGGTTACTTCCTAAAAAAACAAGTCTTTGCAGGTCTACCACCACCTGCAACACATCTATGTGGCTCTATCTACACTGAGAAAAACCCACGGGGTTATTTTCTCCCCCTCACAGCTTGAAAAGTAAGTTAATAGCTTGGTTGGCTGATCCTAGGAGTGTATCTTTAGGTTATAATCTGTTTGCAGTTTCAGGCTTTGGATGGATTTATTGATAATTAATAATTATTCTGAAAATTCTTCACAGAGAATGTGAAGAATAAAACCTTTACAATTAGGCAAGTGATTTCACTAACAGGTATTTAGGTTAGTTATGATGGGGATCTGAACAGACACTATATTTAGTTAAGCAGAATAGTTTCAAAAGCACAAATGTAAACCTTAGAGATGGTGGTTCATCAAGGGAAAGCTCACAGATGAAGAATAAGCTAATCCACCTCTTGAATGGTGATAAACATGGATAATGCATACAGATTCATTTTGGCTGTGCTTCAAACTTCCAACCCTTTGTTCTTAAGCCTCACAGGATAGCTTTGAAGTTGAGGATAAAGCTCCTCTAGCACACCATTACCAAAGAACAACCTTCTGATTATGATCTCATGAAAGTGTAATCAATTACTTACACAAGTTAAAAGCGTGGCAAACAGCAAAGGTCACGTAATTGGGCCTTTATTGAGTCCATGTGTTTCAATTTGGGCTTTAGCTGGCACTCCTGTATAATAAATATAAATATCTCTCCTCAAAATGTATGTAGTGAACTTTCTCAAAAGTTATGAGATCTCACAGCAGCTTCTGTCAGACTGGAGTCCTTCAAGGGTTTCAAAGAGGAATGCCTCCACTTTTGTGTATCCATGTGACAGAAAATTTGCAGCACCTCTGATTGGAAGTTTCTTTATTTACGGCTCAGCAGATACTGGTCTTTAGCCCTATTTTACAGGACAATGAGTGTTTAAAATTTGAAAAGTTGAAAAAATTCAATTCCATCCTGACTAGTCATTAGGAAAGACTTCCTTAACACTGCTCTCTTTTAACACTTACTGCATGGATTTTCAAATTCCGGTTTTTGTGAAAATTCAGAGTAACTTTGTTCTTGTTTCACAGGCTGTCATTGATCAAAGCGAATTCTAGATACTACCGTGAACGAAGAATTAAATTCACTACTAAGAGTTTGATAAGTGTATCTGAAAAGGAACTTGTGTGTTTGCTGTTGTACCTGAAATGACACTTGAGTGAAGACTCTGCTAGGTGGACCTATACTGTCATATTTCCATGTACTATACAGGCCTCCATGTAGTTCTATCCTCCATACCTACACCCTGAATCATTCAAAGCAAGATGGACTTCTCTTCAGAGTAAGCAAGGAAGTATAATCCTATCTCCAGTTTCTGAAGAGAAACTGAACAGGTTCTACAAACAGCTTTTCTGTCTTTTGGACTGTTTCCACAGGCAGGGTCAGCAGAGCTTCATCCCTGGGTTACAGTACCGGCCTCACAGGCCCAGTCTTTAGAGCTAAGGTCCAGTGTATTTCCCAGCGTTTTAACTATCTTGCTTAAAGCCAGCTCATCCTTGACTTCCTGTACACTCAAAGGACACAGACCAGCACTTGCAGAAGGAAGTTCAGCCCAGCTAGAATCTGATTTACCTGCTGTCTTCAACCACCTTTCTTTTCCTCCCTGGGTGCAGGTGGAGTCTATCTGCAGCATAGGCATCTTCTCCTGACCTGGACTCT
The DNA here is from genome assembly GCF_000738735.6 of Corvus cornix cornix. Lineage (NCBI taxonomy): Eukaryota > Metazoa > Chordata > Aves > Passeriformes > Corvidae > Corvus > Corvus cornix. Next base: position 33,030,893 of record NC_047057.1, read on the forward strand.
GCTGACTTGACTCAGGGTCAAGTTGAACTTCCAGATAAAACTTTTGAACAGGAATAAGTCCTATTAAGAAAGGCAGGGAGTTTATTTTGGGAAAGCTGAATCCTTCTGTTGTGTTTTTTTAAATTCTGGATAATGTGACTTATTCTGTGTCAGTCTAATTCCTGACAGGGATGGCCAGAAAGTTTCCCAGAAGAATCTTTTGCAGAGACCCTAACTCATTTTTATTAGCGAAAATGCAAGAGGGACAGTTTGGCCTCAGACATTAATGTGTGGGCCTCCCCAAGCCTGAATTTACCTGGGGTAAAAAACAAGCAGGAGTCTAATGACAGCAAAAGTCTGCACTCCGCTATAAGATACCTGTCCCATTTGGGATTCAAGAGTTTTGCTAAGATCAGAAAGGTAATTTATTCCTTGATGAACATCTGTGGTAAATCTGGTCTGCTCTTGCAGACTGGGACCAAATTGTCCTTTTTGCCACTCAGTACATTCCAGATACATTGACAATCCCTAATGTCTGCTGGAGTCATAGGCGGCTGAAGATTCCTCAAATACCCCAAACCAGCCTTTACTGACAAATGAAGTCAGTAGTACCGGGCTGAGTGTGGACCACAGGACTTTCAGGAAGAAAAAAACGCTGGAGGAGAACAATGTCCCACACCACAAACCTTGTTGAGCAGTCAGGTCTGCTCTCTACAGGGCACAGAAATGGCTAAAGAACCTAAGTATGATCCATCACGTACTCTAAATCAGGATGGGGGAAAGACCTCACTGCACTTACCTCAGTCTTTCCAGTCAGGGACAAGAATACAGACATAAACCTAGAGAGAGAAGTTTCTTTTGGAGTTGTTGGGGTCTAAAAGCAAGAGATTCTACAAGAATTTGCAGAGATTGTGAGCTTTATACCCCCAGGTCATCCTTTCTCCTGCCCGGAAACTCTCAGATTCCTTGTCCTTTAAAGTATTTCCTAATCAATTAAATTTAATTATTTTTTCTGCTTGATTGTATTTTACAGGATGAGAAAGCCCTTACTTTTGGATGAATAAAGGTATATAAATATGATATGCATGTAGAAATGTTTTACATCTTGTAATTCTAGTGTCAGGTTTCAATGCCTAGAATCACAGAACGAAAGTAACAGTGGCATCATGATACTATAAAAATTATGAAGTTTACTTTACTGTGAATGTTTGGCAAGACAACTAAAAAGGGACCACTAACTAAGCAGGATATTCACACTGATACAATTCAAATGTGAATGCTGTCTGTGGGCAGGATAAGGTGCAGACTTTGTCCCATTGAAAGAAAGCTACTAAAAGAAAAAATGTGGAACCCATGGTTCTTGATGTGGTGAAGGATTCTAATTTTTGGCTTTAAGGATCAGTATAAGCTGCTCCACCCTGTATCCAATACCAACATGCAACAGCTCTGATCAGAGGGAATCAACATGTTTTCATAGCTTTCAGCTACCCTCCTTTGCCAATACAGAAATTAGATCATGCCTATGCAATATAAATAGATGTTCCTGAGCACAACTGGAAGGAAGGAGGTAGAAAGAAAAGCCCACACAAACCAAAAAAAGAAACAAAAAAATTTAATCAAGGTAACTCCCAACATGCCCTGCTGACAAATTAATTCCTAATTAATAAATTAATAAAGCTATGCATGTCATCTGTTGCTTGTGATTACAGACCCAGATAACTGTATTTTGCCTCTTCTTCCTCTCTGACAGGGTGCTCTGCTGTGCAACCTGCCTGTTCTCCCTGGCAGTCTCTGCGAGGAATATTGCAGCCACATAGCTGCTTGGAGCAACTTTATGTATCTGTGGCTTCACAAGGGGAAAATAAATTAGTTTCAATCTGGTTACTCAAATAGACTCCGTTTCAATAGCTCGATTTATTTCCCAGAACCTCTGCAAAAAAGAGAACTGGCTAAGGCTCAAACTTGGCAAAATGAGAGCAGTGTTTACTGCAGTTTAAAAGCAACAGGTTGAAGTTGGTACTTGTACTCCTTACTGAAGGTGTTCGGTGGACTTGATTATTTGCCTATGAGGTTTTGAGTATTGGATTCCCATTGGCTGTATCAATATTCACACACTTGCAAGTTGAGGGCAAGTAAAAAATGCTGCAGGGAGAGCTTAACTTCTGCTCATCAACAAATTGTGATTTCTCCATGTCTTCCATGTGTTCTGAGAAAAATTATGTTCATGATCACAGTACTGAAAGCTCTATTTGCTGATGGTCAGGATGGTCCAAGAGCCTGCCCTCTCCTCCTCTGGACAGCTGTCATTGCAAAGGCTGGCTCTGTGGCTCTTACTACTGTTTTCTGTGCTTCAGCGCTCAAAGCCGGTGACAGATCCTCTCATTAGTGGGCTGCTGTTTGGGGAGTTTATTTTGCCTGGTGATGGGCCAAAACCTGAGGCTGGGAGATTGCCAGGTTTGATGTCAGGCATATTTATTTCCTTTAGGATCAGCTGGGTTTAGCTAGCTGTTTATCCAGGCAAAGGGGCAACTTCAGAGGATTTGTGGGACTAGCTCTGAAAGCAGTATTTGTTCTTCAAGTTATTTATTGAAGTATTTGGCAGTGATGACAGCAAGTGCTGAAGCAGCTCAAAGGTAATTGCCCATTTTTCCTTGTATGGCCAAACAAGATGGACTCCATCAGTTGGTTGGAAAACAAAGCAAACATTCATTACAGATGCAAAAAACCCCAGGGGTTTTCTTGTTGTGTGGCTGGGGAGAAAATCCACCCCAAATCTTTGCAAGCCATTGCTAAGGTGTTCTATGAACAGACTAAGATTCCACATACTATGGTGGATTTCAGGTATCATAGCTGGATAAAGCCTCCAAGTGCCTCTGTACAACAGGATCAGTGTCTTTGCTTTATTTATATTACTTTTTTTGAGGCAGATTTTGAGTTGCTGCTTCACTGTGAGTATGAGACCTAGTATTGACCTCTGAGGTACACCACTAGGAACTGCTCTCCGACTGGAGCAATCCACTTTGCTTGTGTAAATGCCACTTCCTCACTTCTTCAGTTGGAATGTGGTGGGAGATAGTGCTGAAGGCCTGGGCTGCATAAGGCACAGCCCTGCCAGCCAGTCAAGGTGGGTATTACATTTCCACCATGTCGGGGCTACAGTTTGATGCAGTGAAGAGTTTGGCCACAAATATGCAGTTAAAAAACAAATGAGCAAACAAAAACCTCCCAGCAAAACAACAAAACCCAACATGGTAAAAGAGACTAATACAAGTAAAGTAGAATCTTTCAGATGGTGGAATTTGTTCAGAAAAAGGAAAAGAAAATAAGAACAAACCCTAACATGTCAAGTGTAAGCCCACAGGAAGGCAAAACTAAAGAGGTTTTGAGATGCGTTTTCTTGAAATCTTTAAAAATAATAATCAGGAACTCATTGTTCTGAGCTAAGGTATTCAGCTCTTGAAATTCAGTTCAACATGATGCAAATATCTACTACATGCCAGTTTTGAAAACTCTGGGGCACACCATATTCCTCACATATCTGCATGCCCTAGGAAGAATGTGGTTTCTTACATTTGTTTTGTAGGTACATAATTGACTTGGCTAGAATCAAGTGAATAACAGTTGTAGCTACCCCAAAAAACCTCTTTGGAGAGCATGAAAGCAAGAGAAGATATTAAATACATGAAAAATTCTTCCAGTTAGTTCAGTTAGTTTTCATTTTGATCAGTGCTTAGTTTTTACTCTATGCCATTACTTGTTAATGGCATTAACTTTACACCACTAAGAAAATATCTGGGAAAGTGTCTGTAAAAAGAGGTGATGTTGCCAGAAAACATTTTCACTTCCACAAACAGGAAAGCAACACAGAGGAAAGCAACACAAGAGGAAAGCCTGGATTTTCTTTTTCAGAAAAGCTGTTAGTAACACAGGGAGTACATTTTCACAAAATGTAGAGTTGAAGCTTGGGGTGTCCTTGCTAGTTCCAGTGCTTTTCAACAGTTATGTTGTACCTTGCAGCCACTACTGTAAAAGTAGTGAAAATATTTTATAACTTTAGCTTTTTTTTTTGTTAAAAATGGATTCTTTATAGAAATGATAAACAATTAAAATCTTGAAGAACCATTTACTTAACACAGGTTTACACAGCTGTGTAAAAAGAATAATTGTGTAGTTTACGCAGATGCCATATAAATAGGCCATGTAAATTACTATGGAAACCAGATGCAGATTACACTAGAAGGTGCCTTGTAACTCATCTCTGCTGAGCAATAAATCCCCCCTTTTCTTCTTGGCAAAACTTCGAGAAACTTTACTGCTGTTTTCTATCAGCAGATAGAACAGATGGCTGGCACATGCCTGCTTTACTAAGAAAGTGGGATCTCTACAGTACTACTTTGATCCCTGGTGGCATGTCTACAACACTGAAATGCAAAATACCACAGCTGAGCAGAATCTAAATATTAAAGGTCTGGAGCTGTGCTCTTGATATGAGAACCCCCTGTCTATAAGTCATGCTTGCAGTATGTAAACATCTTCACATTCCACGTGGAAATTTTGGTACAGTGGTCAGAAAACAAAGTATTTCCCCTGTTTGGTGACATGAAAGTGCAGTGAAGGTACCACTGAAAGTCCCAAGAGCGTGAGTTTACGTAATTACCTTGAACAAACTTCAAGAAGAGCCATACTTTTACTGGAAAAAATCTCCTAAATTTTGCACATGGGACATTTTTTAAGCTGAGAAGCATCACTGTAATGACTGGTTATGAATAAGATACTTACAAAAAATTCAGCAGTTTCTTTGAAGAAAAGTTTCCTTTGAAGAATTAGTTTTTGAAATTCAACACTTTTTGGTTTCTTTCAGTTTATCTGGGAAATACCCATATTTGACTGGAGCACCCTATTGCACCACTAATGCCTTAAAATTGGTGGTCTGTTAGCTTTCCTCTGGGCAAAGAAACAAATCTTCTCCTAGCATAGCTGGATATTCCTTTTTATCCTTGTGGTCAGGCTACATCTCAGCAACATGAGACAATTTCAGAGAACTCAGCTGAGCTGTTCAGGGCTGATGGTCACATTGCTGAGATCAGAACTAGCATCCAGGAGCTGTTAACTATACAGCATTCCTGACCTTCACTTTACAGTATAGAAATGATGCTAGAAAATGCACTGGACACATACATTGTCTCTTTCTCAGAGGTGGGCATCTTCTGGATTTACTCAAGGTTATCAATAACTCTTTGAGACTTATTTCAGATGTCACTTCATGGGCGTGCATTCAACCACGCACCAGGAGAGGAGCTGTTCATAGCAGTAGGGAGGGGGAAGTGAGCTGCTACAGTACTTCATCTGACCACAAATTCCTCTCCCATATCAGAAAGGAAGAAAACAGCCTGGGCAGGTTGTGGCCCAGATTGACTCTTTCTGTGGATCAGACCAGAGAATGCTGCACAACAAAAATTCCAACTTGCTTTTTGGTTTCTTTTTTTCACCTCCTGTCTATTAAATCATCTAGGCTGTTGCTCTGTCACTGAGCACTTGCTGCCTGTTCACTAACCAACTTTGGTTTTTAACATGGTTCTCTCCCACCAATATCGCCCCAGAAGTGAACTTAATTTTACTGCTGTCAGAATTCCCACTGAAAGTTAAGCATACATGCTGGGTTTTGTGGATTTGGAGATTAAATACTTGTCATAAATTCCTAAATGCTGTAGAGATGATGTTATCACTGAAACCTTTGGTAACTTTCACTGGTGGACACAGTAAAAAATGTTGCAGCATTAATCAGCATGCTAGGGTCTCACTGGGAAGTTTCTTAGCTTAATCTTCCACAGAGGACAAGACTCCCAAAGCCATTGTATTTTCTTTTGCAAAAACCATCTGGAATAAGAGCAAGAAGCACACCAGTGAGCTCTAGTGGTAACACAAATGCATACTATATACTATATATTATCACTGATTTCAGCTTTTTTAAATCTTTCAATTTAGAGAGCAATCTTCATAATCTTTTGGGTCAATCTACCCAGATTACATTTTTTTTCTAAAGAGAACATAGTGTCTGTAAACTTATGCTTTAATACATAGGTAGAAGCATAAAGTGCATAAAAACATGACAATCCCATTTTGCAGTACTTTAACACTCTTGTCACCCCTGGCTCATCCTGATTTCACTAGCAAAAAAACCTATATATTCAGCACACTCAGACCCTCACATTTTGGGTTTCTCCTTATATTTCCTAATAACTAATTAGAACTGATGGACTAGGAATTAAAAGCAACTAATGCTTTTCTTTGGTTAATGTTTTCTAGTGAAAATTATTTTGTTTTCTTATCATACAAAATCTTTTTCACATAAAATGTATTCAGGACACAAAGGCCACTGTATCAGAAGCATAACACCTAAATGTAGTGGGTTTCAAGCACTTCAGTTTACACAGAATACAAATGTAATCTAGTCCTTAAAATGTGCCTTTCAACAAGACGTTTTTGACTTGTAGTGCATTAGTGTAGAGCAGCCAGCCACAATAAAATTGCAAAATATACTTTGCTTTGCCCTGCACACTGTCTCAGTGACAATGACAATGAATACAGAGTGAAAACTAAACTCAGAGCTACAAGAAAATCTCCTTCAACTTCAGAAGATAGTATTTGAGCAAGAAGAAAACACAGATAAAGGCTCTTGTGTCAAGAGGAAAGTAGCATGAGGCAGAGAGCAGCAATTACTACAAAACAGGAAAATGTTAATGAAGCATTGAACACAACTTCAAGTTCCATAAAAACAAAGCCAAAATACAGAAAAAAATACGCTTAGTAGTATTTTGGTAAAGACATCTCCAGCATCTTGTTTCATGCTGTAAAGCCTTTTTGTCAACCTAGGCTCCAGGCACAGCAGTGTAAGCAGCCACAAGGACAGCAGCACAGCCCTGACCTGCCTTGCCCAAGCCCATATCCTGGAGGCTGACCACCAGCTGCATAGGGGCAGAGGCAGGCAGCAGAACATGCTGGACTTCCCCCAACAGTACCCCAGTGATACCCATGTTTGGGGGATCTCAAGTACCAAGCTCTGGGCCAGCACCTCCAGTTTACACATCTTCAAATTTCAAGTGGGATACAGGGTTAAGAGGTCTATAAGGCACAAAACTCACAGAGAGTTATTTCAGTTTTACCAAGTGGGAGGTAACAGTTTGCTAATTAACAGCTATTTTGCAAAAAGCAGTCTAGTACTTCAGTTCCCAAATGCCTTTCTTCTTTCAGAAAGTACCAATTTCCTTTTTTTTTCCTTCTTCCTTTCTTGCTTCTCTTGCCCCTTTATCTTCTCTCCTTTTCCTCTCCTCTCCTCCTCTTCTCCTCCCTTCCACTTCTCATTTTGCCTTGCCTGACTTAGGAAATTCCCAGAAAAGTACAGAATAAACGTAGCAAGTTTTTAGCACTTCCCTGGATGTATTAATGGAAACTGCTAAGGACATGTATACTTAAAACCAAACTAGAACACTTGAAAAAAGTAAAAATGTACTAATTTCTTACCCTCATAAAATATTGGAAATTCTGGAGAAACACAGAATTTTTTTAACCTTTTAGGTATTTCGCTTACTGATTATGCTTTGTCTAAGAGGAATGCAGTAATTCAGAAAATAGGAGGACTAATGGGTTTAACAGCTTTGCAGCTGCTCAGAAAGGATTTCATCCTGCAAGTTGCATCAAGTAGAATATTTTCCTATACTGTCTTTAAGCCTGTGATGCTTCTCCCTGAAATCAGTGTTGGGACCACCTTTTCCTAATGACCTACCTGTAGACAGCAAAGGAGCGAGAGGAGAGCACAAGAAAGAAATACAAGAGAAGGACAGTGTTCATCTAACATCTTGATCACCCATTCAAAAAAGAGCTAGTTTTATCATGAACAGCAGCTGAAGCTGGCAAAGAAATGGAGCAGGAAATACAGTCCCAAAAGACACTATTTATTTCTAGGTATTTAAATGCCAGCCCTTGGCATACAAAGTTGTTTCCTCTGTAAATCTTGATGGGAACGCCAAAGACCTAGAGCAAGTCACTCAGCCTTTGTAAGTTTTGTCTCTCCACATTCGCCTTCATCACTGGAGGAGTAGGTGAAGCATCTAAACCCAAAGGCTTTGTGAGGACAGCAAAAACTTCAAGGGCATCAGACAACACCTTGAAGCCAGATAAGTCCTGTAGATAGGAAGAGTACTTTCAAACAACCAAAACCACAACCAAATATGTGAACCTGCAATTAGCTGAATTATATTCTATTATTATTATATTATTATGAGAAATAGTGTTCACTATTTAAATGTAAATACTGTTTCATCTCTGCCAAGTTATGTATTGTATAAAGTCAATGTTCAGTACAATTCATTGTAAAAATGAATTAATTTTATGCAGGATTTTATGCCACCATGTTTTTTCTGTATCCATGATAATCTGTGCTAACAAGTTTCAGCTTTATGCAAATTCAACATATGTTGTGTGTCAAATCATACATATGTTTCTTCACAGAAATATGTCACAGATTCTTACATTTTCAACAAAAGAATCCAAAAGGATCCTATAAACTGCAGATTTATGTGGTTTTGCAAGTTAACTTGGTAAAATTAAGCCTACAGAAGAGAACTGTTGTTTACTAGAACTACAAATTAAGCCTGCACATCTAGTAAATAGAGATCAATGAAGAGCTTGTAGTGTATGTCCATAAGCTAAAGAAAGTCGAAAGAAAACTGCATCCACACAACTACTGTCCGGTATAAAATTTTATGGCAAGTACAGGCGACTGGGGTCTTCCTGGCGAGTTCTGTCTCACGCCTCACCAGCCTGCGGGTTCTCCGCCGCCCGAGCCGCCCGGCGCTCCCACGCGCCTCAGAACCCATTCCCAACGCGCTTTCCCAGCCATCCTGCGCGCTTCTCGCTGCTCCCCGAACCGCCCCCGCCCGCGCCTCGGATTCCCGCGTCCAGGGCTGCCCCAGCACGCCTCGGAGAGGGTTTCCTCAACTATTCCAAGGCCGAACCACCTGCCCGGGTTTACAGAGCCTCCCCCGCCCCTGGCCGCGGCCCCATCTCCGCACCTACCCGCCCCGTTGCCTGCCAGGTGAAGTTCATGGCGTGGATGCCGACGGGGATGGCGGGCATCCTCTGCTGGGCTTTCCTGAAGTCGTGGGTGAACGGGGCCATCTTCCCCTCGGACACGATCAGAATATCCTCCTCGAAGCCTGTAGAAGGCAAAGGGGCGCGATGTGCGGCAGCCCCGGCGGGCCGGGCTCGGCTCCGGGCTCCCGCCCGCCGCTCGGGCGCAGCGGCCGCACTTACCGATGAGCATCCGCGCTTGCTGGGCGTCGATCCACAAGTAGAGGGTGTCGGGCTGGCGCGGCGCGGCCCGCAGGCTGCAGAGGCTGAGGGCGCCGCAGAGCAGCGCGGCACAGCACAGCCGCCCCGCCGGGGCCATGCTCCCGCACCGCCCGCCCGGGGCTCGCCGGCTCCGCTGCCGCTCCGGCCGCGCCCGCGCTCCCTTTGCCGCGGGGCGGCCCCAGCGGGGCGGCGGCGGGGCGGGCGCGGGGAGGGCGGCGGGCGGCGCCGCGGGCGGCCGGGAGCGCGGGGCTCGCACGGTCCTTCCCCCGCCGCGGAGGGTCGTCAGTGCCCCGCGCCCGGGGCTGCAGGTGGCCGCCCACTCCCCCAAGGGCAGAGCCGAGAGCCGGGACAGGGTCCGTGACCCACGCCCGCTCTGTCACAGGGGACCTCGTGACACGACAGGTGGCCGCTCTGCTGCGCTTCCCGCCCCCCTCTCCGTGTTCACCCTCCCTGCAGGGGCACCCCGGCACTCCGGCCGTCAAGGTGGCACCACCACGGTCACAAATGAGTCGCTGGAGATACTCGTGTCTGCGTGAAGAAAGGAAGTTTGTGCATAGCCGTCAGCTGGCACTGGTGGGGTTTGAGTCAGGGGTGGGGGGAGCATCACCCAAACCGCAGGTGGGTGCAGTGCGGCCGTGGCTCCAGCGGGGACCCGCGAAGCTGGGCAGGTCAGGCCCTAGAGCGAGACGTCAGCCGGACAGTAGCACAGGGACAGGCTTCCCAGCTCCAAGGAACGACATAGAAAATGAGGCAATATGCTAAAGGAAGAAAAGGCTTTCACCTGGCTTTTGTCCGAAAGTCTTGAGAACAGTGGAGACTGAAAAACACTGAAATGTTGCCACTTACACGGAAACAGGAACTGGCTCGCTGTAGAAACTTAGTAAAGCTTGAAAGAATTTTCTTTTCAAAAAACTATTTAAACAGAATCATGCCTTCTAAAGGAATAAAAAAAATATTGTTTCTAAATTTTCTGGATTCCTCCGTAAGAAAAAGAAAAGCCTTTTTTTTTAAAAAAAAAAAAAACCCAAAAGCCAAAACTTAGCAGCATAGGTAAGTTTGAGTAAAACCCCCAGGTTTCTCTCTGTAATGTTCTGGAAGGAGTTGGAGGGTATTTTCTCACTGTGATTACTGCTTTAGGTGCTGCTGGTGCTCCATCTCATCCTGTAAGTGTGACTGCTAAAGTTACCTCTGTACTATGTGCCAGGACTGGAATTCTTCATGTTATGGACAGCAACGTGAAGTCGGTCTTGCTTTCCCAGACAGATGTAATTGAGTGATGTTCATCATAGCGGCTTGCACACAGGGAAGATGTGTCATTATTTTTCTTTTTCATGTTTAAGGGACAAAGGCAAACTGGTAATGGTGATTTTTTTAGGCAAAAGTTTTGTGGTTCAACGTATGAGATAATCTCACTCTCCCACTGACGTGCTCTTCTGCAAGATTCCCTACATCTCTTTTTGAGGAATCTTCTGCTGCTGTCAGTGGATCACTTCACTAATCTCTTATCGCTTTTCGTGACCCAGAAGAGCACATATGCACACCAGAAAAAATACGGTGACTTGGGGGGGAGGGGGGTGGTGGTGTATGTGTATTTTGGTATACATTCATAAATGCCAGGTGATCATGGAGCACAATATTAAAACATCATCTCCACATGTTCTACATGCAACTACCTGTAAGACACTTGTGCACCTTCCAATGCTTTCAAACACTTTTCCTCCCACTCTCACTGCATTTTATGGGTGGGAAGCTGGGACATTGGTAGTGACTTGTGTAAGTTTACCTGAGGAACATATTCGTGGGCAAAAAGGTAGGCTGGAACAGAGTTCTCCTAAAGTCCCTGGCAGACCCCTAGTAACTTGCCCAGAGGAAAAATCTTAGGCTCCAAAAACTGGAACCAGTGTATGTACTCTAGAGAAGTTGTGGATACCCCATTCCTGGAAGTGCTCGAGACCAGGCTGGATGGGGCTTTACGCAACCTGCTCCTGTCTCAGGTGAGTCTGGCCGCGGCTTTCCCCGCGCCGCCCCGCGGGGCACCGGGACTGTCGGGGCGGGGCCGCCCTCTGCCGGCCGCCGCCGCCACTGCAGGCCCGGGGCGCGGCCGCGGCTCCCCTCCCGCGCCGCGCTCCAGCAGCGCCACGGGGCCTTACCCCGCAGTATGGGCTCCTCCCGGGCAATCGGACAAATATCTGACCCGAGAGATTCGATTTCAACAGATGTTCAAAAAAACCCCCATGCCAGACAAAGTTATACCACGTGGAAGTTTGAGATACGTCAGAGAACAGCTATTATTTTTTTAATTTACTACTAATGGATTTGATTTTAAAAAGCAGAAAAGTATTTTGATTTTAAGACTTAAATATGATTGAATCTTCTTAGCTTGAAAATACACAAGCATTTTTAATTTTACTGCAAAAGAGAAATACAGCAGGAAAAAATAGTATCTGAAACAAAACTTTTAGGAAGAGGTTAAAATGGGACCTCAAGATAGGTAAAAATATTTAATATTCAAATACACTGATTTACATTGTTATTTCTCACGTAAAGAGGCTTTCTTAAGATACAACAAAGGAAGATAATTTAATTGCCAAGTAATAACCCTGGGACATAATTTCCAAAACTGTGATGGTACAATTTAAACACTCCTGAGTAAAAAATGCCATTGCAATCAGCTTACTTTCTGCAGAAATTATCTGGTACTTAGTGACTGAAGTACAGTTTGGTGGGTATGTGTTTGTACCAAGAGACTATCCAAGCCCAGAGACACCTCTGTAGGTGTTTTAACCGTGTGTCTCTCCTCCAGCATCTGCCAAGACTCAGGTGAGTCCTGTGTTAGTGCTGACACTGGCTGGTTGCACTGCAGTGTCTGTTCTCCCCAGTTTCTCCCTGCTGTAGTATTGTAGCACAACGAGATTCATTGAGGATAAGGTTTGCCAAACTTGTGCTCATACTGCCTGCTTGCATTCAACATGGAGATTTAGGTAAAAGCTTAGTGTAGTTCTTCTTGATCGTTTTTTTCTCCTAAATTACATGACATATTTCAGGAAAGAATAGTCTCTTTTTAGGTGAGTTGAGAGCATTATGGAGAGGGGATTGGAATATACTCGGGAAAGCAAATATTTTGTGGTTCTTTGTTTAATGAAATGCAAAACATACATGAAAACAGAACTGTGTTGTGAATATGGCTTCAAGTTCCACTAACTTTCATAGGAATGCATATCTAGTGCATTTGTGGCCTGCTCTGACATTCATTGCAACTGACAGCATCCCCCTGATGACAGCCTTGGAATGAATTAATGAATGGATGGTTTGAACGATGACATATCCAGGGAAGGATATGGAAGTCAGAGCCTGATGCCCTTTGATCATCAGCTATGAATAATATAACAAGAGAGAGAAAAAGACGTAAATAATAACAGTACTGGGCATAAATATGGCCTGAGGCAATAATTTTCATTCCAAAGGTTATAGATGCTGCTTCACCTCAGGTGTACAGAAATAGCAAATGCATATTTTATTGGTTTGTTTCTATGTGGTGAACACTGGTAGATAATAACTAACACCTGCACGATTTAAATAAACAAGAAGATGCCATATTGCAGCAGGATTTTCAGAAATGCTCAGTGTTCACTGGGTTTATTCACTGAAGTGAATCATAAAATTCCTGCCAGTCTCCGCAGAAACAAAGCTTATGCATTGGGAATTACATCCCTTTAAATTCTTCCTGCTTAAGCCAAAACAACTGTCATTTAGAGCTGTCAGGAAAAAACCTCATAGAAGTAGTTTTATTAGAAAAATCAGTGTTGTTGAAATTGGAATAAATTGAAGTCTCTGAAATTTCAAATGGGAAATTAAAGACTATGCCCTCAATTATTCTGAATATAACATTCCAATTATTTATTTTAGAACATACTCTTTACTGCAGTTTTAAAAACTATGCCAAAGCAATACTGAGGGTTGTAACATCACACACGCTAGAGGCAGAAGTCTTCTATTTTATATCACTTATGATATGGTTCATTATCTGTTCCATTTCTTTTCCTACAATAGTCCTGGGTCATCCATTGGAGAACACGGAGTTAGTCTGGCTTTGAACCCAGCTAGGTACTGAAGAAGATAATTATTTTTACAGCCATTGACCAAATTTTTACTGGAGTTGAAAAGTGTAGCAAATGAAAGCTTGCAGAAGTAAAAATTATCGAATTGCTAGAGAAGTTAGAGAGAGATGTCCTTGTCCTTGCTTCTGTCATATTCTTGAGTGGCAATAGGCAAGTTATTTCATTCATTTTCCCAGCTGGTCACCAATTTTGTTCTTCATTTCAGCTTGCCCAACATCAGATCTTTGGTCTTGTCTGTAGAGTCCCAGAACCTGGGTATGTTATCCCACAGGTTTTTTAAGTTTTCAAACAATTGAATTTTCAATGGTTTGGGGTTTTTTTATATATATAAAACCTGTGTGACATTTGCCTGCTTCTAAAAATGCAGATCTAACCTTTTAAACTTCAGTAGTAAATTGCACTGCTTTAATTTAATTAATTTTATTGTAATTTCCATTACTTTAATAGACTGTAGTAAATTCAGTACCCTCTGAGATTACTAGTAATATTCATTATCCCATTTCTGCATAAACTCTCCTTTAGCTTTTTTCATTTTGACAGTCTCAATTACTTATGTTTATTTGGGACAAATCTTCCTAGGTCTTACAAAGAGGTACTGGGATTTATTTCTGCTCTAGTGGATGTTGTTTTATACTAAGCTACATTGATTTTAGAGGGATTTTAGAGAGAAAGAAGATTTTAGCAAAGCGAAAATTAAAATGGAAGGAGAGAAAAGTGGATGCAATTAAGTTTCTGCCTTAGAAATTACAGAGAACATGAGTTACAGATCTAAGCAATTAATCCTTTACAAAATTTTTCTTATATTGTACCAAACCAAGCAATCTCTTTTATCAGAGTTACTTACCTGCAGCATCAGCTTCAGTGGGTTTAATGTCTACATCTATTGGAGGAGATAATGGGCAGATTGTATAAATATTACTCAATGAAAAGGAATGAAATGTATGACAGCAGTATGATTTGTTGCTGAATGTGGCTGCCCACAAAGCCGTTGGTGCTTTTGTCATACACTGGAGATTAAAGGCTCAGATTCTGCCACTATGGGATCATACAAGCTTTTTTGATAACTGATCAAGTGGTCTGTGACGTGCCTAGCAAGAAAACCTCAGGCACTTTCAGAATCAAAGTTAAAACTAAAGATATCATTACAATTTATCACATAAATAACAACAAAAAAGCACCTCAAAATCTTTTAAGAACATTCTTGGAAAATTATAGTCGATGTCCAAAAAGACTATCGGGGTGACAGCGTCTCAGGAGCAGAAAGACAAACTGTATATTGTCCATCCTGTCATAGGGAAGAGTAGACATGGGAGAGATTATACATGCCATAGCATGAAATAATGCCTCACATATGGTAAAGAATATGTGAACTGTAAAGTGGAAAACAATCTCTTTGAGCCATATGTTCCCCTCTGGCATTAAACTGCATAGGAGAACAAAATAATCTAAAAATTATGTAATTTTTGAAGCACAGCCATTCAAACATGTTCTCCCCCTGCCTTTGTACACTACTCAGAGCAGGTATGAGAAGTTATAAAATACTTTGAACTGTGCTAAAGAAAGGGGAGAATGGCCTCATTTGTCTCCTGGTTCAAACATGTCCCATGTTGGAACGGGCAAGGAAACAAAAGAGCAAGGCTGGGCAGGGCACAGACCCTGATACTCAGTTCAGTTTTGGTGGAACATGAGTCAGGCAAGCAGGAAGCCATCCTAGCCTAAATAAAGGCAGGGACAAAACGGCCATTGACCTAACAGGGCCAGAATTCCTGTCTCATTATGCATCCTAAAGTCTCCTGTCTTCCTGGAACAACTGTGCAGCTGCTGCTGAAGTGTCACCCTGGGCTGATGGTGCCACTGTACCCCACAGCTCTTCTGACAGCATCTGGGGATATGAAACGACATTGAGTGGATTGAATTTGGAGCTGGACTACCCGTACCCTACATTTTGTGTGTGTGTATTTTAGGTGGTGTCAGAAATATGGCAAGTATGGCACTGTGGGGATCCAATAATTTGTCAGCCTTTTTGTTTGTTTGTTTCGGGTTTTTTGTTGTTTTGTTTGCTTTTTTGTTTTGGGGGGGGTTTTTTGTTTTTTGTGGGGTTTTTTGTTTGTTTGTTTTTTTTTTTGTTGGTTGGTTTTTTTGTTGTTGTTGGGGGTTTTTTTGGGTTTTTTTGTTTGTTTTGTTTTTTGGGGTTTGTTTGTTTGTTTTTTGTTTTCAAATACACAGCCTATTGGCCATTTTTTTTACAGCAAAGGTAAGAAGTTACTTTTGCCCTTGGAGCAAACCCCCTTGAACTCCTTAGTTTTGTTGCTTTCTTTAAAATGCAGCCAGAGAGATGGGATCATACATGTGGGAAACCTGGAAGAAGTGCTTCATAGGAGCTTCATTCAGAATCCATGTGCTGGCAGAAGACAGGACATGTGGCAGTTCTGCTTACACAGGAAGCAGGCAAAGGAATAGTGATGCATCCCAGTATAAGGAAAGCTGTGTAACATAACATCCTTTAGAAATAAGTGCAGTATATTGAGTGATAAAGCTAAAAAAAGGAAAAGCTTACCACACTGAGGTGATCTGAAACACCAGAAGACTACACCATAAAAACAAAGAACTTCTAATTAGGGCCTTTTACATTCTCTGATTGTGAAATTCTCCTTCTCCAGCAAATTATTTTCTACCACATAAGTTTTGATTTCTCTGCTTCCTTGTCATTCATGTGGCACTTTTTGTTTTCTGTTAATGTTTATTACACTTTCTAAGCCTAATTTATCACATCTTAGGGAACAAAATCTTTTGCTGACTTTCAACTGTCTTGGCATGGGGCAGACTTAGGGAGGTTTCATGTGGGACTGGATACAGAGAATCAAAACATCTGGACTGAGGGCAGTCCCTTTGCTAATGACAGGTAAAAGAGTTGAGGAACTGAATGCCAAGGGATGTAATCCCTAGCACTCCGGGAAGAAAGCTGAGAGAAGAAATGCAGTAACAGATGCAGAAGGATGGGGTGCTGGCAAAGTCAAAAACTATGAAAAGATCCAATCAGCAAGAGCATATGACATGTCTGGCATTAAACACAATAATTACAAGCCTTTTTAATTGCAATAAACATCTTTCATATTTATGTAATTACATGTTTGGAAATCATCTAATTAAAATAGGATATTCTGACAAAATAAAAGACTTGTACATCTCTGCAGAAGGTTGCTGCTGCTTTTTTACTGAAAGCAGTAGGCATTCCAGAAAACTTCTGGGACTGCATCTACAGCAAATAGTGACATACATAGGACTACAGTGCTTGGAGAGCTCACCACTGGGATTTCTCTTTGTCATATTAATTGCTGGAGATTAGGTTTTTCTCAACAGCCAGGACCAGAAATATTTTCACACAAATGGTAGATTGGAGAGAACAAGGAAGAGCCTTTTTAGTTCCAAACTGAACAGGCAGCACCTGAAACAGAGTGAGAACAGCATCTCGTAGCATATTTATTAATAGGTTAAAGTACTCCTTTAAACACAGCATGTTCTTGAATTGTATAGTTCATTTAGTACTCCACAATGAATACCAAACAGGCAAAGAGTAGTGGGTATGCTAATACAAACAAATTCAATACAGAAATGCATAGAAGGAAGAGATTCAGTGGAGGGAGTGATGGAGTAGATGAATTTGTATGTATCCTCAGCAATCCATTCATTACATAAGTTACAGCAATAAAGCATTACCAGTTGTCAAAAAGAGAAGAAATAATGTGAGATTATGGAAAAGCTGAAAGTAAAACATGAAATCTGAGAGCAACAGATGGATAATGAGAGCACTAAAATGTATATATTATCTAGAAGATGTATTTAGAAACTTTTGTCTAGCATGAGTTCTTCAGAAAATCCTAATGACAACTGCAGATAGATTTAAAAGGGCCCTGACTTCCACAGTTCACGGAATGAATGAGGGAACTTGTACAGCCAACACAATGTCAAGATGAATGATGTAAAATGATATAAAAATTGCTGAACTGTGCATAGTAAAATGTTTCCTCAGGGAAGGAACGAGGAGTAATAGGTTCTAAAGCATGGCTTCAGTAAACGATAATTTAAGTAGGAAATGGTCCAGAGAGTTAGTAAAAAAGCCATGGAAAGCAAATAAATGTTATAAAAGAAAGCTAAAATGAAATTACAAGGCAGTGATATAAAATAAATGTCATAGCATCATGCAAAATATACGGAAACAACTGAAGCAGTTAGTGTTTTCATAGAACAATTCAGCTTCATACATATCTTCATGTTCTTTTATACGATAAAAATAGATCCAGATGTATCTAGGAATGGACATGGTGTTGTCCTTGAGCTGAGGATAAAGGAGCATGAAAAGCTTGCCTGGGAAAGAGCATAAACAAAATTATGTTTTAAGACCTATTGGATATTTGTTTTACTGAGATGGAACAATATTCTTGATTTCAAAGCATTTAAATATTTTATAAATAAAATCAAAACGTAATTTCTGTATTTTGTACATTCAGTTGACTATGTAAAATGTAGATTTAAGCATTAATTTGAAGGTTCCATTTTTGTCAATATAAGATACTGCTGGCTTCTTCATATGGTTTATAACAAATGGCAGATGTACACTAGGTTGCAAATGTGCAAATGTATGATATTGAAAACTCTCATTCAAGTAAATAATAATAGCTATGAAAGAGCTGGCAAAGTTTCTCTCCTCTACTTTCCTAGATGGTTTTCCAATTAATTTCTAATCCTAATTTTCCAGTTTAGGTTTGTGAATAATTCATATTTATAAAAGCTGGTCTTATGTACAACTCAACTGGGACACTTGGATAATAAGGAATACATTACAAAAGCCTCATTTGAAAACTTTGGTTTACCTATCTTCCCCATTTTACTTCTTGAAGTTTGTAGCAGGGTTAATTCAATTTCCCTGGGTGCCAACCACAAGGTAAAGCCTGTACTCCTCTTGTAGTGCCTTAACTGCTGTTTTCTTGTTTCTGCTGTAAATAAGGTTGTTAACTTTAAAATTATAACCTTGTTTTTATGATCTAACATACTTTCATTTGTTTTTTATATCTGTGCCTGTTTCACGACACCTTTAAGGGTCTAATAATACATGCCCACCTTATTTCTCTTACAGTATGACAAATTTTAAAATTCCTTAGTCACATACTGCTTTTTCCTGCAGACTGAGTACTGAATTGGCATTTCATTTTTTGCTTGGCCGATTCTGCAAGACAGATAACTTCCTTTTAGCACATCTTCTGCTTGTTTATAGGACATAATAGAAATCATATAGCATTTAATTCTGCTTTTGCTATATAATTTTGCAGCTTTATTATCTCTAACAAAATACCATTCACAGTAACAAAGACATCATTCTTGAAAAAATCCAGCAAGAAGAGGACAAAAGATAGGCTGGGGACAGCACTGGAGTGGAATTCCTACTTTGCTCTTCTGTAACATTTTCCATTGTCATTCTTGAAGTACTTCTACAAGGATGAATCATTATTTCAATTTGCCTATAGGAGAAACTGAGTCACCTAAAGAGGAAGTGATTTGCCATGCAGCAAGTTGGTGGCAGAGCCAAGGGCAAAGAACAAGGCTCTTCATTTCCTGCCTGGTGCCCTCATGACATTAACTCAGTTTACAGCTCTGCCACAGTCTTATGACCTTAGGTAAGATCTTTGGGGTCCTTTATTCTCCTAACACTGAAGTGCCTGCTTAATTTAAGCTTATTTTTTAATGATCACATTTGGATGAAAACTCTCCACCAGTACATCAGCCATATTACAGGGATGGTTCATCCTTTCAGGTACTTTGAAAGGGAGAATTTTTTGTTCAGCATACTGTTACATTAGGTAATATTTTATTTTTCATATTGTGTTTGTTTTTGCCCAGAAAGTTTTCACAAAGAATAATTGTAGCCAGGGGAAACCTGTGTCTGTAGATGATAGAAAATGGTGAGTCAGAGGAGCCTCGGTTCTGTTGCACAATACCTGTGTGTTATGGGCCCCCGGTTTTTCAGCTTTGCAAACACTATTTTCCTTTTTCAGAGACATCTGGAGAACAACTGTTCGCACTCCAGACAAACTCAGGGTGCGGATGAGAGGAGAACTCACGCCTCCACCTACTGCTTCCCTACACAGTGTGCATGAATGAAAAGAAGCACTTCTTCCCCTGCCCTACCCATTTGCACATAGAGCCCTTCCAAACATTTCCTCTGGGTTTCCTCGTAAGAACACCTCTTCACTGTCCTACAAAGTCCCATGGGGTACAAAGCAGGCATTTCAGTATTTGGATTTTAATTTGCTGTGTATTATTACTTTCACTGTTCCCTCTTCTTTCTTCTGTTCCCTTTACCTTTCTTACTTGTTTTTGATACTCTTTCTGCTGTTTTTACTAAGTCTGTTTCATTTCAATTTGTTGTCTTCCCCTTTTTATGCTTCTTTTCCATGAGAAAAGGGAAGCGTTCCACTCTAGGCCAACTCATCATAGAGGCATGGAGAGGACTGGCAGAAATCATTGCTCATGTCTGGCTATGCAGGGAGAGGACTAGGGTTTTGCTGCTGTGAGGATTTCCCAGAAGTGATATTGGAGCTGTTCCAACAGTTTACAGTAAAAGGGCTGCAGTTCTAATGCAAGTTCAGCAAGGTGAAGGCCATCTTTTATCAGGTCAGGTACAATAACCAATTGTGTCAGATGTGTCTCTGGTCTGAGAAATTAAACCTTTGTACAGGATGCTACATGGTACACCATGGAGGTGAAGGATCCAGCCTTCATATGAAGTCTGACATCGAAGAGGAGAGACAGATGTCTGGCCTGTAAGAACCATAAAGAATTAAGCACAAAAGGCCCTGTAACTGGAAGGCATTATTGTGAGGCCCAGGCCATTAGTGTCTAGGTATCCCTGCCTCCATTGTCTCACCAGGGTGCTCAGCAGTGTCGACAAAGCAGCCCAGCTCTGAAGAACACAGTACTTTGTTACATTTGGCTAAACCTAAAAGTATTGGTAGGGGGAGAATGGGTACCATAGCCACTTTTTCCTGGGCAGAAGGCAGATAACTTACATACCTTTCAAAATGGTGAAATCTGGTCCTCTCTCTCCCATGTCCCCTGCTGAGTGCCCAGGCATGATTTCAGCACCCTTGAAGGATGAACACAGCACCCTGTTTGTCTTGCTGCCATGTCATACGTCACAGAGTAGAGGAGGAAGCAATGGGGCAGAAGCCATTAGCAGCATCACCTGGGATGACAGTCTGGAAAACAGTGTGAAGCAAAACTTCCAGTGCCTCATTCTCACAGAAGAAAACTGAATGCAATGATAACATCCACATGTGTTAAGACAACCAGAGAGTGTAGTGTGGAGTGTGCTAGAGACTCCCATAATGTGTGACACAGAAGATTCAGTTCAGGCAAGACTGAACTTTTAGATGGAGGTGTTCGTGTAGGCCAAAAATTGGTTGTTGTTAATGTTCCCTAAATGTACTTGATTTTTACAGGAGAAAGCAAAGTTCTAGAAATGCAGCATGTACTTTGAGAAGGAAATGGTAGTCTTAGGGCCAGTGGTACTTTTTTTCCATTGTCTGTGAGTACTTTTTATGGAAGTCCTTCCTTCCTCTTTGTGGGATATTTTCTATGTGAGTGGAGTTACCAACAGTGAAAATCACATAGCCTAAGGAAATCTTTAAAATGTGCCAGGACCACATCACTGCTCGCTAACAACAAAAGGATTGATTCAATACTCAATAAGAAAGTGAGAGTAGGAGAGACTGAGAGACTTGTGGTAGTCTGCACTGCTGAGGTGTACAAGTGCTTTCTATAGAAACAGAGAATTTTCTAAGCGCTGCTGGCTTCCTGCTTATGTACCTTGCCTGCACTTCAGTTCAGAGGTAAAGGAGGCAAGTGTGTATTCAAGGGGAAGGGAGTATCTTCTCTTGTGTTTGCACAGAGCCAGGTACAAAAGAGCGATGAAAATGGGTCAGATCTCCAAGTGCTAAAGAAGTGTAGACAGTAATACAAATAATTGTTTGGAACACACTGAATTTAGTGCTTTGCAGCAGTCTGATGGCATGGACAGAAAACAGAATGGTGGCCCTATTCTGACTTCTTGTATTTGGTTATTTTTGTCAACTGTATGAATTTATACTCTGCTTAGTTATTGAACAAACCGAAACTAGAGTTTTGTGGCACAAGAAAATGCATTACACAATTACCCTTGTATGAAAATGTAAAATGTAAACTTCATTTTTTCTTTCAGCGAATAATGGCTCTTCTTTTAAACATTATTAAATGAATGAAATAATCCTAAGTTTTTAAGACATTAGCCTTGGATCAAAGTCAAGGATGTAATTATAAACAGTGAGCTCTTTATGGCTCCATCTACACTGCTCATCACATTGCTGCCAAACACTATCAAGGTCTCAGGCTACAGTGCCACGGTTACAGCCATATTAACGGCTGTTTAGGTCATTGCAAAAAAAAAATCCTATCAGGTGTAGTTAACATTTCTGCAACCTGTGTAGTGTTAACAGGTATTTCCTTACGTGAGAAAGGTACAAGAATGTAGGTAATCAGGCATCTCCAGGTTTTCAGGGTTCTGTTGATTTCAGAAAGGCAGGATCCCCTCCCAGTATTCTCCTGTGGTTAAGCACGCAACTCTAGTTCTTATCTTTCCTCAGATCTTGGAAATACTTGCAAGGGATACCTAATCATAGGAAAGTAGATGCTCAAAAGCCAGAATAGTGTATTGCCACAACTTTTGGCCACAACTGTGCTGGGAGCGCATTATATATGTAGAAGTACTTCTGCCAATTCCGTGTGGCAAATATGTGCTTTACCCAGCCAGAGTTTCTGCATGTTAAGAGTAGTGAACCAATAAAAAAGTAATCTGCCTGACTACCAAGCTCAACTTCACTTTTTCCTTTCAAATTTAAACAAAAAGCTCTGGATGTAAGCGTACAATGCTTTACAGAATGAAACAGACCTGATTCGCCACCTTCTTAGAAATGTTGACTACAACATGCAGTAGTCTTTAGCAACAATTACCCTGAGACATAAAATAGCAGGGCATGGGGGTTCTAGGGACCAACGTGGGGGTGAGCATTTTGATACTGTCCTACAAATGAGATTTTTCCATTCTCTCCAAATAGCTTCAGGATGGGCCCCTCAACCATTCATCGGCATTCATGATTTCACCCATCTGCCCCTCTGTAAGTACATTTCTGCTTCCTGAAAAGAAGAGGCTGGAAAGTAAAAACTGACTACCATAATAAACATCAGCTTTTAGCCACTATTATCTCTTTGTTTTATTCCTAAAGCCCTTGTCTCTATTGTTGGCGTTTTCTTAAATTCTATTATTTCTTTGTCACACTTTGTCATGAAATCTCTTGTTTTCTGATAGCTGGCATTCTTCTTTAAGCTCAGTTCCGGGGGAATTGAATAGCTCAGGTTCAGGTTTTAAAACAAATATACCTAGCCATTCCGGTTCCTGAGAACTGAACACAGAAAGCAAATTTAAGTGAAAAGCTCATATGTAAATAAACTATCCTTTAAAAAATAAGTACAGTTTTTCAAGCCAGTCTTTAGGATTTGGAATTCTGCTGTGTGGATTTTTTTTTTCAACTTACAGAGTCAGCAGTAATGCCTCCAACAGTTTCATCAAAATGGCCAATACCCAGGAATACAGACATCATAAAGTGAGCAGGAATTATATGACCTGATCAGAGATGACCACCCAATTGAGAATATGCCATGGACCAGTATAAGTTAAATAAACATGGATGTATTAACTGCAAGAAGGGATTCTGTTGCCTTTATGAAGTCTCAGAGCTATGAACTAGGATGGTTCACTTCTAGCAACAAGAAATGCACAGTCACAGCAGGCCATCACACACTTTGTGGGAGTGGAATTAGTGTGGGACATTTAGGCAGGAACTGTAATCTGGCAGCACATGGCCTCTTTGCAGGAGGCAGGGAAGCCAGCATACCGTGCTCATGCTGCTGCAATATGTGAGTGGTCCAGCACCATGTGGGAAGTGTGGGCAAGAGATACTGTGCATGTGCCCACATCTTAGCCACAAAAAAGCAGCACTGCAAAGGCAAGTGACAGCATAAACCTTTTGAACATTAATAGGATGCCCACAGGAAAGAAAAGCATATCAGCAAAAGATGTATCAGCAAAATACACAGGCTCACATGCTGAATGGCATGGTCAATACACAAACACATAGTATGTATTAGTATCATAACACCACTGTAACTTTAACTAAGATGGATTTGCTCTCATTAAAAAACCTCACACTGAAGTTGTAAGGAGGAGAAATAAGAAGTTAAAAGAAGGACATCAAGTGAGTCTGTTCACACAGAACTAACATGGTGGCAGCAATAGTAATACTTAAAATTAGTTTTCTTGGTAAAAAGCCCATTCAATTTTATTAGTAAAAAGTTATTTAATATTCATCATGTGGTATTTGAAACAACTGGATAAATAAGAGTAAATAGGTTTAAAAATAGGTTAGTACAGTTTGTTTTCAGAGTGAAGAGTGATTTCTTCCAAGGCATACTACCATAAGAATAACTGCACTAGTTCCTGGAGATCTGTGATTGTGTGACTATCTCCACTTTTTTATTAAAAAAAAAAGGAAAGGCACATTCCTACTTTTCACTAACATTCACATTCATTAACATCACATTCTTAAGAGAATGTGATTTCACCATACTTTAAGGCTCAAAAATCAAAAGGTAAATAGAAATACACCAGCATTTACAATATAGGGAGTTTTACAAGAGGATAATATTTCATTTACATGTGACTCATGATTTCTACATGCTTCAGGTATGCAACAGTGATTTGTATAGGGAGTGGGTTGCAGTGAGAGGCTTGCTAACATTTGAAAGACAGCTGTCATTTACAGATTCTAAGAACTTACAAAAAAGCATAAATATCACACAAATCTGGAATCAGGAAAAAAAGGTAAAAGGTGTTATGATACAACTTCAAGTACCAGTCTAATGAGGTCAACATAAGTAGAGTTGCTAACTTCCAGAACTCCTTTTCACCCCATGGAAGAACTGGCAATTTCCTGAGAACACCAGCCCTTTAAGGATGAGAGGGAAAATATAACCCAAAACATCGTATTCAAAAAACAACCACCTTTTTATTTTCCTGATGAATAACAGCCTCCACACTCCCTACAGTCAAAATTTACCTTTAGAAAAGTAACCACGTTCAGCATTGACTTAAACTTTGACTATATGGAGATATTGATAAAAATAAGGGATTGATACTAATGTATACTATGGAAGAAATTTGGTGATTTTGGATTGGTAATAGAAGTATCCTTACTTCAGTACAACAAGAAAACATATTTTTTAAACATTTCAAAATATTTTGGCACACAGATTTTATCATAACTTGGAATATGCAGACTTTTCAGTCAGCTGTTCCATGTATCGACAAGGTATAGTTTTGCAGATCATTCAATTGTTAACAATCTATAGTATTTACTGCACTCCTGCTGCTAAGTAAACAGTTTTATAAACTAACTCATGCCCTTGCTGTAATAAACAGAGAGAAGATATGAATTGTATTGGTTGGACGACAGGATCGTCACTTTCTTGCAGGACAGCATACCTTCTGCTAATAGAAGGAAGGTGTCCAAGCAGGTGCTTGCCGGAATGGGACCTGGGCTGGGACTGACTGCTGTTAGTTTGGCAGCTGGAGGCAGGCACTGAATGTGGCGGGGCATGTTCAAACATGTATCCCAACTAGCTGGTGGAAAGTGTGGGTTGCTTCTCCCTGATGAGGAGGAATGGAATGTCAGAAGCATTTCTCATAGCATTTTGATTATCAGTTAGCTAGTATAGATTGGGAAATGGGACAGAACAGGTACATTTATGTTACTGGTTTAATGTGCAGTGAAGGTCATATTGAGTGTAATCATCCTTACAGCTGGAGTTTCGTGCATTCCTCCAATGCACTATACTGCTCTATGTGAAACGGCTCCTGTCAAGGAAAGAAGGAAGAGGCTATGCATAGTGTGCTACATAAAGCACAGCAGTAATACAGACCTTGGCCACTCCTCTAGCTCAGTAGACTTGGCTTGATCTTCACACATAGCTGCCTCACAGCTACCTCAACTCCTGCTCTGCAAATGTTCCTCAATACCAAAATTAGCAACTTCAGTTTTGACATTAGCAGGGCACATCCACAATATCCTCACTGCAGCAGACTGTGAGGGGGAACACATAGTTGTTCCTGCAGTTGGATCTTGTTCCTGGACCACTTTTGCACATGGTGGTGCAAGGCTAGTCAGAGCCAGGTCAAAACTGGAATTCAGCCTCCTGTGTTTATGATGTGGTATGCAGAAGCTGAGCCCAGGTTTTTGTCATACAGGGTGGATAAGGAGAGACAGGCAGGCCAGGAGATTTTGAAGCCTCCATATGAGGTTCTGTGGCCAAAGGGCTCATCCAGAAGCGTCAGCACACACCACATGCTCTGAGAAATGCCAGGATGACATCTCATTAGATTGGCACAACCCTTTTGACAAGTACAACTTTCTGTAAACAGTTCGACAGTTTCAAATGCAATACATACCAACAACTGTATTTTCCAAAAGAAAAAAGCAAAATACATCCAGGTAATTCCAAAATTAATGACATACAAAATCACAGAGAACTTATTAGGTTGCAAAAGACCTCTGACCATCAAGTCCAACCTATGACTGAACAACACCATGTCAACCAGAACACAGCACTAAGACTGGATGTGGTACTTCGTTTAAACACCTCCAGGTGTGTCTCCACCACATCCATGGGCAGTCCATTACAATATCTAATCACCCTTTCTGTGAAGAAATTCTTTCTAATGTCCCACCTAAACTCCCCTGGCCCAGCTTAAGACTATATCCTCTCATACGTATGAGAGGTTCCATATCTCCTCACAGCCGAGATGTCCTGATGCTGGAGTTGCAACAGGGAAAGGTTTGCTTCCACCAAGCACTTTGGTGGAAGGGAGCCACAGCCTGCCTGCCACCTCGTGAAGGGCCCGCCAAAAGGTGCACGCGGCCTCTTCCCATTTCTTCAGCCACCTTTAGGCTAAATTTGACACCCGGGAACGGCGTTAATGGAGGTTCAGTGTTCGGTCTGACGCTGCTCACTGCAGTGGATTCCCGAGCCCTCCGACAATCCGCAGCAGCCGCGGTTTTGTCTGTTCACAAGCGTGCCTGATACAGCGCGTTTCCGACCAGCGCGTCCCTTCCCGCTCCGAAAGCCGCCGCTGCCTCCCCCCCGCCGGGCTCGGCGCCCCCCGCCCCGCCACTTCCCCGCCGCCGCCGAGAGCGCCTCCCACAGGCCACCCGCGCGGCGCCGGGGGCCGCCCGTTCGGGGGTGCCCTCCCTGCTCCCATCCGCCGCCCGCCACCCCCTCGGCGAGCCCGGGGGCGGACAGGGCGATCCTCGGCCCCATCTCTCGCCGGGGCGGCGGGAGGGGCGCCAGCCCCGCGCGACAGCCGTGACCGAGCGGGGGCGGCCTGGAAGGGCCGCCGGCGCCTGGCAGCCCCGCCCCGCTCATCCCGCCGCTCCCCCGCCCGCCCGGCCGCGTTCCCGGCGGGCGGCGCCGCGGGGTGACGGGCGGGTCTCGGCCACAGCCGAGTGCGGCGCGTCAGTTCCGGCGGGGAGCGCGGCGCGGCGCGTGGGTCGGAAGCGCCGCGGCGGCGGCGGCGGGGGAGCGGAAAATGGCGACGGCCGCGCAGCTCACGGACGAGGAGCTCTTCTCGGAGCTGAGGCGCTTCGGCTTCTCCCCGGGGCCGGTCACCGAGAGCACCCGGCCCGTCTACCTGAAGAAGCTGAAGAAGCTGCGCGAGGATGAGCGGGCCGGGGCCCGCGGCGGCGGCGGCGCCAACAAGACCCGGAACAGCAACAACAATAACACGGGAGCCGGAGCGGCGCCGGGCGGAGGCGGCGGCCCCGGGCGGGCGGCCCCAGGAGCGCGGCTGGCCGGCGCCGAGCACCCCTTCGTTCCCGGGGCTGCCGCCGGAGGCGGCCGGGGCCGCGCCGCACCCCCCGCCGGGGGCGGCAAAGTGCTGCTGGGCTTCAGCTCGGACGAGTCGGACGTGGAGAGCAGCCCCCGGAGCCAGGCCGGCGGCAGGAGGGAACGCGCTGCGCCCCTTTTCCGCGGCCTCAGGCCCTCCGCCCCCCACGGCGCCTGCGGCGTGAGCAGCAGCTCCCCCCCGGAGGAGGCGGCCCGGCGGAAGCCTAACGCCTGGTGGGGGGCGGCGGCCAGGAGACCGGCGGCAACTCAGGGTGTGAGGGAGCTCGGGGACGGCGAGGAGGATGACGAAGAGGAGAAGGAGACCGAGCAGCAGCGGTGGAAGAACCGGACCGTGAACGGGAACCGGCTCCTCGCCTACGGAGGCAGCAGGGACAAGTACTCGGACTCGGACTCGGAGGAGGCGGGGGCGAGGGCCAAACAGCAGGGACCGAAGGAGGAGTCTGCAATCCGCCGGCCCAGACGGAGCCTCAGCAAGTCTCCTGCTCCATTCATAACAAGCAAATGCGCTGCAGCCGGCGCTGGCGTGATGGAGACGGGCCAAGAAAGGGCTGGCGGAGGCTGCGATGCTGGTGTGCTCGTAACGAATGACAGGGCGGCGGGGGCGGCTGCTGCCGGCAGTCTAGACAGGGGCAGAAATCAGGAGGAGGAGGAGGAGGCGGCGGCGGTGGTGGGGGGAAGAGGAGGAGGAGGATGTGAAAATCTGGACTCTAGTCCTCCCAGCCCCAGATACCGCATTGGCCTGTCCAAGAAATCCCCATCAGTATTGTTGCTGCCACCACCGCTCACGGACGTGGACAGCGGCAAAGTCACTGACCCTCCAGGCACCATTAGGAAAGCGACCAATAATCATGTTCTCAGCGGTGCTCCTGGTAGCTGTAATGTTGAATCCAGGATCTATTCATCTACTAATAGCCTTCCCCCGGGTGGAACCACCTCCTCCCTTAGACTCAACCACTCCAATCATACGGGTTCAAATCATACCTACCTGAAAAACACCTACAAGAAGAATCTCTCTGAGCCCGAGGAGGAGCTTCTCCAACAGTTCAAAAGAGAGGAGGTATCCACCACTGGAGGCTTCAGTGCACATTACCTGTCCATGTTCCTCTTAACTGCTGCATGCTTGTTCTTTCTGATACTGGGATTCACATACCTGAGAATGAGAGGTTCTGGAGTAGCTGAGGATGTGGGAGCCAACAGTAAGTATTAGGTGAAGGGTAAGAGCAGTTTCTGCAACTGGATGTAACAACTGTTAATACGCCTTTGCATTCCCAGACATCGCTTACTGAGCAGTTCTGGGTTCCACCTTAGAATAATCTCTCTTTAGACGATGGTGCCCAGAGAATTTGTCTTTCCTTATGTATGTGCTTTGCAAGCTGGTGTAATAAGCTTGCAAGACATTTGAGGATAAACTTAAATCCCAGCATTCCCTGCTATCTGCTGATACCTTGTTTTCTAGCACGTTTTCTTCCCAAAGCAGTTCTATGGATTTTGTTCAGTATAGCAGGAGTATGGTTAATAGAGATTGACGAGATAAGGCTTTATGTTAACCTCACAGGAGTAAGCATGCACGTTTAGATACCTGGGATTCATGCAGGACTAAGATTTGACCGTAGTTGTTTGGTAATAAAGCAAGTTGTTTTCATTCATATGTGTTGAGGGCTGAAAAGGATCCTAGGCTGAGATGATGTTACACACTATGACAGACTTTGGGCAGTGAATGCTTGACCTATTGTGTATTGTTTTCTAATAAATACTTTCTTCTAAATTTAGTTGAGAATAACGTTTATACATGAAACACTGCTGTGCTTTAGTCTGAATTTCAGAGCATTCATTTTTTTAAAATCTTGAATTATTTGGGAACTTCTTTTATATGTGAAAGTAACTTCTTGGAATGGATTTAAAAACTACCATTTTCTATTCATGAAGCGTACAAAAATGGAAATGTACCACCTAAGGGTGGTGATTCATGCTAATTCAATGCTTGGCTGTTCTGAAATGGACAGTGGAGACTCTAACATCAGAAAGAAAAACCATGCCATTGCTGTCTTGATTTTTCATTGCTCCTGGTGAGAAATTATGCAAAAAACTGGTTTTGGGATGTAAGAGCATTAGAAGGTTCTTGGCAACTTGCATTTTTTCTTGAAATGATTGATGGAGTGTGGGGTGTGTACATTTCTTTGTATAGAGAGTAGAGGATTTATATACTCATTTGTGGGCATGTATACAGTGCCATGTAAGGAGCGATCCGACTGTTATCTTGGGATCTGCTAGATGTCATAGGGCAGAAGTAGCAGTGTGGGCTGGCTTTTTTTCTATTCCCTTTTGAACGTTGTTCATTACATCAGGGTAGCAGAATAGTTCTTAATTCTGTTTTGCACTCTTTGGCGGAGGGGGGGTGAGTAAAACATTTGGTGTTTAGGAAGGACAGCAGCAGCAAGGACTTGGGGATTTGCGATGGTTTCGTTGCAATGGTCCACGTGGCTCTTAAGTACTGTTCAGTCTCGTTTTTTGGGAATGCTGTGAACATGCACAGGTGGGCTATAATTAGATACAGTATAGTGTGACTGTTGAGACTGCTCATACTCTGGTTAGCTTCTGTCCATAACTGCTAGAGACATGCCTACATTTTCTTATGTATGGATAAGCTGTATTATTATACTGACATGTACTATATACTTCTTTTAGTCTTGAAATATGATGATTTTAATGGGAGAAGATCTGTTGGCATACTGGGGTAAACTGCTGAATTCAGTGGTTGAGTTAAAACTGGCTTGTCATCCTGTTTGATAAAAGATGACTGTTTCAGCAATGCAGATAGCAATAGTTCTTAAAGTTCAGAGTGGATTTTTTTTTTTATATTGAAAGAAAATTGGTTTTGAATGTGTGAACTTTCCTGTATAGAGCGTGTGGGTTGATTGTGTTGGGTATATTGCTCTTAAAAAGTTAACCCAGCTGGAACTGTTAGGAAAAATTGTTCTCTTCTTAGAGGACCTTGCTTAGGTTAGGCTGCCCAGTCAGTGCTCTGGTAGCCCAGTGTTGCTTGGTAGTTCCAGTAAACCAGTTCTTGGCGTGTTCTTGCTTTCTTTTCAGTGGAACTCTTGAAAGTGGGTTTCCTGAAGAATTGTTCTGGCAATGGCACTCATATTTCATCTGTCCTACTTCCTCACGGCCCCAGGCTTTGCTGCAACATAACAAATGGGAACAGGGGGAATGGTGTCCTTTGGAAGAAGCAAACAGCAGGTTTTTGTGGCTACCTCCTTTGATAGGGAGATGAGCAGGCCGCTTCTTTTCAGTAATGTGGGAATGAGCAGGGAATTACCTTGTCCATATGTTTAGCATGTGCTTACTAAATTCTTCTCAAATCAGCATATGGGACAAAAATATGGTGAGTCTGTAGAACAGGCGAGAACAGACAAGACAGGCTAATAAAGATTTTTACTGAAAAGGGGGAGAACCCTGTCTTCTATTACATGCTTCCTAAGCTTAAACATCATCCAAGTGTGTCCTTTGATTCTTATGCTTATATGGGTGTACTGTCTGTTTTCTTTATAGAAGCAGAACTGATTCATACTTTATTAAAAATAATAACGTATCTCAAAACCAACCATTTCATTTAGGTGGATATTGAGATTATTCTGTCTTTTAGATGGTTGTAGGTAAGATTCTGTTGGGTGAGAGTGATTGTGGAAAAAAATCAGTTATTTTAAACTTGAATCCTTGTCGTAAAGAGTTTAGGGTTCAGAGGAGTTGCAATATATGCATCTCTGTAATTATCATGCTTACTGTGATAAAGCAATAAAGGCAGTTATTTGTATATTTGGTGACTTCTTATTTTAAATTTGCAGGGATTTATGCACAGTGAGCTTAAATGCTGGTTTTCTTAATAGTTAATTGCCTAAAATTAAATGCAATCAAAATAAAGTGATAGTATGTTTGTGACATTGAAAAATATTAATCACGAAGTACACTCAGTATCAACACTTAAGTATTTGTCAGTCTGTAATCTAAGAACAGAGGAGGTGTGTGTAATGAGAGGGAAGCTTAAAACCAGGTGTTGGAGTTGAATTTAGGCCAGGTGTAGTAATATAAATGAGAAGGGGTGAGCAGAGAATTTCAGAAGAGACTTGTCACTTAACACTGTGCCTAGTGTTCAAATGATTTCTTATTCAGAGCTCTGAAATAGCTATGAAGTGCTTTAGTTTTTCCACATGTAGTATAAAATGTTCAAAGACAAATCAGAACTGGGCTATTTCTTCTGTAGCTAAGCTATAAAGGTCACTTGAAGTAAGGTTTTTATGCATTTTGCTGTCTAAAATATAGATAAATGTCTGTGGGGTTTTTCTTAAACCCGTTGAAATAAACTGCTCTTGAAGCTCGCATAAAAGACCAACTAATGCATAAGCACATGCTGTGCTTGCTAGCTCTGACAGTGCCGTATGTGGAAAAGATCAGTTTGGGCTTGTTGCTGGTAACCTCATTCATTTTGCTCTGGCTGTAAAGCATGTTTTATTTGCACCTGCCTTCAAAATACCATGGAATTGAATCAACTTCTTGCCAAACCAGCACAGTATTTTGTCAGGAAAATGGTATACTTTAGTCTACTTTCCTAGGGTTCTTGAACCCCTGAAGAGTTGGGTATCTCTTCCAACTTCTGTGGTTTTGTGATGTTACTCTGAGCATCTCAAGTGGGTGTTCCTGAAAGTTAATTCTAAAGTTACTTTTAATGAAAAGTTGATAACTGTACCAGATCAGTTGATGTTGTTTCAGGTCTGGTTTACTTTTCTGAAAAATGTGGGCACTAGTACAGATGCTGTTGAAGTCAGTAATCCGAAACAGGTTGTGTGTAAGTTACTTTTACCATTTCTGCTCCAGTACTTTGTTTGGGAAGCAGCTGGTGTGACAAAAGAAAAAAACAGAACAAAACCACCACAACAACAAACTAATTTTGAAACTTTCAGGTAGGTCTTGTTTAAAATCTTATTTTCTTGCTAGGAGAGGCTTTTAAAAGTGACATCTGTTGCTAGTAATTTTGGTCTTTCTATGAAGTTTGTTACAAAACAATTGCTAGGAGGATAATCCTTGCTATGTTTGCTACAACTTGTGTTTTTGAAATGTTAGTTCAGGGAGACTTAGCAGTTATGTATATTGCAAGTGTAAGCTTATGCAAATCACAATTCTAAGAGTTTCATTCAGTTCTATTGTTGTTCCTTGACTTCTAAATCTCTCAGGTGTTACAACTTCTGTGGAATTTTATGCAGGGAATTTAATTGCTAAGAAGTTAGATTTGCTGTATAAAAGACAAGATGATGACTGTTATGCTCACAGGCCTGCAAATTACTATTGAAGTGCTGTGGTATTTCACAGATAACTTACAAATTTACTTGCCTTCTAAGATCAGCTTCTCAGATGAGTCTATATTCTTGACAGTGTTGCCTTTAATGGAAGAAAATTAGTTGTGGGTAAGAAGTATTTATAGAAGAGGAGATAAAGGGAGGGAGAAAAAGTAAAAGATTTGAAGAGTTCCTGTGTTGTGTGCCTATTAACGTTGCTTGTGCTTTCAAGGGATTCCCTGACTTGTATTTGACACTGTAACATCTTCTATTGAAATACTAGCATATAGCTGTTTCACTTTCTGTATATTGCTTTAAATCCTAGTTAGCAAGTTTCTCAACTAGGTGATATAAAAGAAAGTCCTCCTATCTCTGGGAAACAGTTGTATTTCTAAATCATTTTGACATCTGTGTTTCATCTGAAAGTAGTAGGTTGCAAACTTTAGCTTGACTGCTTACCCAGCTAAGCTGGCAGGAGTTGTAGAGTTGTAGTGAACTCTGATCCCTGTCATGCTTCTAGACTTATGCTCAGAAATAGTAAGAACATTTGAACAGGCCAGAACTGCTGTTTGAGAAAGTTGTTTGGTCACTTCACAAAAAAGCTTAGGCAAGTAAATTAAGCAAGTACAGTGGGGTTTTTTTTCTTGATGAAAGTGCTATTCCAATGCTGTGGAGAATCACGGAGTGTTGTAATCCTGCGACATATATTCCTTTCACCTTTATCGTTCTTGTGAGTATTTGTATTTTCTGCTAAAATTAGTTGCCTGGTGTGATTTGTGTTAGGTTGAGGGGAATAAGTTTACTGGTTAATGGACTGTGAAATCAAGGTATATTAAAAAGATAAGACTTTTTGGGAGACTCCAGTGTTTGCTGAGAACTTCATTAGTTCTATCCTTGTCTTGACTGTTCTTGGCTCCTTCTGTTTCTCCTGGTAGGTCTAGATGTGTGGAAGAAGGTGGCAGTGCCTTTGCTGTGATTATGATAAATCAGGACATGGTGTAGCTCAGGTCTTGCTCAAAGTAACCTTGGTAGCTTCTGTCCTTTCTGATAGAGAAAAGCTTGTCAAAAGGGGCAGTGGTACTGATGGAAAGAAGCATACTGATGGGTGCAGGGGTAAATTGAAGAACCACTGCACATCTTAAAGCTGATCTCATGTAGGTTCCTTCTGTGTTAGAAGGCTTGCTTGAGCTTATGGTGTCCAGTGTTGAGTCCTGCTGTGCTGTACTTCCCACAATGTTATTTAGTGCTGTTTCTCTGTTCTGCTTGTGTTTACATTCTGCTGTGGAGTGTGAGAGTAGGTGTATGTTAACTGTGAAACAGGCAAATGTGGTGCCTGTTGGGCATAGCTTGCTGCAGGAGATGTGCTGTTATGGTTGGCTTTTTGCAGAGGTGAATTCTTTTTGCAGAGGAAAGGATCAAATTTTCTGTTTACTGAGGGTCATATTGTAACATCAAGGTATCTTGAGTAACGCTGCCTAATTAGAGTCTCTAATTCCTTCAGCAGCTTTAAATGACCTCTGAGTGACAGACTGAATTGATACAAAAGGCTGTTTAATGTGGGGAGAAGAGTAGGGGCTTAAAAAGAATGATCTGACATTGAATTAAGAGACACTACAACTTAGTAAGTAGTCTCTAAGGTCCATTGAATTTTAGTGATGCTCTGTCAGATAAGTAAGAAATGGGTCTTCATAAATGAGGGATTGTAGAGCAACTTGGCTACTTTGTCTCAGAGAAGGCCGTTTACTTAAACGTAAGTTTAAAGATGGCTTGTTACAGAATAATTGTTTCATATAATACTAAGACTTCCTTCATACTGCCTTTATTTACTTTATTTGCTTAATACATGGTCACATCCCCTTAACCTTCTATTTTTTGAAAAACTACAAGAAACATTTGTACTTGGACTCCCAGTGTCTTGGGTAAATGCAGCATCAGCCTGTCCTTTCTGGTTGTTGACTGAACAAAACTTTATCACAAGAGGACTGCTGGGCACGAGGTGGATAAGTGTAATGTTTTTCCTAACACTAGATTTTAAGGCCACATCTAGACCTTAATTTTACTTTTGTCCACAGAAAAGTGTTTCTTTGGTCAGGTAAATCTCTGCGTTGGAGAAACCTCAGACTGTTCGTTAATTTTGTGACTGTTCGTTAATTTTGTAACTGTTTTTGTTAGCTTTAGGATATTTTCAATAGGCTGCATATCAAAGCCCCTTACGTTAACCATCTGTCCCCACAATACTCACCATCTCGATATGTAATTGTGCAATAAAACGTCCCACAGCACTTCATTCAATAGTACTTATCCCAGGGTTTGTTCAGGGTCATCAGCCTGCACAGTGCAAGCCCCTCATATCCCACATACCCCATATCTCACAACTTCATCAAACACATTTTTATCAGAGTATGTGGATGTTGCTGGTCATAGAGAACAGAAGTCTAGCTATAGAACTAATCTATATATAGAACTAACTAATCTAGCTATTGAACTATCTACTGAAACCTGTCAGTAGATATTGAGCAATGGAACATTTACTGTCAAGGATGGGTTTCGTATCTCAGAAGGTAGATATGTGATTACTTTTTTGTTCCGGGTTTTTTGTTTTGTTTGTCTTGTTACTGTTGCCTGAAATAATGCTTGGGTTTGTTGTGAGGCGGGTTGGTGTTTGTTGGTTTTTTTAATTCCCAGTATATTTTCTGGGAAATGGTATAACGTTATCTGTTAATGAATTTCTATTCATCTCTGGCTGTATCTAAAGTTGAGTGGCTTTTGTTCTTTTGCAGGTGTCATGCCTTAGACTGCCAAAGAGGATTTTGTTGAGTGACAGACTGGGTGGTGCATGTGTGACAAACGCTTGAGAGGCATTTTCACAGGCTGTGGAAATCCACAGTTCAAACCTAATTATGGGGAAACGCCAGTCTGGCAGTGTTGCTTGTACTGTTTTTCCTTGCAAATACCTTGGAAATAGTTTACTGTTGTTTTGTAAATAAGAGAAAATGATTTATGAAATTCCTTGGTGGTATCTTGCGAAGGAGAGTATCATATTAGGTTCAACCTAGTCTGTTTCTGTATTGGTGTGCCCCCAATGTATGACCCAAGAAAGTTTGGGGAGAAGAAAGGCATAGTGTATTTCAAGAAAAAGCTGAAAAGGTGTTTTTTATTTGGTTGGTTCTGGGGTTTTTTGGGGGTATGTATGTGAAAGGAATTTTATACTGTCCTAGGGAGACTTTTCCTAGCTGAGAAAATCAGAGCAGAGATGCAGATTTCCTTCTGGAGAAGGAACTAGTCTCATTATTTATTTTTGGGTTTTGTTTCTCTTATCTGTAAGCATGAGAAGTACTTACGCTTTTACATCTGCTTATGTAAAAGCAGGTGTGGATAAAAGTGTTTGTAAGTCACTATGGGAAATAGGGAATCTGAGCTGTCTGTAAAGGATATGTTCGTGCTTAGGTACTTTGTATTTTGCATATAATAATAAATGCATGTTCATTTTGATCTAAACTCAGAAAAAAACTAAGAAGGGAGTGTTGAGAACATCTAAGAGAGCTATACGGCTGTACTGTCTCTACAGTGTCCTTTGAACTAGGAGTGGAAATACCCATCTTTGGAGTACTCCTGTGAGCTGACTTACTCGCTGACTCGCTAATCCTAACCCATTCAGAATGGGCAGGTATATATGCACAGTTTGATTTGGCGATTCTAGGTATATTATGATCAATGCCTGATAAGTTTTATTTCCATCAGAGGTGGTATTCCCTTCAGAAACACTGTAGACTGTATTTATGTTGTTTACATTGAGCATGGATGTGTTGGCATACTTTATAATTGTACAATGTACAATATTTTTTAAATTATAACTTTAAACACTTTTTTTCTTTTGACCTTCAGCTAAAGGTTCTGCTTATTGAACTAGTAACAAAAATGTGCAGGTTGAGTACAAATGCACATGAAGTAGAGGGGGGAGGAAAACCGTAAGATGTTAAATCCAGACTTGTTTTATTCTACTATATAGGATGTGTGGTATTAAAGCCGTTCCTTTGGAGGGAGAGCAAACTGGAGGGAACTGACATGAAAGTAGCAGCCCTGGCAAGGAGCTGTCCTGGTGATTGAGGACCTGAGGCCAAATAGGGTCTGCCTATCCTTTCTGTAAGGGAATGAGTTAGTATGTGATATCCTTTGCCATTCAGAAGAGGGGAATGTACCAAGCTGCTTCCACAAGCCTTGGTGTCAGACTAACTATATGGCCGGCTCCCTTAAGCATAAGGTAGGTGGTTTGAGGAAAGAGAGTTAGGATCTTGTTCTGTAAACTTTCTTTTCATAGTTCAAGCACTGAGCTTTGTGATACCATATAGTGACCTACATAGTACGGAGTTCTCGTGTACCAAAGGTGTGGTATGGTTCTGTTGTTCCTAGTGTTTGATATCTTGGTAAGAGTCACTTGTACTTCCTTTCTGTCTTCTTTTTTTCCTGTTTCTGCATGGCAGGTGAGTTTCTTGCCAAGAAAGGTTTTGGTTTTTCTTGGGTTTTTTCTCTAGATCCACCAGGGTCAGAAGTGCACACAGTACTGCTAGAAGATTCATCACCTTAATCCACAAACTGATAGTGTAACCTTTTAACTAATAGGTGTAGCCTATTTAATTAATAAACAATTATGATAACATTAGTTCAAGTTCAGTCTTAGTTCAAGCAGACTCTTCAGCTGAGTAAAGGATAATGGTGTGTTAGTCCAGTTGTTCTCTTCAGATAGTTTTTGTTTGAACCAGGTAGATGAATCAAACAAATCATCAAACAAATGCATTTGCTATGGTAGACAGCCTGGAAGGTTAGCCAGTTCTTCAGAGTCTTAGTCCAGTGAAGTAAAAATGGAAGTAACTCAATATTGCCTGCTGTTATGCATGTCCAGTCAAGTGGTGGTATGTTGTGTATTACTGCTGAGCTTATCCTGATTTTGAGCTCTGCAAACTTTTACAGTACGTTGTGAGCAGTTTTCCTTCTTCTCTTTAACTAATATGGATACTTGTGGTAAACTGACTGCTGCTTCCTCAGTGGAAGCTCATCTTTGTCATGCCAAGAGACCTGCTAGCAACTACCTCTGTATGTCCTGCACAGAGCACCTATTTTCAGAGTTCTACTGTTGTTTTTAGGCTTTGTAAATATCATGTTGTTCAGCAGTGCTGCTGCTCTTAGTGCAGCAAGCACTGATAGACTAATGTGTGCTGAATGGTTAAGATGACAGAGGCACAGCAGAACCCCAGTTTTGAAAATGAAAATGTCCTATTTCGTATCTTGACTTTGGGCTTATGATCGATAGCCTTTCAAGAGTTTTCTTGTCAGTGTTCTCCCTTCAAATGTTACCTTTGGATATTGTAAACTGTTCATACTATTACTAATACTTTGTAACTGAAGTCTGTCTGGAAGAAGAGGTTATGACTGGGTGTTTTTATGTTGGAGACTCTTCAAGACAGAAATCCTTACTGCTTGTACGAGATCACAGGATCTTTTTATCAAGACTGGGCCCCTTGGCAGAGTGACGATTCAGTATTTAATTGCAGCTTCCCATTGATTTTTAAACCTGTATTTCAATAACACTTGCTTTATTAGCTTGCTTTCCATCTTGAACTTTGGAGTTTGAGGAAAGCAGAACACTTCCTAGTTAAACATAAAACATGTTGTGTTGCCATGCTTTCAAGGTGGAGTTTCCCCTTTTTTAAAATTTGTGTTCATTTGTTGAAGTGGTGGGTATTTTTTGACCTTTTAAAATGTAAGGAGCTAAAATACTTGGGAGGGGTGCAGAAGAAGGCAGAAGAGCTATTTCGGAAGCCTATTCTGATACTCTACCCATTGTAAAATGCTGGTATGTGTCTGAAGTCTAATGTTTCTCCTGGTAATGTTTTGCAACTGCTTGTAAGAGCAGTTTTAGTGTGGTGGGTTTTTTATTTCCTTTGTATACACACTAGCCTGTAATGAATACTGTGTGTATGTGTGTGCAAGGAATGTGATTTTAATCTAATTTTTACAATGCATGGCAAGTGCACTTTTGATCCATTCTCCCTAATTGAACAGAGACAGCTGTTTCTTCTGTATTTTGCAATATAGTGCAAAAGAGCACATGTGCAAGTTATGTTACTATAAAATATTTCCTTGAATAATCTTAAGAACTGACAGCTTTTATAATTTCTAGGTTTTTGATCAGTAATACAAGTACCAGAATGAAAATAATGTTATTATTCAAATGAAACTGAATAATCTGATGAGAAGCTTTCCCAATACATTTGTCTCTTCTTAAATATGGATGAAATTGGCATGATTCACGGGAGCATCTTTCAACATTCAGATCTATTCTAACCAGTGTTTAAATAGGCAGGAGTAGATTGGAACCTTTGATACAGCTAAACAAAGGAGAGGGTTATTTTGTTGTGATTTGTTGGGCTTTTTTTTTTTTTTTAAAAAAGCAGTGAAAAACTCCAAAGAGAAATTCTGGTATATCATACCCTTTTACCTAAAATAATGAAGACTTTTATTTTCAGGGCTGATAGAAAATGCGTTTGAAGTGTATATCACAAATATGATTATTTTACTTCTTTTGGAGGAGGGCTTTGTCAAAAAAAGTAACCAACGTGAAGTTGTTGGTTATGTTGTCAATCGTTATATCACTTACAGAATGAATTAAAATTACATCGGGGAAAAAATTATCAATAAAAGTGCTTTAAACTGTACCAGTTGAAAAAGTGACTAGATATTAAGGAAAGATTCAGCGGTTTGTAGAATTCACTAATCCTTGTGGCACATTATGCTGCTCTTCAAAATGTACAGGGCCAAGGACTATTCCGACTATAATGGGGTACTCATTTCAAAAGACAAAAACCATTTCCAAAGCACACAAAGGTGATCTGTAATGAAGGAATTGCTGTATGATTTGGTGTCTTAGTATAAAAGCAGAGAGATTTAACCTACTGGTTGGAAGTGGTTTCTACCTGAATTGGAGCAATATGGAGATGGAAGATCATGCAAAACTGCTTGTCTGTTTTGAGCATTAAATAATTGCAGAGAGGAAAATAAAGGCAGGATTATTTTATTTAAGAAGTTTGAAATATGGAGCTCTGGAATAACATTTCCTGCAATAACTTGTTCGCTGTTTTTCTGGCATTTTAAGTTTTAGGAGTTCTGAGAGGCAATGTTTTGGAATTACTCTTTACAGATACATGGTGTGTCACTGGGTGAAGTCAGACCTTGATCCCAGACTTAGAAAAAGTTACAGATCTGTTAGCTGACATTGAAAATACTTGGGTTGTAAAATTATTGAAAATTTGTTTCTGAGGTCATGCAGAAAAGGGCTGGGCTAAAGGCCCATTTCTGATAGCAGTGCTTCTAATATTGTGTGGTAGCAGCACATTATCCAGCTAATGTATTTGTTTTAAGAAGAAAAAGAATCTAATAGAAAGCATTAGGTTATCTGCTTACTGAACACACCTTTGCAAGGCAGATTTTGGAAATATTACTACTTCTGTTTTGGGGTTAGTCTGCTTGTGGCATGGTGGATGAGGAGGAGAAAAGTACTTTGCAGGGAGGAACATTCTTGCTTCTGCAGAAGCTGCTAACTTGGAAGTGTATGTTGTAGTGCGAAGTCTCTGAATGCTTTGGGTGAATGGTACTTGATGCTTTGTGTCATCACAAACAAGGTGCTGATGGGTTAATTGGGGTCATTCTCGTTTCTGCAGCTGCAGCTTTACAGCTCCTTAAAGTTGCGTTGGAATTTTGCTTTTTCATCTATAACATCAAATTATCTGTACATTCAGAAATAGATTATGGCATTACAATGGTTCTGTTAAAAATGTTTCCTTAAAAATGTTAGGAGGAACATAGAGCTGCCGGAAGGTTCAGAGGTGGCTTTTATAGTACGGAGAAAGAGGACTCAAATTTGGAAGACTAATGAATGAAGTGAAGGCATGAATATTATGGAAGGGCTGAATAGTCTTTTTACTCCCTCTCTCCTCTGATACAAGGATACATGTTTTACCTTTGTAGTATAAGTAGATGATAATTTGTTCTTTGAACCCCATTAGAATGTGAGCTTGATAGAAGGACTGTTTTCAAAGCTGGCAATTGTTGCATCATAGAGGTCTCAAACCCTT
The DNA here is from genome assembly GCF_000738735.6 of Corvus cornix cornix. Taxonomy (NCBI): domain Eukaryota; kingdom Metazoa; phylum Chordata; class Aves; order Passeriformes; family Corvidae; genus Corvus; species Corvus cornix. The sequence goes on from NC_047057.1 coordinate 33,071,846, forward strand.
TTTGAGGAGGAGCCTTGGAAGTATATGTTCAGATAAAAATCTTATATTAGTAATTAGTTCTTAATTTAATGTTTAGTTTGGTAGAATGCGAATTTACCACTCTTTCAAATATAGTTACATATTCTAAGAACTGTCAAGAAAGCTTTTGAACCAAGAATGCTGATGTAATATTTTGAAATAGCTTAGACATGTTGGAGTAGGTGAAAACTTTACATCTGTGACTGGAGCACATGGGAGGATTTGGTAAGAGCTTAGGTTCTGGACAAAAGAAAAAAAGGGTGGATTCAGAAGAGGAATTACTGAAGAAGTTAAGGAGTGGCCTTATTAACTCAAGTGAATTGAGGTTATGTGGTAAATAAGTGCAGATTGATTAACAGTTGTAATTGCATATGCAGCTGATAAATTGCAGCAGTTGCATTTAGCATACTTGCCTCTTAAGGCATCAGTCATCCTAAACTAAATAGTATCATACATAAAATGTACTTCAGTTATTGGTTAACTTGCCCTAAAATCACTAACTTCAGAGGGATTTAATGGAAATCCTATAGTGTGAGTTAAAATAAGGAATTACAAAGATTGTTAAATTTTGGTGATAAGTAATTTTGAAGAGGTGGTCAATATTCTTGGTCACGGTAACCAGTATGTATTTGTGAAGGAGAGGCAAACATTGACACATCATCTGGCTTGCTTCATAAATTCAAGGTGTTAATATTTATGTAAATATGAAGTTGCCCAAATGCGAGATTGATTTTACACTGGGATTGTGATGCTGGAAAAGTCTAACCACCACCATGGCCTCCACTTAATTGCTGGACTGCCCTAGCATATCTAGAGTTTCAGGTGACAGTTCGCAGTTTGCATCTTTGCAGGCACGGAAATGTTGCATATGTGTTTGTTTCATGACTTTCATCAGTGCTAAAATATGTTAGTCATGACATAAAATATGAAATCTATGCACTCTTCTGTCTCGTGTTTGCACCCCCTTTCCAATCAAAGACCACTACTGAATCAAGATTTCATGTATGCTTAATGAGATTGACCTTGGAGTCCATAATTATCCTTGTCTGGATAACTTAACGATCAACCTGGTGTTTCTCATCCTATTTTAGGCTATTGAGATTGAAAGTTTAGTGTACTGGGCATGTTTTATTGAGTTAATGAATGAAATACATAAGACTTTTTAAAGTTGGTAGCTTGATAATCCAGTAGGCAACGTCTGCAAATTTGGACCTATAGAATGAAATCAAGAAGTGCTGTAGGGCTTGGTTTGCAAGAGTCTTCAACATCTGCTTCTATGAACTTTAGTTAATCTTACATCTGAATCAAGTATTTGGGTGTATGTGAAAACCAGTCCTTGGGTGGTTTTGGTTTGGTTAGGTTTTTTTTTTCCATATACTGTATCAGAAGAAGCTGAAGGGCTTATTGGGTAGGTAACATGCTTAATTCTTTTCTGAGCTCAGGCACATGGATAAACTTGTTTGCAAAGTTACAGAGATTCAAGCTGTCTTCATTCCGAAAGCATTTTCACTGTCCTGCTGCTTTATACATCATTTGTTGGTTGTAACCATAGGAATGTGAACCTTACCATTGCTACATGTAGGAGCAAAAAAATGGTAATCTTCCTACTTCAAACTTCCTTTCAAAACTAAGGTGAAGCAGATCAACATTTGCTGACAAGAATGCTACTGAAGTTCATGCGGTTAAAAAAAATCACATTCTTTTACAAATAATTAATTTTTTTCTTACAAAATAATTTTTGTTGTTGTTTCTTATCCCTATTCACTTACACTTGACTAAGGTTGGAGACCCTGTTTTATAAGTTGGTCCTTAGTTTCTTTTGTATCCTCCATTTCTCCTAAATGAGAAATCTTGCCATGAATTTGATCTAATATGTCAACCTTTATATTTCTCTTATATTTTCCATTTATAACTAAATTAACTGATCCGTTTAAGCATGGTTGTGTTTCAGAAATCAAGATATTGTCCATCAGTCTACTCTTGGATGGGCAGCTCTTGATGTGTTGTGGATACCTATATGCATGGGAGTGCATGAGCCCTCAGTGTGTCGTCTCACTCTTGTTAAAAGAAAATGCTGAGTTGTAGAGCTTTGTTGTATGTATTAGTGGTTAGTAAAAAAGTGATTTTCCTTTTTTAAGCTGTCCACTAAAATGTAAAACCTTCAAATTATTTCAATGCAATTGAGTTATTAAGAGTTCGGCAAATAGCTGTGAAATTTGTTGACATATAAAATTCTGCTTTAACCTAAATGCTACTGTACTGCATTAATAAATGCAGAGTTAGGGCAAAGGTTAATAGATGTCTCTTTGTTATTTGTCTTATTATGGACCTTGTTTTTATCTAACTATTACAGTGTTGTCATAAAGCTGCAATGTTGGTATACTTTTTTAGTATTTGCAGAACCTGGAGTGAATTAAATTTTTTTTTTTTTTTTTTTTGACAGTCAAGGATCCCTTTAGTGAAGAACTCCAAAAAATACAAGTAAGTAAAAGCACTTAACATTGAGATTTTAATCTGTCACATGATTGTATAAAAACAATCTAGATGTGTTCAGAAGGATGTAGTTTTAGTATAATTGGCAGGAAGTAAATGCACTTCTTGTAACTGATGTTTTAATTTTTTTTTTCATCTTGGGCAATATAAATAGGATTACAAGATTTGGCTGAGGCATGTTGGTTTCTTCATACACAATGAAAATAGTATATCATTTGTGTTGTAAAAAGAAAAAAAGTGTTGTAAATTTTGAGACTAAGTTTAGCAGTTTTTTACTTACTGTTACCATTTGACTTCTCAACCTTGAAAGCACAGCTGGTAAGAGATGATTGACGTGAAACCCCAGGATCTTATTTAGTGCTATAAAAGAGCAAGGGTTAAAGTCCTTCAAAATGGATTTAAAAATATGTCTTTTTTGCTTTGATTCCATTTTGTTACTTATTCCTATATTCACTTTTTGGTCTGAAATATCAGGCTAACCATTTTTGAGATGTCACCATTGAAGCTGTCTGTGTTATTCTTAGTTGTGCAGCATGCATTCAGGTTGTTCTCTCTTCTGACTTGAATTGTAAACATAGTGATCTGCTTTTGCTAGGCATATATAAGCAAGTATTGCAAGATAATTGTGGAGGATTTGGGGGGGCATTTTTAGTGGTTTTTTGTGTCTAGGATTGAACTCTCGAAAAGTGAATAATTGTGTATTAAGCAGATGGCCTTGGCTAGAAAATGTTTCTGAATGTCTTGAACAAATTAAATTTCTTGAGGTAAATTCTGGGGATTCTTTCAAAATGACTTCACTAGTGCAGAGGGAATGCAATTTGTGCACTCTCAGCCTGAGAACCTATTCTGTATGTTACTTTCTCCTGTTTCTACTACACTGTTCCATAGTAATACTGTTGCATGCTTGATTGTTTGTTAGCTACAAAGATTATACTGTTCAGTTCCTTTTTTAATGTGATCCAGCTGTTAACTAGAAAAAAAAAATGGTCACAGTAATATTTCACACGTTCATCTAAGTGTAGCTATTAGTGTAGTCTAATACGCAGTGAAGTCTACTGGCAAATAAGAGGAACTTGAAGTGCTGCTGGTGGTGTGTGTGTGTGTGCTGGAGGACTGATTTTTCTCTTCTGCCATTCACAGTATTTTCCAGCCAGGAAATGAGTTAATAAGATTGTTTAGCTTTCTGAGGAGTATCAGCTACATCAACTTAATCTCAGCAATGGTTTTGTAGTACCAAAATAGGGAGAGGTGATGCTGGTGATTATTGGTATTGCTGATGGGAAATAATTTGTCCATTGTTTGATCAATGAAATTGGTAGCAATTTTACAGAAAAGACTTGGACTATTCACATTTTAAAATTATGTCAATAGTCCTGGTGCATCAAGGAATTATGCTTAATATAGTTAGTTGTTTTTCAAAATGCCCATAATCAGCATGTGCACGAACTGGAAAATTTTTTTTTTGGCGTATTTTTTTGAATGAAGGCTCTAGTCTTAGCCATTTGATAAAACTTTAACATTTCAGAATACCCTTTAGTGTATGGAATTGTATGTGTATGGAATTGCATGTTGTCTTTATATTTTGAGTAATTCCTTCTACTATAAAATGGTCCTGGATATATTTAAAGAAAATTGCTCGATATCTTGATAAGTTTAACTCCTCTGTAAGTGGCAATTATATTCATGCTTGTTTTGGGAATTAGGCCTTTTTGTATTATGGCGGATGTAGGAAGTATCAACAAGATAGTCCACAGCTTTCTGGTATGCTTTGTTTTGGCTTTTTGTTTGGTGGGAGTGGTTTGTTTGTTTGTTTCTTAGATTAAATTACTGTAGTTTGAAGGTAGACAACAAAAACCTTCCTTTCCTCTGAATTTTATGCTGGAATGTGACCAAATGGCACTTTAGCATGGCTTGTATGAAATGTCACTGCACATTTATAAAAAATAAAACTTATTTTTACCTAGTAGCTATCAAAAACCACCGCAAACAAAAGACTCTTCTTCTGAGTCATTTCACTAATCTCTCTGTAGTATCAAAATACTACTGAGAGTCATACTACTGAGAGTCTGTTGGTTTTTACTGGCAGATCTGTCAGAGTCCAAGTTGCAATCTAGTTTAGCTTCAATCAAGATATGAAAACTCAATGGAGTGAATACTTGGATTCAAAATCTATTGCCTGCATCATTATTGATGTGTGAGACATTACAGCTTTCTACCTGTATATGTAAACCCTGTTTTTTTCCTCATGGTATATGAAGATTTTGAGGATAAATGGAAAAAATACATCTGTACTAGTGCTTGTTTTAATATAAATATGTTTTTCTCATTCTAGGAAGGTGAAATAAGTCTCATGATGAAGAGCTTGTATGCACTTCATGATAAATTGGCACAAGTAGCAGGTAACACTTAAAAAATATTTTGATGTAGTGTTATGGCAACAGCTACAAAAAAAGTCCATGCTCAGATAGTGATTTGCAACAACTGGGTCCCTGATAGCCATTTAGAGTTCCATTTTGGGAAACTCAAAATCCTGTTTCTGGTTCACTTACACTGTCTTTTTCCACCAGTGTAGCACCTTTTGTTGCAATATTTATTAATGGGATAGGCTCTTGAATATTGTGATCCTGTGTGTTTTTTTATCCAGTGTCTTAATGCTTTATTAATCTGATTTTGTTAAAAGGCTTAAATTAAATTTGCTATATATGAAGAGGACTATGTGTATTTTTTAAAGGTCATTAATTCACTATGGTGAAAACCAAAATATTTTGCAACAGTGATAAGATGGTTACTAATAAAGTAAACAGTAGTGGTTGAACAAGATTGCCTTGTTAGACAAAATGGTCCAGCTTAAGCATATGAGTTATATAGTAATGAAAAGTGCTGCTTATAGTAATGTGTCAGAGTTGGTGTTTAGGGCTAGTATTATTGAATATTCAAAGTAAAAAATAGGGTGGTTTTATCTAGAGTCGTAATGAATGCAGCTTTAAACTGCACACGTACTTACGCATCACAGGAAATGGTGAAGTTAAGACTGTGATTATGTCTTTGGCATCTGGTGAATGAGAGTTACAGCTGAGTCTGTGTCATGGCTATTAAGCTGTTTTTATCATCCTTGCGTATTTCACCCATAATGTGTTTAGGAGGTCTTACTGGTCTTTGTGCCAACTATTTGTTTTGCATCAGCAAGTTTTACGAAGAAGGCTATTCCATTATTATGTCAAACATGAAAAAATGTGGAAACAACTCTGTGTCAGATACGAAGCTGACAACGTAACATGTCAAGTCTGTATAGGAAATGTGTGAGAAATTTGAGTAGCTCTGTAACACTCTTTAAATTGCAACAGTAACCTATCTTCCTGCAGAAACATTTTGTTTCCACTGTATTTACAGTGTCTGCAGTGAATAAAATAGGTGTTTGGACAAACCCCACACATTTTGGTTTGTTTGCATTGGCGAATCACAGAATGGGCAAGGTTGGAAGGGGCCGCAGTGGGTCATCTGGCCCAACCTCCATGCTCGAACAGGGTAATCCCACAGCATATTGCACAGGATTGCATTCAGACAGTTCTTGAGTATCTCCAGTGAGGGAGATTCCACAGCTCTCTGGACAATCTGTTCCAGTGCATGGTCACCCACACAGTAAAGAAGTTCTTCCTCGTGTTCAGGTGGAACTTCTATGCGTCAGTCTCTGACCATTGCCTCTTGTCCTGTTGCTGGGTACCACCAAGAAGAGCCCAGCTCCATCATCTTGACATCCTCCCTTCAGATAATTACAGACATTGATGAGGTCCCTTCTCAGTTGTCTCTTCTTGTGGCCAAACAGGTCCAGCTCCCTCAGTCTTTCCTCATAAGAGAGATGCTCCAGTTTCTTAATCGTCTTTGCCTTCTGACATAGACCATGCTATAGCTGAGCACTCAAGGTGATTGTTGCTTTTCATTGCTTAGATCATTGTCACGCTGCTTCCCTCTGTCTTTTGAAGACTGTAACAGTTTGCTGTTTGTTCAGTGTGTCATCTGGCCCTCCAGGGGCCATACAGTAAACAATGTATTTGCATGGATGAAAAGGTTTGCACCTAATTTCTACATCCGTGAAAGAAAGGGAGTTTTCTTTATTAGCTGGGGCTTACTTCAGTGCGCATAGATGTATACAAATATTTACCTGTCTGCCTTATGAGAAAGAATTTATATGCTCCAGGATAGCTGCTTGCTTCACCAGGTCTCAAAGATGTATTAGTCTATTAGTCTATTTCTGGCCAGGAGGATCTTCAAAAGCTTCCTTTCAAAAAATATAACTATCCCTTCTGGTGAGGTGGTACTCCAGACTGGAGCTGTATTGTGAGATTACCTGGTTGCTCAGCAAAGTAGCTTTCATACAGTCTGAAGAAGGACCTAATCTTTATTTAGACAGAAATTTTCCGCAATGCCAAGTTTTTTAAGGTATGAGAGGAAGACGTCTGCCATCCATTTTTGAATACCAAATGGATGTAGGCCTGGAGCAGTATCTGGAAGCAGTTTAAAAGGCATAAAACAGAGAACGCTGCAAGGGAGATGCAGGATTTAAGAGTGTTGATCTTGTGCACAGTGCACCACTTCAAAAGAGAAGTTAAGGAATATAGTTTTACTCAGAGTGGTGCTTTTCAGGTCTCTCTGTCACATACTTGGAAAAGTTTCTCTCATTTCATACTTGGCTATGAATCATTTGTTCATGTTATAACTATTAATATTAAAAAGGCAGGCTGGAAACTTGAAGTAGTCTGTTCTGTTAAGCTTTATTCAACATCTTGACTGCCATAAAGATGGTCCCCTCAAAATTTGGTTTCTAGCTCTGTTTAATAAAACAGACATTATATTTTCTGATACAGTTTCTTGCCTTATCAACTTCAAATGGAGAGCAAGTGATGGGGCTTTTATTTTAGAAGGTAGAACATGAGGTTTTTTGAAGGAAGAAAATGTCAGAGTAACAGTTTATTAATTTTGACTTAATATACCATGTTCCAACTGTAGATACCTATTCTGGACTGTGGTGCTGTGATACGATGTCAAATTATTTAAATATCCTGTATAAAATCAGGTTGCTTTTAATGCATCACTGTTCTCAGAATTATTAGTCTGCCAAACCTACAGTGAGTAATGTCTGCCTTACAGGAAACGCAGAACTGGATGAGCAGATAATGCTTCTCCCTTGAGTTGAAGCTTGTGTGTCTGTGTTCTTGTCTTGAATGGTTTAGCCATTCTTCAAAACAGCAACTTTTTCTAGACAGTATATATTTCAGAACACTTTTTGCTAAACCAAAATATCTGCTTTTTAAAATTAGAGTTATTTCAGCGTATGTTAATTACTGGATATCTTGGTCTTTCATGGAGAGACTTCAATAGATCACATCCATTTTCAGCCAGACTTGCAAAGTGAATAAATCTAACCACTGTATTCACAAGAAGCAACCAGCTACCCATGGACATGACTCTTTCTTATAGATAAAGGGTTTTTTTAGTTAACAGTTTCTTTTGCTTGGCATTTTTCAGTGTGACGGTCTATCAGATTTAGACAGTTTCCTTCTTTTCACAGGTCCTTGAGATGCAGGGGTGAATTAGGCTTTTATATGTAATAAGGCTTACTGATAAATCCATGGCTGGAAGAAAATCCTGGCAAAATACCTAATGTTACTTAATATGAATTTCAAGTGGCAGCTACTGTATCTGATGGCTGTCACAGGCTCTCTGTTCTGTCACTCTCCTTAATCTTTGGTTTTTCAGGTAATTGATACTGTGCTGTTTCCAACCGGTTATTGAACAACTATTTAGCAAGTTCTGGTGTTCTGCAGTGTTTCTCAGCTGTTGAATTTGCCTTTGGGAGATCGGGCATTCTTACTTGCTCTTGCTCTTGGTCTGCTTCTGCTTTTTTTGAGCTCCCCACTTCAGTGTTCTGCTGCAAGTAACTTGAAAACACGAGACCTACTAAACAAATGTCTTGTGTACTGCTTGCAGTTTGTATTGGTGTCTAATATCACATCAAGCTATAAGATAGAGATCTGTGCTAAATCCACATCTTCCTTGAAATTCTAGATTTCTGCTGTATTTTGCTACCAAATGGGAAAATTATTTACAGTGTAAAGCAAATACTTCAAAGTTTTGAATATTTCTGTTGCCTGTATATGCTGCAGCTCCCAAGTTAAATGCGTAAATGAAAGTCAGTTTTAAGTATTCTAGCCTGCATGGAAAAGGAGATCTGACTTGGTTTCTGTATTAGAAGCAGTTGAGACATAATAAATATTTCTTTAGAACTGAAGCTTTAGTTGCCTTTTGGTAGTACTTCTAGAATAACTTGACTTCTTAAATGGCTTGCCAAGGACACTAACATAAGCTAAAGGGTAGTTTTATGATGCTTGCTGGGATGTGCTACTTTTTGCCTCCCTACAAAAGCATATAGAAAGGTTCTTTGATAGCACTTGAAATCAGTGATCGGTGCCCAAGGACAGGTTAAGCACGAAGATCTGTGCTTTCTGTAAGCTCGCAGCAGACATTATAACAGGGGACAGTTTTTGCAAAGAGCTCAGATGTATCTTGCAGCAGACTTGTGTAAAGTTTTTTTTGCCTGTGCTTCAGTTTTATTCCTGAATATAGGGCCTCAAATGGAACAGTTGGGAAACATTTTTGGCTCAGTCTATGGAAAGTGGGTTTCCAGGCCAAGTGGTTAATGATTGCACCAAAGTTATTCAAAGTAAGCCTTCATTTGCACTATTAGCTAACGCGGTGACTGAAATGGCATATAGGAATATCCTGCTGTTGCAGTAAAACAGAAGGTTGTCTGACTTGTGAAATGCCTAACTTTCTGCAAGCTTTCAAATTCATGAGTTTCTCAGAAGAAAGCTGTTAAATGGTTCTCAGCAATAGATGTGTTGGAATGAGAAACTGCATCTCCAATAGCTTTTTGTACAAGACTGAAACTCCGTAACTCTGATTAGCTTACTTTTTTTGAGAGTGGGAGACAAGATGAAAGTGGTTTTTATTCCTCTTCCCCCTGCCCCAGTATTGCTTGAGGGAAATTTGAACTAATGGGCCTTAGACATTGTTGGATCCCGGGCAGCAAAGGTATTTTTAACAGTTAAACTTGTTCAGAGGGAATAGAGTTTGAAAAAAATTACAGCAGCAGGACTGAGAGGAAGCTGGTTTCTGAAGATGAGACCAGAAGCTGTGAAGTCAGTGTGCTGGCTGCATGCTGTGTAAACGTAGTTCTTGGAAGAAGGCAAATAAGATTAGCATTAAAACTACTAAAGTAATTGAGTAGTCCCCTATCTAAGGGAGCTTCTGTCATGTTGTAAAAGGTAAATGCTGTGTCTCAAAAGGTAGAAAATCCAACATGAATCCTGCAACCTGTTTTTAAAAATTCATGTTTTTCACGATCTGTCTCCTGCTTGTGTTTGGTTTGTTTTCTTACCTGTGTATTAACCTCACCCTTTTTATTCTTTCTCCTTTATTTAAAAAATGGGCTTTTCTGCTTATCTAGATAATTAAAAAAACAACCAGAGAAAAGCTTATTAGCAGAAGGGTCTCATCCCCCTTTTCTCACAAGCTGTTTTGTTCAAAGTATGACTGACATACTTTCTCTGTATTGAAAAAAGACCCTAGAAAGACTTCAAGTCTTACCAAACAAAGGAAGAAGCTTAAACGCAGGAATACCTGTTAGACTTGCTTATATCGTACAACTTAATAGCTGATGGAAATTGTACATATGGCTTTTACAGAGATATGTTTTGGGTTTGTTGTATTTATTCCATCAGTTCTAGATTTAAAACAATATGTTTACACCAGAGACTGTATGAGTATGAGATACAGTTATTCCAAGTCTGCTAATCTTGAAACATGAAATCACTGATGATTACACATGTAAATTTACAGGCTGTACAGTTTATGCTGTACAAAAAGAAAGTCTGCCTAAATTATATACAAGAAAAGCCCGTAACTCCAATTCAGGTGCTGAGTTCTAAAATTAGAGTGGGTTTTTGTGAAAGTGGTGTCCATTTTCAGCAGTGATCTGTCTAGTTTTGCTTTTACAGTAGAGTCAGGCACTTTGAAAGTCTTAGACGTTGCATGTTGATTTTCAAGTGAGACATCTTTAAGTTTTCTGCTCAGCACTTGATTGAAAATACATGCATGCACATGGGCTTAGTTCCAGCAGCACTTCTAGGCCAGTTAGCATATGAACACTCTTAAAAATGCTGTTTCTGTTTCTCTATGTCCCAACAGTAACAGCATCCCTTTATGCTAATATGCTTGCAAGGCCAAATTCTCTTAAATCTCTTGAAGTGTACTGAACAAAACTTCAGCAATCTGAAGACTTTGGCTTCATAGGAACATATTTCTTTGGAACTCCAAATGAATGATGCATGAAGGTGCTTCTCCATAACCTGCTAGTGTTTCCTAACTTTTGCTCACATTCCCTTGAATGTTTTGTGTAGGGAATTAATACTTGATGGTGCTCTTCTTAAATTATATTCCAACGTAAGTGAAGGTTGACATTTTATATAAGCACAAGTATCTTAAGTTTTCTTAGCCTTGCTATAGCTTTAGAAATAGTACAGCTTGGCATAGATTCAAGAAGGTAAGGCAGGCATAACCCTGAGCCAGTGAAAGACTGGGTCTGTTGTTTCCTATTTTATTGTTTTGGCACAGTAAAAGCATAGCTACAGATGCCAAGATTTAGGGGTTTTTTTAAGAAATACCAGGAAAAAAAGTGACTTGCCACTACTGACAGTTCTTCAGAAATGATGGCCTAGTGATAGATGAAAAACTGGTGTTAGACCTTTCCCTTTTCTGTATGGCTTTCTGTTGATATGAGTGTCACTACTTCGACTACTTTTTTTTGTTGCATGAATCATGTACATTTAGTTTAGCAAAGAAAACCAGGGAGATGATGGCACATTGCTCTGAGGACTGACTGTGCATATAAGTCTTACTTCCTGGCTACCTCTGCACACATTCCAAAACCACTAGGAGATGGTAAAAGCACCCATTTCAAGCCATAGTGGGATTTTGTGCATGTGCAGGGAAGCAATGAGTTACCAGAATAACTTCGACCAATCTAAAATGTAGTGACTTCATAGTGCCTGAAATCCTGTGGATGTATTGCAGCTGGAACTTGGTCTCTATAAAAGATAATGCAGGTTTCAGAGTTAAAGGAAATTATCTGGAAGCTGAGTCAGGGTACAGCAACTTTTATGGTAATATCCTTCTGATAGTTCTTCATGCTACCTATTGTTCTGCTTTTGGTGTAAATACCGAAATACACTTTCTGAGCAGTACATGAGGTTGTATTGATGTGATCTGTACATATGATTAGCTCTGAAAATCATCGGGGTTTCTTAACTTCTTTTGAAGGAGAAATTCATGCAGAGATTTTCCCATATATTCAGTGGAACCTCTGAGAATTACTGTCCTGCTATTGCTGCTTGTGTAAATTTTGTTAACCATAAGCTTGTGTTTAGGTGATTTTATTTTATATAATGGAGTAATAAATAGATCAAAATAAAAGTTTTCATTTTACCAGGGGAACATGAATGTGGCAGCTCTGTTCAGAGAAACCTTACCGTCCAGGAGGCAGCTGCATATTTAAAAGTAAGCAAATGAGGTATTTTTCATTGGTTGTATAGAAGATTTGTATAAGTTACAAATTGTAAGGCCTGGTTTCATGTCCAATGTATTGACTAAAATTTGACTTAGTATTGAATATTATTTGGAAATGTTTGGAATTGATGACTTTAACACATGCTACATGTGATTTTTTTTTTGGGGATATAGTGAGCATTTGAGGAGAGGGAGGGTGAAAGAAACTGGCTTAATGAAATGAAGCAATGAAAGTGTAGCTAGTAGTGCTTCAATGACATGCAGGGCTTTTTTCTCTTTCATTAAAACACCAGGACATGATTTGGATTGATGGAAATAGTTGACCAATATGAAAATAATAAATGTATAAAACTCAAATATCTAGAAGCTTCTCCAGAAATACTGGTTTTTGAGACTTAGTGGAAAAGGATACTGTTTTCCTTTCTTTGTGCAGAAAGGTTGATGTGTAGATCTGTGCAAGGAGCCTGACAGGCAGCAGCTGTTTGGAGAGGCCATTCATTGATGCTTTAAATAGAAATGGTCAAAAAAAGGCCTTTTTGTTAATTTGATCACTGTGCAGTACTATGAAATCCCACTCTCTGTCATTCCCCTGCCTCACTCCCCAAATAAAAGATGACTCTTTCCTTGTCTTGACAGCTGTAGGGTTTATTTTAGCCCATGCTGGTGTACCCTTCAGTGAAAAACTACTTGAAGCTTTTAAGAGGCAGAGAGCCTAAGATTTCTTTGATTGGATGGGGAGGAGCTAAGCTGATGTATTTAATATACAAATGCATAGAAAATTTACATTTTGGCAAACCTTTACATAGTAGACAAAAAGGGGCAATTCTTTAGAGCATCCCGAAGAAGCTGCTAACACTGGTTTATGGTTTGGCAATAATAATCTACATCTGTTAAAACCAATGCATTGTGGAAAAAATTAAGGTGATGCCCTAGAACTGATTGTCTTGCCTATCCGTTAAGCTGAAAGAATGACAGCTGTTACCATAACTGTTTTAGCTCTGCTAGGAAGCTCAAATTTAATAGGAAAATTTGTTGCTTTGTAGGAAGTCTTATTTAACCCTACAGTTGATATGCAGAATTTCTGTGTTCAGTGATAAAATTTTCAGTACTTCAATCTCAAAGGTAAAATAAAACCATCACTGTCTTTTCTTAAGTACTTATGCTTGAATTCTAGGCCAGTTACATTATGTGAGGTTCAAAGGAAGTATGAAAATAAAACTTTTTGGGGACTATAATTTCAAATACAGCAATAACTTCCGTTTTCACTTTTCTCTTTCTGCAAAAGAACATGCAAGGTGAGCTATGGAGAAAGCCTTAGCTCAGATAGCAGCGAATGTTATCCTGTTAAGAGTTGATATCAAATAATTTTAGAAAAAAGTCAATGTCTTTATAATGTCAGTTCTTGATCTACAAACACTGGATTTTTTTCAAAATATCAGTTAAAACTATATTTACTCAAGCTTCTTAAAAAAGAATGGAACATGGAACTGCTTTTATAGGAGGCATTTCCAGTGGAGTTTGGATCTAGTTGGAGTTCTACTCTCGGAGTAGATTTCCAGTGATCGCCGCCTAGTGGCTGAATAATTTTTTTTTTTGCTCTAGGTTAAGAGTTGTAAATAGAACAGTGAATGTGGCTTGGCTTTTCAAACAGTCCTTAGTTTGAGGGATGCTGGTGAGTCTGAGAACTGCTCCTAGCATAAATAGATTTACTTTATGCAGGGAACACCTACTCAAAATCTGAAAAATCAGGAATGAAGTAACATAGTTTTGACTACTAATCTGTGCAGTTATCTGAGTTTTATTTTGGCATTATAACTTCCTGGTTATTTATGAAATTACTCATTAATATTGTATTTTGACAGAATTTAGATCCAGAATATGAAAGTGTACTTAACACATCATTACAATGGATCTTGAATAGTGGGGAAGATGTTGGCATAAAGTAAGTGGTGTTTATTTCTTAACTTAATTTCTTTTAAGAGAATGTATCCTTTTTCATAACTACTGTGCGTTTTTTGAATAGGTGTCTCAGCAATGACCCTAATGAGATGGATGTCACTAACGTGACAGATGTGAAGTATCTGGAATCCACTAGTCCAAAGATGTCTTTCAGGTGTCGTTTTCGCCGTGCATTTGTTAATGTAACTCACAGATTATCAATATTGCTTTGGGGTAAGTTAATAAAACAGTCAACCTTTTTTTGTTGTAACTCGTATTTATCTAAGTGCACAGGGAAAAGCATGTTTAGAGAAAGTTTTTATTCAACCATAAAACTTAGCATTTCTGTTGGTATCTTGATTCAGTTGGGGTTTGATTTGCATTTCTGTTGCACCACTGTATTTCCACACTTGTTGTTATCATCTGCTTCTTTAGTCGGCTGAACATACTCATTCCTTGGGAAATATGTCTTTTTCCCTGCCAGAGCAATATCTTGTGGCTTTCAAAAGTTCCATGTTGAACTGATGAGAAAAAGCAAAATGTTCAGTAAAAAGATGATAGCCTTAATTTTTAGGATATTTCTCTGTTGTTCCAGGAATTTTAAAAAGTAACTGCAGAAAAGATGATCTTCCTAGTTAGGAAAAGTTGGATATCCAACATGGTTATTACCAAAAATTTTTATCTCTAAGAATGTATTGTAAAAAAATGTATCTAATCCTTCAGTAAGACTAATTAATTTAGTCCGTAATAGTTCTCTAATTAAGTTTCAAATTCCTCCCAAGTTTATTTAATTCTGAACCATACTGAAAACTATGCAGCATAAAAATAGGGTACAGCTGAGTACAGATACTTCACTCCTTTCCATGTGGCTGGATAGAAATATTGAAAATGGAGAGTTCATCTCATACTTATTGAACATTTAAGAAATTGTTTATCCCAGTTTCTTAACAATCTCATGTTTATGAGTGAACACTCGAGACTGCCTTCACTACCCTTTTGATGAACCAAAAGAATCAAATGCAGTCTGTCCCAGATTGCTGTCTTTCTGGTAACAGTCAGTATGAGGACTGAGTTGGGATGTGGAGATGAAAATCAGTATCTAAGTCAACCACTGGTCTCAGTCATGCTGAGCAAATTGCCTCATGTCTCACGCGTAATTAACGTCACTATGGGGCACCTTGTAAAAAGTAAAGTACTGCATAAATGTTAGATGTGTTGCCATTAACTAACACTCATTTTGGCCTAAAATGATGTCCATCAGTCTCTTTGATATATCTGCTAACATTGCCTTGGAGTCAATGATACATGAAACAAACCATGTAACTATAATTTGTGTATATGTGGGTTTGAGTTACATTTTCTTATATTGTTAATTGATCACAGGTGTAGCATTGCTTTCAGCCCCACAGAAGAAGGACCAAGATCTTTATTTTCACCTATGCTGCTGACCTTCCTAACCAGATTGTCATTTTTGGGAATAATATTAAAAATAATAGAAAAAGGGTATAAAGTACTTCGTTGCAATAAGTAAAAATCTGTAGCTGAACTGAAGCAGCCCAAGTTAATTTGTTTTGAGGGGGATATCTAATGCATGTGATTTGCCTATGATTAGAAAATATTGTGCATTTTAAAATCATAATATGTTCTGAATTGTCAGTTTATGTGACTTTTAATATGACTTCTAATTTTCCCAATATAATTGTTCAACTATTTCTGTTCAAAAATGTGTAAAATTTCAAATCATAGTTCTGGGATACTAAGCTGTTCCTAGAAAAATGAAATTTTTTCTAGAAGTAACTGCTTTTCAAAGTGGAAGAGTTTGTGTTTCTGTGTTAGAGTATAAAATATGGAATGCAAGCACAGTGTATTTCACTAGCTTTGGAATGTACAGTGCTTGTTAGGTAGTTCAGTATAGTTCTGAAGTATGCCCTGTAAACTTTGTTAAATATCCAATGCTTTAATGCTGTTTAAAGAGTATTATGCATGTTAATGCAGGTATAGCAATGGTTTGGGGAGTCTTACACTACATGAAATACCGTTGGGCAAAAGAGGAAGAAGAAACAAAGCAGATGTATGATATGGTGGTGAAAATCATAGGTATGGCTTCTTGAGTTGTGTCTGATGTATCTGTATCAGCTTTGTATAAGCTTTCAAAGTACTGGCCTTAATTCAGTTATGTGTCTTCCCGTTTACTAGTCACTTGTCAAGCTGTCAGAGTTCTTGGTCCAATGTGTGATTCATGTGGGTTTTTTTTCTTTTTTTTTTTTTTTTAATACCCCATCCTTTAAACCTAATCAAAGCTTTTGACGTAAAGCTTGTGATTTGTGGATTACATCAATATGGCTACAAAGTTGCCAATGATGTGGTTGTATTTTATCCTACTATTGAATAAAGATATAAATGTGATGTTTGTTTACTGAAGTATGGTGACATGTTGCTTTCTGTATCTGATTTTTCAGCTAACTTTAGTTAAAATATCCACTTTAAAAATGTGTGGTAGCTCTCAATACCATCCTTAATAGTTTTTCATAGGAAAAGCAGCTTTTTAGTCAGTTACTTTGAGCAGAAATTATATTACTAAAATAGTGTGCATAACTGAGCTCTGAAATCCCCTCTTTCTGCTTGAAGCCACAGTGTTTGCAGTAAGTTGTGTTTGTAATTTTTAAGCTCTTACTTAAGTTGTTCTATTACTTTAATTTATGGTAGTCACCATAAATACAGAGATGGTAGAGAAATCAGAACTGT